>NC_091318.1:11809791-11839791 GCF_038502225.1 Cherax quadricarinatus
TGGTGAGGGACCGACACTAGTATATACCAGCGTTGTCTCACCATATATATGGTGAGGGACCGACACTAGTATATACCAGCGTTGTCTCACCATATATATAGTGAGGGACCGACACTAGTATATACCAGCGTTGTCTCACCATATATATGGTGAGGGACCGACACTAGTATATACCAGCGTTGTCTCACCATATATATGGTGAGGGACCGACACTAGTATATACCAGCGTTGTCTCACCATATATATGGTGAGGGACCGACACTAGTATATACCAGCGTTGACTCACCATATATATGGTGAGGGACCGACACTAGTATATACCAGCGTTGTCTCACCATATATATGGTGAGGGACCGACACTAGTATATACCAGCGTTGTCTCACCATATATATGGTGAGGGACCGACACTAGTATATACCAGCGTTGACTCACCATATATATGGTGAGGGACCGACACTAGTATATACCAGCGTTGTCTCACCATATATACGGTGAGGGACCGACACTAGTATATACCAGCGTTGTCTCACCATATATATGGTGAGGGACCGACACTAGTATATACCAGCGTTGTCTCACCATATATGGTGAGGGACCGACACTAGTATATACCAGCGTTGTCTCACCATATATATGGTGAGGGACCGACACTAGTATATACCAGCGTTGTCTCACCATATATATGGTGAGGGACCGACACTAGTATATACCAGCGTTGTCTCACCATATATATGGTGAGGGACCGACACTAGTATATACCAGCGTTGTCTCACCATATATATAGTGAGGGACCGACACTAGTTACAACCAGAGCTTACTTACCATGTATTTGGTGAGGGACCGACACTAGTATATACCAGCGTTGTCTCACCATATATATGGTGAGGGACCGACACTAGTATATACCAGAGCTGACTTACCATATATATGGTGAGGGACCGACACTAGTATATACCAGCGTTGTCTCACCATATATATGGTGAGGGACCGACACTCGTATATACCAGAGCTGACTTACCATATATCAAATAAAATTCTTAAGAAAATTATGAAAAGGGGAAAAAAATGTCGGCGTAAAAATATTGGAACTGAAAAGTAGTGCCAATCATTGTTTAGAAAAGTGCAGAGAGTGCCAGAGTGCCGGTGTGCCAGAGTCCCGGTGTGCCAGAATGCCGCGCGTGCCAGAGTGCCGGTGTGCCAGAATGCCGCGAGTGTCAAAGTGCCGGTGTGCGAGAATGCCGCGAGTGCCAGAGTACCGGTGTGCCAGAGTGCCGGTGTGCCGGAGTGCCGGTGTACCAGAATGTCGCTAGTGCCAGAGTGGCGGTGTGCCAGAGTGTTGGTGTACCAGAGTGCCGGTGTACCAGAGTGCCGGTGTGCCAGAGGGATGGTGTGCCAGTGTACCAGAGTGCCGGTGCGCTAGAGTGACGGTGTGCCAGAGTGCCGGTGTGCCAGAGTGCCGGTGTGCCAGAATGCCGGTGTGCCAGAGTGCACGGTGTGCCAGAATGCCCAAAATTGGAATTGTGGCATGCAAAGAGTACGTAACCTTTATTCGGCGAACCTCCCATGTACACACCCTCATTTACAGGCTATCTCCCCCAACCAGCGAACCAGGCTATCTCCCCCAACCAGCGACTGAGGGTTGACGATGGGGCCCCGTCGTTCAACCAGTACCCAGGTTCCAGCCAATGAGAAGATGGTTTTGGCAATCGCAGAGGTTATGTGGGTACCACTCTCCTGTCTGCCCTTGTCATTCCCATTCTAGAGCTGGTTGAAGCACGGTCTGCTCTCTAGTGGCTTCTATTCTGCCTTGCTTACCGTGGAGTGCACTAATACCTATTGCTGTACATAGTGTATATAGTGTACATACTTTTGTTCTAAATTGGTGAAGGATAATATAAGTCAAAAGTTTTCTGCTGTGTTTATTTTGCTCCCTTTACACCCAGGATAACAGGTCATTTGGACTCCTGGGTTGTAATATGGGTAGCCTGTCCGAGAGCTGGAGCTGGACTTAGAGCACGGGTTGAGCCTAGGGTGAAGCTGGAAGCAGGAACATTGTGTAGCTTGCTGTCTGGCATTGCTTTACACTTTTGTCAGCTTTGCTATGGTCAGCCTTGCTATTGTATGCGTTCAACAGCTACAAAGGTGTGCTCTTTGCTACGGTCAATCTTGTCAGTGTGTAGCTTGCTGTCTTTGCATTAGCTTTGGTACAAAGTCCTTGCTATTGTGTGATCGTTCAACAGCTCGCTACTAGCCTGTTCGGTGTGAAGATTTTGCAGTCAGCTATGCTATTGCTTATCCACCTTGTATGCGTATTCTGCAGTCGTACCGTGCATAGCTAAGCGTGTTCTGCAAATAACGTGTTACGTTGGGGTATTCTGCAATTGTACTGTGCATAGCAAATAACTTGTACATTGGGGTATGCCACCTAGACGAGTCAAACGTCTGGTGTCGGCATATACTCTGTTTAACCTACCTAAATTGTCCCTACAGCGTTGTTGGGAAATTGCTCGTTCCATTGGCATTGATTACTAACGCACTCTCACAGCTGCGTAACTGCGTTCACTAATCACTGACAAACTTCGAGAAGAAGAGATGGCACATCAGACTCCTTCCTCTACGGGAGCTAGGGAAAAAACTCCTATGTTCTCGCAGGAGGAAGATGATATATCAACGGAGCAAAATCGTCAGTATTGTGCAGCAGGGTTGTCTCAAGGTGAATCAGCGGCGTTGGCACTTGAGCTGGCAAAAATCAATCTTGAGCAGACTAGGGAAGAAAGAGCATTTGCAAAAGAAGAATTTGATAGGGAAAAAGAAAGGAGGCAGTTTTCGCATTCTGTAAATGACTTTAGTTTACAGAAAGCAGTACAGCTTGTTCCCCGCTTCAATGAGGCCGAACCAGAACAATTTTTCGAAGCTTTGGAAAATCAGGCTCGAGCCTTGAGGTGGCCGGAACAGCATTGGGCATCGTTGGTTCACACAGCATTGTTTGGTAAGGCACAGGAGTTTACGTCAGTGTTAAATGACACTGATTTCTCCGATTATAAAGTAGTGAAGACCAGTGTCAGTGTTGGGAGCATATACTTGTACCCCAGCTAAGTATCGGAAGTTTTTTAAGTTAGGCAGACGACAGCTTGGTCAATCCCTGGTTGATTTTGTGCGACAGCAGACCAAAGCTTTTTACCAGCTGGTATAAAGCAAGTGGTGTTGCTACCTTCGATGATCTTGTGCAGCTTATTCTGATTGACAACCTGCTGGAGTCTGTGGGACTAGAGGTTCGAGTCTTTCTGCAGGATCGTGACTTAACCACTGCATTGGAGGCAGCCATGTTGGCTGATACCTTTGAAACTAACCACTCCTTGTCCGAGCAGTCCCGTCTCTCTTTTCAACAGCCTGGCATGAGCAGAGATCATCAACCTTGGAGAATGAAGTGCCAGCCGGAGGGAGAACGTCTACGTCAGCCAACTAAGTCACCTGGTGAGCCCCGCTTCTCAACTTATGGTCCACCTGGTGAGAGACAAACTACTCAACATGGTGCATCTCGACAACAGTATCCAGAGAGACACCAGCCAGAGCGACACCAGTTGAAACGTCAGCAGGGAGTAAAGGGCAAGTCTGTCGTCTGCTTCCTCTGTAATAAAGTAGGTCACATCCGTCCCAACTGCCCCCACAAACTCCAACCCATTGGGAAAATCTCTAATATCCCTAGTAACATGTCCCTGAGAGAAGTAGAAAAAGGGATGGCCCCCTTATTATTGTAAGAGTCTTATTTCCCTTCAGGAAAACTCCAAAACAACTGACGTCAAAACCTTTAGAGATACTGGAGCATATCGCTCACTTATAAGAGAGGGAATATTACCCCTTTCAAAGAATACTTCCTTAAATTCCTCTGTTTTGTTGGAAGCATTTGGAGGAGCTATATAGTCTGTCCCTTTGCATAAAATTTATGTACAGTGCAAATATTACATGGGTACTTGACTGTGGGTGTATCCGAAGGATTCCCCATGAAAGATGCCATGTTATTACTGGGTAATAACATTACCACTACTAGTGTATGTCCTGAACCCATAATGATTAATTCTTCTCTGGTGGTGGCCGTAACTCGGGCAACATCCCAAGGGTTGTCTGGCGAGAATGTTGACCTATCCTTGGACGACTCCAATCTCGGAATAGCCACGTTGTTTTACGAGGAGAATTGGCCAGAGCCTCGTAGATCAAGTGAACAGACCCAGATCAAGCCTTCCTATTCCAAGGTTGCAGGATTGCCAGATATCTCTGTTTCCATGCCCGAGGGACTGTCCTTCCGGGAGGAACAACGAAAGGACCATTCTTTAAATTTCGCTTTTCAGGCAGCCATGGGTAAATCCTCTTTGGATCATCCGGTCAAGTATGAACTTAAAAATGACTATTTGATCTGCACTGAGACTGGTAAGGAGATAGAGGGCCGGCAATTGTCTGACAGGTTAGTAGTTCCAACAAAGTTTAGACCTCAAATATTGAATATAGCTCATAATACTTCATTAGGAGGTCACTTAGGAATTACTAAAACCTTATATAGAATCACAAAAGAATTTTATTGGCCAAAATTAAAGCAGGATGTGAAGAATCATATCCGGTGTTGCCGAGAATGTCAGCAAGTAGGGAAACCTGGACATTCCATTAAACCTGCACCTCTTCAACCTATACCTGCTGATGGAGAACCTTTTGCAGATTTAATTATAGATTGTGTAGGTCCACTACCTAGGTCAAAGTCGGGAAATCAGTATTTATTTACCATTATGGATAGAGTAACTAGATATCCTGAAGCAATTCCCATGCGCAGTATTAATACTAAAGCTATTCTCAAAGCTTTAACAAGATTTATTTCTTGTTTTGGCATTCCTAAAACTATTCAAAGTGATCAAGGTACTAACTTCACTGCCAAAGCATTTAGGGAAGCATTAACTAGGTTAGGGATAATCCACAACTTATCCACTGCCTATCATCCTCAGTCCCAAGGCGCCTTGGAAAGATTCCATCAGACGTTAAAAACCATGATGAGAACTTTTTGCATGCATTTTCCTACAGACTGGGATGAATCATTACCTTTGTTGCTGTTCTCAGTACGAGAAACGGTGCAAGAGTCTACCGGGTTTAGTCCGTTTGAGCTGATCTTTGGGCACAATGTACGAGGTCCTCTTCGGGTGCTCAAAGAAGGATGGATGGGAGAAGACGTTAGCTCAACACTCTACAACCCTTCTTCAAGGTTGCAGGTGGCACGTCAGTTAGCCAAGGCTAACCTAAAGGCAGCTCAAAATAAGATGAAACAGAGGTATGACAGAAATGCACAATTCCGCTCCTTCCATCCAGGAGACAAGGTGTTGGTGCAGGAACCTATACCTGGCCACACCTTGAAAGCTAGATTTACGGGACCTATGCAAATTGTAAGTAAATTATCTGATGTAAATTATGTGGTAGCTCCCATTGATAAGACCTCAAAAACTAAAACTTACCACATTAATCAATTAAAATCTTTTCATACACCAGATAAAGTCCCAGTAATGACTCTGTCCTCTTCCTCTGAGGACGACTCTGACTCTTTGCACTCTATTTCTGAAATTAATGTCAAACTTCCAAACTCTGTCCTCCTCAAGGACCCTAGCCCTTTAATGGTGGGGATATCTGAAACTCAAGCAACAAGTTTAACTGCGCTTCTACAGTCATACCCTGATATTTTCTCGGATGTGCCGAAAAAATGTACTTTAGGTTATCATGATGTAGATGTGGGAAACTCTAAACCTATTAAACTCTCCCCCTACAGAGCTAATCCTGAAAAGCAGACTACTTCAGCATGAAGTAGAATTTCTGTTAGAGCATGGTTTAGTGGAGGAGGAGTCTAGTCCATGGGCTTCACCGTGCATCCTTGTTAAAAAAGTTGATGGAGGGTTTCGTATGTGTACAGACTACCGTAAGGTGAATGAGGTCACAATCACAGATGCTTACCCTCTTCCTCGTCTGGATGACGTAATCGACTTTGTGGGTAAGGCTACTTTTGTGTCCAAGTTAGATCTTAAAGGTTACTATCAGGTACCTTTGACGGATAAGGCGAAGGAAATCTCTGCCTTCGTAATTCCAGGAGGTCATTATCAATATACAGTTACCCCCTTTGGAATGAAAAACTCCCCCCTCTTCATTCCAGAAACTTATCCATCAGGCTATTAAAAAACTTGAAGGCACGGCAGCGTACCTGGATGATATTGTTGTGGTGTCTGATACTTGGGATCAACACCTATTTAGGCTTAAGGCTCTCTTTGAGATTTTTCAGAGTTCCCATTTAAATGTTAATTTATGTAAGTCTTCCTTTGGCCAGGCCACTGTTACTTTTCTAGGCCATGAAGTAGGTAGTGGTAAAGTTGCTCCTAAGCTTGCTAAAGTTCTTGCCATTAAAGATTATCCAGTTCCACATGATAGGAAATCTCTTCAACGTTTCCTAGGCATGATAGGATTTTACCGAAGATTCTGTAAGAATTTCTCATGTATTGTAGCCCCTCTTACCTCTCTTACCAGTCACAAAGTTCCCTTTATTTGGACTTCAGTTTCTCAAGATGCTTTTGACAAAGCAAAAAGATTGTGTATTGCACTCATTCTTTTGTCTCCAGACTTCTCCAAACCTTTCTCATTACAGGTTGATGCTTGTGAGTCTGGGGTTGGGGCAGTACTATTGCAAAACGGGGACAAGGAGTTGCAGCCTGTAGCCTTCTTCTCTGCAAAGTTCCAGCCGCATCAGAGGGCTTACTCTACCATTGAAAAAGAAGCCCTCGCGCTGGTACTGGCTTTGGAGCACTTTGATGTATACGTGGGACAAACTTCGCAGGTGGTCACTGTCTACAGTGATCACAATCCTCTAGTATATCTCCAAACCATGAATAACCACAACACAAGGCTCATGCGATGGACGCTAAGACTGCAACCATATTTTCTGAGAATTGTACATAATGCTGGCAAAGAAAATATGTTGGCAGACTCTTTATCAAGAATCTAACAATATTATTTATAATAATTTTATATTAGGTTAGGATGTGTTAGGTTGTGGAAACCCCTTCCAAGCTTTTTTTTTTTTTTTATCCCCTGGTGTGGGTTTTTTTTTTTTTAGTGAGAGGATGCAGGCTATCGTCCGCCCGTGTCTTGGACCTAAGCTAGCCCGACTGTCTGCTGTCTCGCTCTGAGTTTAGGGTTTGGCTTTTTGTCACATGAAAAGCTGAGCTCTAAGAGTTGGATGGTTGAGAGGAAAGGCGGTCCCATTATTTTGTGCCATGGCGGCACGGTTACCACTGGGAAGTGGGAGCCTAATCCTGAGCCTTCTCGGGGTGGGGGTGTGGCATGCAAAGAGTACGTAACCTTTATTCGGCGCATGTACACACCCTCATTTACAGGCTCTCCCCCAACCAGCGAACCAGGTGACTGAGGGTTGACGATGGGGCCCCGTCGTTCAACCAGTACCCAGGTTCCAGCCAATGAGAAGATGGTTTTGGCAATCGCAGAGGTTATGTGGGTACCACTCTCCTGTCTGCCCTTGTCATTCCCATTCTAGAGCTGGTTGAAGCACGGTCTGCTTTCTAGTGACTTCTATTCTGCCTTGCTTACAGTGGAGTGCACTAATACCTATTGCTGTACATAGTGTATATAGTGTACATACTTCTGTTCTAAATTGGTGAAGGATAATATAAGTCAAAAGTTTTCTGCTGTGTTTATTTTGCTCCCTTTACACCCAGGATAACAGGCCATTTGGACTCCTGGGTTGTAATAGTGTAACAGTGTAACATAGTGTAACAGCGTAAGTGTAACACGGTGTAGCAGTGTAATACAGTAAGTGTAACGGTGTAACGGTGTAACAGTGTAACACAGCGAATAATGCTGGAGATGGTGGAACACCTGACAAGATGATTTAGAGATCAGTCCCTCAGCACTGATGGGTGGTGTTCAGTCCCTCAGCATTGAAAGGTGGTGGTCAGTCCCTCATCTCTGATAAATCTAAAAGCATGGAGTCAGACTGAAATACTGGGGGCAAGTGAGATGAAGCAGTTGGAGACGGTGTCACAGGTGGGTGGGATACACTAGTTGAAGACCATATGCCAACACGTTAGGGAATGACTGGTGTTGTAGAAACATTCTCTGTACCAAGAATCCTAAAATGTTGCAGTGTTTAACAAGATTTATTACACTAATCGTGTACAAAGACCGACACGTGGATGATGTAAGACATGTATTGCACATGCATCTTGTTCAACTACTTGTGTGTTGCACACCATACCCTTCAAGTTACCTTGATACTGCTGATGGGATCCTGATCCAAGAAAGTGCAGCTACCCCTCTCATCCCTCCCGTAAAACAGGATTGTCTATTCACATACCCCCCAGGCGTTGGATCAAGCTACGGTCTTAGCGCGCTTTTGATCCTAGGAGTTAAAGCTATTCTCTCCTGATGAAACCTAATGGTCTTCAGTTCCCCAGGCTTTTGTTCCCCTTACAACCATTAACCCTTCCCGTTAATAATAATAATAATAATATAATGGTAAAAATAATAATAATAATTGTAATAATGGTGATAACTTTAATAACAACAATACTAATTACACGAGTGGCTCTTAGCAGTGTGTTAAGATAATCACAAGTGAGGTAAGTGTTCGTGCCTCTTACGTCCTCTTTTAAAAGTGCTGCTTCAACTTTTATACCTAAGAGCTTCGCCACCAGTACATTCATTTTGTTAATGGCTTGAGTAGCAGTAAAGCACCACTACACACTTTATATTAACTACAATAATATTCTCTCTTGTCATCAACTGCTAATAACACCATATTACCTCGTCTTATTCTCTTTACCTGATTGCTGTTCTCGCATTCTGATTGCGGAGATTGTTTTTCATCAGGGACTTCCAGCTTGCGGCAGTTACAGCTGCAGTTGCTGGTTCGAGTGATAGCCATAAGAGTAGCCACAGCTGGTGGTTCAACAGTGATGGTCATAACAGTAACCACAGCTGGTGGTTCAACAGTGATTGTCATAAGAGTAGCCACAGCTGGTGGTTCAACAGTGATGGTCATAACAGTAACCACAGCTGGTGGTTCAACAGTGATAGTCATAAGAGTAGCCACAGCTGGTGGTTCAACAGTGATGGTCATAACAGTAACCACAGCTGGTGGTTCAACAGTGATGGTCATAACAGTAACCACAGCTGGTGGTTCAACAGTGATTGTCATAACAGTAGCCACAGCTGGTGGTTCAACAGTGATTGTCATAACAGTAGCCACAGCTGGTGGTTCAACAGTGATAACCTTAACAGTAGCCACATCTGGTGGTTCAACAGTGATTGTCATAACAGTAACCACAGCTGGTGGTTCAACAGTGATTGTCATAACAGTAACCACAGCTGGTGGTTCAACAGTGATAGCCATAACAGTAGCCACAGCTGGTGGTTCAACAGTGATGGCCATAACAGTAGCCACAGCTGGTGGTTCAACAGTGATAGCCATAACAGTAGCCACAGCTGGTGGTTCAACAGTGATAGCCATAACAGTAGCCACAGCTGGTGGTTCAACAGTGATAGCCATAACAGTAGCCACAGCTGGTGGTTCAACAGTGATAGCCATAACAGTAGCCACAGCTGGTGGTTCAACAGTGATGGCCATAACAGTAGCCACAGCTGGTGGTTCAACAGTGATAGCCATAACAGTAGCCACAGCTGGTGGTTCAACAGTGATGGCCATAACAGTAGCCACAGCTGGTGGTTCAACAGTGAGTCATATTTGCAGGGTATACACCCATATCCATCGCAGTATTATGCGATTCTTTATTGACGACGTTTTGCCTACGCAGTGGAGTCCATTGTGACTTGATAATGTCTACTGTGTGGGTGAGAAGTCGACAGTAAAGGATCGTAATATACTGAGTTCGTGTTACCATCGTGTCGGTATTGTTATATTTCTATCCGGTAAATACCTGCTAACAAAACGAATGCTCACTGGAATCACAATGAGCAATCGTTTAGGCCCCTTAACTCGACGTTTAGTTCATCTCACAGCTCCAGTTATGCTTATCCCAACAATTCATATACTGAATTTAATCCCAGATATTAAGAAACGTTTTACAATAAAAGTTATATATTTACCAATGTTTACTAATATTATTAAACAAGAATGAGTCTGTGTTCCAGACTAGCTTACTACTATTCCTTCGTTTTTTTTTCTATGATCACAATTTAATTCTCGTATCTTCACATTTCAGTTAAAATGCTCTTTATTATAGTTATGAATTATAGTTTTATATGTTATGACAAAGTTTTTTGGTTGTTTTATTCTAGTTATTAAGGACTTCTTCCTTTAGTACGGACGTATTTCTGTTTAGTAAGAACACGTTTTCTGTTGTTAAGGACGCATTTTTTCATTAGTAAGAACGTATTTTTCATTTGTTAAAGTGTTTTCATATTGTTTATTTTTTTTTTAACGATTAAGAATATACTTGTAGTTAAAAGTGAGATCTCAGTGAAGTACTTGAGAACACTAATTGTAGTTAAGAGAATTTTTCATGCGGATGAGAGTTCTTTTAACTTAAGGTATGGAACTAGTGCTCAAACACTCTTCCCACACACACCCAATTCACTCCCACGCCCCTACCTTACATCTGCAACTTCCGCACCATTGCAACTCACTCACCCTTCTCACGTATCTACAACCCACTCAATACTCTTCTCACATACCTACAATTTACTCCAACACCCTTCCCATACAGAGATCGAAATACATCCAGTTTATGTACTGTATATATTTAACCGACATAGCGTTATCAATAATCGTACGTGAAAAGTTTGTTAGTGAACATCAGTACGTGAAGAATTTGCCTGTAAACATTCGTTCGTGAACAGGTTGTCTGTGAATGATATTCGTTTGTGAACAGGTTGTCTGTGAATGATATTCGTTTGTGAACAGCTTGTCTGTGAAGATTCGTAGGTGAAGAGCTTCTTACTGACCATTCCTATGTGAAAAAAAATTCCAGTGAACATTCGTTCATGAACAGCGTGTCAGTGAACACTCGTACGCGAGCAGTATGGCAATGAACAAGTACTGAAGGTTACAACTGGCCCCAAAGTTGTTTGCAAAAAAAAAAAAAAAACATGCACTTTCAGCTTATGGCTTATACAGTGTGCACTCTGTACACTCACTGAGAGAATGCGCATTCAGTACACCATCCTAGGAAACAGGTACCTTATTGGGAGACACCACAGAGAGAGACCTACTAAAAACACTCAGTACACCACCCTCTGAGACACACCAACAGAAGTCGTAGCCGTCACTTAAAGATGAACAATAGGCATGTTGAAAATGGTATAAAGTACCGACAAGTTGACAAGAAAAACACATGGACAACAGTTGCGTACCTTTATTGTTGAAACTGTTGCACATATGTCTTACTCGTGAACAACAGGTAACCCCTCACTACAACGTGGCACTCTGATCACAATAAAGATGAAAAATGGGTAATCCTCAAAAAATCTGAAGTAATATTGGGGCGTGCTGAAAGTGTCACTCGCAGGTAAGAAGTTTAGACATTACTATCATTATATTTCATGGCTGGTGCCGCACCTGTGCCTCGCTACTCTACACTGGAAGTTGATTATTGCTTCGGACTCTCGTCGCGATTACCGGACTACAAACTACAGCTTTTCCGCACAGGAACGGGTTGCGATATTCTGATCGGAATGAGTTGTCTTTCCGGATTTACATGAGTTTTTTTTTTTACCTGATTGGAATGAGTTGCTTTTCTGGACTGGAATGGGCTGCTTTCTTTCTGATTATAATGAGTTGTTTTCCAGGACTAGATTGGACTAGTTTTTCCTGATTGGGAGGGACTGGTTTTCTGGACTGGAATGGGCTACTTTTTCCTGATTGGAACGAGTTGTTTATTTGAATAGGAATAGATTTCTTCTCAATGTTGCAATGGATTTCTTCTGAACTGGAACAGGTTACATTTTCATTACGTTTACCAGGTACTGGAAAGGCAATTTTCTCTTGGCTGGAAGAGTAGTTTCCTCCTAGCTGGAAAGGAAGTTGTCTCCAGGCTAGAAGGATCTTTTACTCCGGGCTGGAGGGATTGTTTTAATGGTCAGGAAGAGTCGTTTCCTAAGGCTGGAGTAGTTTTCTTCGGGTTGGACGGGTCGTTTACTTGGATTTAAAAGGTCTTTATTACTGGGACTACGGAATAGTTTTCTTCAGGCTGGAAGAGTCGTTTCTCTGGGTTCGAAAGTCTGTTTTTTGTCGTGCTACAGCAAAGCGTTGTCACATTAGAAGCTCTGCACATGTTTGTTTTCTGCAATACTGTCAGGTGTGCGCATTGACATGCACAATTAAGTAAGGTGTTGTGTGCAGGAAATTGTCTTTTGGGTGTAAGATATTGTTGGTTGGGTGAAGGTTATGTCTAGTTGCGAATATCAACTGCCTAGTGAGCATTTTAGGGGATTTTGTGGGAAGTTATATCCAGATATTGGAATGATGGCTGATAATCACGCCTCTGCACACATCTGCGACAGCTGCCGTGCTGAATACTGGCTCGCTCTGAATTGGATGCAGTTGAGGAATACCAGGATTGCTCATGCGTAGTCTTTAGATTTCTCGATGATGTTTAACCATGCATTTAATATAGGTCGTATGGCGATAAACATATGCTGTTTTGAGGCAGCAGTCTGCCTCTGAATGGGGCCAGGTGGCTACGGGTGGACGACCAAGCTGCTAATGTACCAGCAACCGCAAATATGTGACAAATTTCTCTTAGTAATAACGGCTATTTTCTAGTTATATATCGCTGTTTGAAGATTAAGTCACGATTTCGAATGAAATTAATTCTTTGGTTTACCATGTGCCTCGCATTCCTGCGTGTGTATGTTTAGCTAGTGATTTTTTCGATTTATTTTTCGCCGTTTAAGGAGCAGGTCACTATTTCCAGTGGAATTAATTCTTCCTGCTACCATAGTCCCGTGTGTATGTTTGGTTCGTAATTTCTTTCTAGTGCCGCATGCCAGCCTCGCATGACTGCAATTAATGTTTTGTGATTGTGGAGCTAGCAGCCACAGCCAGTTAAATCAAACACGACACAATGTTCTGGTGGAACCTGATGTCCAGAAGGTCGTTGGTGGGTGGGTCGCCCTGGGTTTTGCCAGCTTAGGTACGTAAGCAAATTTTTAGGAAATTGACAGACTTTGAGCATGAGTGAACTTTGAAATTTCTGGAACTGAATCATAAAGGATCTTTGAGACCTCTGGAGCTTTTTGAATTTCATTGGTGTTGGGATGGTGAGTGATTTTCGAAAGTTTTTGAATTGTGGATCACGAGAAAAATATGAAGGTGATGGAGCTTTGGATATGACTGAGCTTTTACATTAGGAATTGTAAATACAGGGGCACTCTGATCAGGGGGAAATCTGACAGTGACAGACCATGGGGACAGGTAAAAGACAGTGGAGACAGACCATTGTAACAGACCATAGTGGAAGACATTGGTGGTGAACCATTTTAGTAGACTCGTGATTATAACGGTGGCAAACTGTGATGGCAGGCGGTAACGACAGAACAGATGATAGTGACAGATCATGGTGACAGGCAATGATGGCAGACCATGGGACAGACTAGGGAGGGAAGAGGGATAGTGAGCGAAGCCTACACGACCGGAAAATGCTATGCCATTAGGGTACTATTAGGAACTGTCAGTACAACAGCAATACACCTCATGGTGACCATTAATATCAAGCCGTATTCGTCACCCATAAAGGATCAATACTCTAGTAAGAAGAATTACTATCCTTGCGGTAGGAAATAATTCATCCACTAGGATGGATTATCGAGCACTAGGTAAATACAATATGCTGTAAATTAATACTCTTCTGTGTTAGGTTAATTAATGTAGCCAGAAATCATTCACAGGAAAACGACACAAATGCAGAGAGGAACATGCATGAGACGCCTCACCAGAGGACTAAGCAAGACTGTCCACATCTGAAATGTTTCAACAAAGCTCTTCTCTGAAATTGTCTTTTTCACTACTTAACGACTTCGCACCATTTGTTTCGAAATCATTTATGCAAATAAGTAAATAATTCATACAGCTGCAAATTTATACATTATGTAAATAGAGTAACAGGTAAATAATTCCTTCAATGGATAAATGGTTAATGATGTAGACAATGGGGTAAATAATCCATGTAAAAGAAATAATTTACGTAATTTGCATACATTTTTATGGAGGTAGAGTATCGTAAGTGACTATTAGACTGGTGCTCTAGGAAAGACTATGACCTAGACTATGTTTTCGTTGCGATGGCTGTGTACTCGCTGATTGCACTCACTCCAGATAATTGCTGCTAATTTTATTCATCAGATAAACAAAAAATTACCTGACACAGAGCCTATAAATACTGATATAGGTTAGTAAGTGGCCTATAGGCTTCAAGTTAATCTTGATATAATGTTTGCCAGAAAACAGGACAAGTGTTTCCTGACGCGGGTCTTAGTCATATGATGATCCGCAACTGGAGCTTTTGGTCATCTGACCGAGGACTTCAGCTGGCTTACCTTTCCACCTCTTTAGAAATTATGCACATGATTATAACCATTATTAGGCGATCATAAAAAGTTAATCTTATGAAGGACATTCCCTTTAAGTTTTACAGTGAACAAAGTTACACAAGACGTTAATAGAAAATATAGCCTTGCAAATGTAGCCAAACTTGGCACAATAAGGATATTTAAGAGGTAAGTTTTTTTGTGTTTGATAATTATACATTAAAACATCGTGTATCAAGTAGAAAATAAAATAATTCATATGATTACAAAAAGCACTGTTTACCAAAATTATTTCATGCAAAAATTTGAATTTCCAAGTGATCCACAAATACAGCTCCAGCTTTAACCTGGGAGAGCACACACACACACACACACACACACACACACACACACACACACACACACACACGTCTTCGTCAGCTACGCCCACCCAACATACACTACCCAACATGTTGAAGAATGAGACATGCAACACATGGGAATCTTTATTGAAGAAACGTTTCGCCACACAGTGGCTTCATCAGTCCAGTACAAATCAGAAGGGTGTAAAGAGAAGAGGAGTTTGAGGTAATCAGTCCCTCAGCCTGGAGTCGATGTGTGTGACACTGCAGCATCATGGGATCTTGATACAAAAAATTCTTCAACCTTGTCCAACCTTTGGAAGAAGACATACTTTGATTAGTGGATGGTACCACTATGACCCCGCCTCCTCCTGCTTCGCCTCACCTGACTACATTTATCACATCTATCCAACATGCATGAGTATCACATTAATACATAAATGGCAGAAATATGACCATCATGAGATACTTGCAAAATATCACTGTTACAAATGTCGATATGTGGAAGGAAATTTACTCTCATACGATCTGCCATACACCAGACAACTGGGAGCTGTATTCCCTCCTCATGACAAACCTCCCCCAACTTCCACATGATTACAACATAATCCACCATAATGTAAGCAGCTGCCCTTGCTGCTACAACTGACACTTCACCAAATTCCAAATACCATCCATGCAGCACCCCAACAGTAACATCACCAGTGATCATGTGTAATACAACGCCAACCACCTCCCCTAACCAAGGATGACTAATATAAGAGAAAGGTCAACACAGCCAGAATAGGATCCTGTTACTGGTGCTGCTGTATGCCTTGAGGCGGTGTTTCTAGTACTTCCTGCATAAATGAACCATAGTCAGCAGTGTTAAGACATCTGGTAAATGATGGTGTAAGCCGTCAAGTGGAGAAAGAGATACAATCTTGCAGGGAAAACTTGTGTTCCTTTTTATACTTACTCCACCTCTACAACGTTTCGCCCGGAGCTGGATTTTAAATAACAAAAAAATATATATTTCCCCTACAAGACATACGAACAGCCTGAGCGAAAGCTTAAGAGAGATGTCAACACATCAAGAATAGAATTTGTAGAATTTATAGTTGCCCGATACGAATAAGACATTATGAAACATCGGCAGGCACATAAACTGATTACTTAACAAATTTAAGCTTGTTACAAGTATTCTCAAAAAGGGTAATATTGCGCAGTTTTATTTTATGACCTGGAGAAAGAATATAACGCACATGAATTCGAGGATAAACATTTCTGAATTTTTATCTAATATGGAATTAAGTACTATATGTACATCGGTCGCTTCGCGATCCGAGAAAGGTATTCTATAACACCTGTACCATGGGTCTCAATGCACGCGATTAGAATAGTGCAGAGTGCGGCATAAGTTGATAATGCACTTAAATATTTGCGTTGAATATTTGAAGGGAATCAGAAGAGGCATTCACAAGTTATCCCATGCAAACTAATATAAATTTTGTTTTTCAATAAAAATAGTAAATTAGGACACAGATTACTGTGCAGAAATATATGATACGATATTAGTGGTTACCATTAAGTCTTAAATATAAAATGCAATCCACACTGAAGAATATAAAACACTGTAACCTTCAAAATTTACTGTAGCACTTTATAATTTTCTGTAACACTGGATAAGTTACAGTACACTAAACAAATCAGAGCAAGACTGTGGAATTAAGTAAGTTTATTCAGGTATACACAGATACAGTTACATAGATTATTATACATAGCAGCATATGTGTAGAGAACCTGGGATAACTCAAAAAAGTCAGAGTGACTTATTTCCACTGGGGTCCTTTTACCTTATTATTATAATATAAAGGTTATAATATATTATTATTATTCTATAATGAAGATAACATCTTATTATCATACTAAAAAGACCATCTACAATACGAGGGTCATTACTAGGAATAAGGTAAAATTACACGTGTGTTACCTAAAAAAATAAAAAATCATTTCCCTCCCTTTCTGTAGCTACATTCATCAGACACCTTTTGGCACTCTTCTTGAACTGGTTCATGCTATGACTGGCTTTGACATGTGCGGGCAATCTGTTCCATTCCTTTATTGCTGTACAATAAAAGGTGTTTGAAGCCTGGCCACTGACTGTGTGTACTACAAAGTTGTATTCTCTTCCCCTAGTACTATGATTGCTTTGGTTCCCAATCTTGACAAAATTTGAAGCTAGATATTCTGGATACTGTTTGTGAGCAATTTTATAAACATGATTTAGCTTCAGCATATCCAACTGCTGTAATTCATCCTGGCCTACATGCTCTCTTGGTCCCAGGCCCAGGATGAATCTTACTGTTTTGTTCTGGGTGATTTGCAGTCTCTCAGTATTTTTGTCAAGGCAGAGTACCATGAAGAGCAAGCGTAGTCCATATGACACTGTATAAGGGCTAGACATAGGGTCCTGCGAGCCTCAGTAGGTAGACACTGTGCTTGTCTGTAGAGGAACTTCAGTCTGGCATTCTCTTTCTTTACTACACTGTTCCCTATCAATTCTCCTGACATGCATGGGTCAAAGGGGGTTCCCAGATATTTTACTGAGGAAACCGAAGTGATGGGTTCCCCATTACACTGGACATTAAAATTATTTACCCTTCTCATTTTATGTTTCGTGCCAAAGAGAATGGCTTCAGTTCTCCCGAGGTGTAACGATAGTTTGTTGTCTATTAACCATTTGCTGCAGGACTCCAGTTCCAGTGTTAATACATTAGCTATATCTTGTGGGTCTTTAGCTGACACTAACAGAGCACTGTCATCTGCATACAGTAGGAGTTTGCACTTGACACTGATAGGCATGTCGTTAACATAGCATAGGAATAATAAGGGACCCAGAATACTACCTTGGGGAACTCCACATGCTATCGGCAGGGGTTCTGATTCCGTTTTGTTGATTTTGACAATCTGTCTCCTATCGCTAAGGTAGGACTTAAACCAGTCTACAGAACCTATACCGATAGCTCGAAGTTTCTTACATAATATATTGTGGTTGACAGTATCGAAGGCCTTTTGTAGGTCTAAGGTTACCATACCTATGAGGTTCCCCATTGACATTTCAGTTCTCAAGTAATCCATCAGATTAATTCGGGAGGTGTCGGTTGAGTAAGATCTTCTAAAGCCTGACTGATAGCTATGGACAATGTTGTTGTCATTAAGGTACTTAACTACTTGACAGTACACCACCCTCTCTAGAATTTTGGATATTATACTGAGTATACTAACAGGCCTATAGTTGCTTACATCAGACCTACTATTTTTCTTGAAGACAGGAGTAACTCTGGCCTCCTTGAACCCCTCCGGTACGGTATTAGTGGTGATATGACAAATTTATTATGTGAGCAATAGGAATTGACAGTTCAGAAGCACCATCTTTTAGGAACTTAGACGGGATGTTATCCGGGCCGGTGCTCTTAGTTGGGTTTAACCTCCTTAGTTCTTTTTGAATAAAGTCATGAGATGCACTTACTAGTTGACAACTGTTTGGGGTTACCCCTTTATTGGTATAGTATGTTTGAAACTTATCTGAGTCTGTGTTAAAGGTATTTGATGCAGCTGGTAGTTTACTTACTAGTGCTAATGCGACAGATGCGCAGTAGGAATTAAAACAATTTGCCACCTTAGATGTTTCGTGGCATACTTTGTTATCGATAGTAAGTACTATGTTAGACCTATCTACTGGTTTATGGCTATACTCCAGCTGTTTTAGTTGTTGCCAGAGCTTTCTGGGGTTATGCTTATACCTGTTGCTATCCATATAAAAGTGAAGATTCACTGTCAGGGAGCGGATGTATGGACAGGTCTCCCTACATTTGCTGCCCCCTGTTAGCCTAACAATATATCTGTATCTAGGAGTTAGTCGTTCTTTGTGTGTTACCTTCTGGGTAAAACTTAAACACCCTGATGTAAATAAGTTTGATTTTCTTACGTTAGCTTGAGTTAATAACCCTCCCATTTAATTATCCAATAAAATATGACCGTTCCCACTTAAGAGATACAGTTTTATAATGAGTCAGACTGTTACTGAGTTCTTAGTCCAAGGTAATGGAGTTAGCGTCTCCTTCCGTCGACCCTAGCTGATTACATCCATGGCAATTCACTATGAATATAATATATCAGAGAAGATAAATAATGCTGCTAGTTCATCAGTGATATTTTAAGATGCTCTAAAAAAAATTCCAGATTCAGAGTAACGTGTAAAAATTCCCTGGATACAATGTTACGATGCAGGTAGGTTAGCCTGGCCCTCCCTCATGACACCATCACATATATTCAATACAGTAAATTATGTATTACTAAAACGACAGTTCTAACATCACCTTAACTGCTGATTCTTTAATTTATTATTGTTTTGCTATTCCTTTAACATATCTGGATTGATTTGCCTTAGGGTGGCTAAGCAGTAATTGACTCCGTCTCACGTTAACTGGGATAGTTCCCCCTCCCCCAGGTAAATGTGACCCCACGAGCGGATTGTTGGTAAGATCCTCGTCCAGTCCTGAGTAATATACGTTGATCGCATAATCTGTGAAATATTGTGGTGTTTATAACCTTACCGTGTAATCCCCTCTCCCTGTTTCTGTAGCGCTGGTAATAACATAATCCTAAGTGCAATGTTTATTATAGTAACACCAGGTGAACAAAGGCTTACGAGGATCAATAATATTATTACGTATGAATACCAGAGTCTTGGAATTACAAACACTCACGCAATCACACAACTTCTGCAGCTTTTGACTTTACTAAGAATATCATATTTCGTCAAGGCAAAACGTCATTATCCTAAAAAGCCACATGTTAGCATGAGGTGGAAAACACGCACATACCCCTAAAAAAAACAGTTGGATAAAAAAAAAAAGTTCCCCCTGTGGTTTGGTTGCCTCATGAATGTTTTGACGTAGAGTTTCCCGTTCTCCCTTACCCCGCGAGCCGCTCTCAAATAAGCATTAGTGCCTTGCCAGTGTAAAAGCCGAGCTGGGTCCCTAAGGACAGTCCAGGTTGTATTTGACAGCGGGGTAATGGAGCGTGGTATTCACAGGAGGCTTGGCTCAACTCGGAGGGCGGCGGCCTAGTTCAGTCTCCCTCACTACTTCCCAAAATGTTCCGCTTTCTATGACCCTCAGCCAGACATTCCGCCCTTGTTCTCTAGGGAATGTTAACTCTTCGAATCTGTCGGAAATGCATTTAAATGTATTCTGCGGCAGGCAAAGAAGCTATCACGGAGATGTACGAGGGAAGGACTGGGCTACAACGACGAGGATTAGCGAAGATGTGGGTGTGCGAGCCGTTTGGTGGGTGTTTCGTCATAAAGCGTCGGGAACAATCAGCCAAATGGACAAGCTAGCCACTCAAGGAACACGCCTCACACCAAAATTTAACAATGCTTGCAATTTTCCTTATGTAGCTGAATAGCCCCTACTAGTTTTTTTATTATTATAATTTATTTTTTGTGGATTCCTTGCTAGGGTGAGCGCTCGTACTTGAGTCAAATGTTTAACTTATTTGATTACTGATGCAAGGAAGAGCACTTGTTTAGAGGTGATAAGCAATGAAACACAAAGTGGTCTAAGGGAATTATGCATAGAAGAAAATACAATCATAACATTGTTTAAAAGGTATCAGAACACGGTTTAAAGGACATCAGAACATGGTTTAAAGGGGCATCAGAACATGGTTTAAAGGACATCAGAACGTGGTTTAAAGGGCATCAGAACATGGTTTAAAGGGCATCAGAACAGGGTTTAAAGGGGATCAGAACACGGTTTAAAGGGCATCAGAACATGGTTTAAAGGGGCATCAGAACATGGTTTAAAGGGGCATCAGAACATGGTTTAAAGGACATCAGAACACGGTTTAAAGGGCATCAGAACATAGTTTAAAGGACATCAGAACACGGTTTAAAGGGCATCAGAACATGGTTTAAAGGGGCATCAGAACATGGTTTAAAGGGGCATCAGAACATGGTTTAAAGGGGCGTCAGAACATGGTTTAAAGGGGCGTCAGAACATGGTTTAAAGAGGCATCAGAACATGGCTTACAGGGGCATCAGAAAATGGTTTAGTGTGGAATAAGAATATGATTTGAAGTGAAAATTATATATAATTTGAGGGGAATTATATTCTTGGAGGGAATTACATATCGTTTAAGGTGAATCAGATAATTGCTTAAGGAGAATTATAACAGTTTGACGAGAATTAGAACACGATTTGAGAAGAATTAGAAAATGGTTTGAAGTGACGTATGAATAATGTCAAGGGAATTACAGTATTATCTAAAGGGAGACTTAAAGAATGGTTCGATGGGAATTATAAGGTTTCAGGGTAATTAACAGCAATTTGAGAGAAATTACAGCATTGGTTTAAGGGGGGAAATGCAACACATACTGAGGGAAATTAAGCATGATCTAAAAGGAAATACAGTACACAGGTTGAGGGGAATTAAGCATGATGTGAGGGGTCGCACCCCCCTTCCAGCCTGCTGTCCAAACCGCGTCCCCTCCCCTGCCACCTCATGCTCAACCCCAGTCATTTTCAGCTTTTCTCCACGTGTATATTAATAGCACAGGCAGCCATTAAAAATACAGAATACTCAATTATTCCACCTTCAATTCCATAAAAGCCTTAGAAAACGCGAGCGTCAGTGAGACGGGCGGGAATGATTTATCAAGAGGGAGCGCTGATGTAACTGAGGCTGGGTCTGACGTTGCTCTTACGTTGATTGCTGTTACCTAGGCTGTGTGGCCCCGCCGCACCTCCACACGCCTGCATGGGGGCCTCTGCATATAGGCTCTTACCTTAAAAGCCAATCAAGTGAGCTTATAAATTAGAAACAGCTAATCAGGGAGAGAATAGGGAGTGCTGATGTAAACGTCGCAGCTGAAATTAATGGAGCTCTCCGCTTGATTACGTTGTGTTTGAGCCACGATGGTAGCCTACCTGTGTGTCCGCCTCTCTACCCTGAGTGAATTACCCATTCAAGAAGATGAGAGCAAATGAAACAATATCTATATCACTTGTAAAGCATCATAACACGGTAATTATTCGAAGCTACGTGGAAATTTACCCAAACATGATAACATTACGAGCTTTAGTGTGGCCTGCTGTTAATTAATCATTAATAAGTAATAAAACACTTATATAATAGGATATACAACCAGATGCATGTGTATTTCTCAGTGTATATACACTGAGAATATATTTTAATGCCCATTTTGGGAATTAAAAGTATGTTTCCTTCTAGGTGTCCAGGTTTATTATACTCTTAATGACCCATGAGTTCTAAATATGCTCCAATTCAAACAAGTTAGCTAAAACACTTTCAAGATCATAGCATATATACACCGAGAAGTTTGTCTTTCTCAGTGTATACTTGTATACTTGAGAGTTTACTTAAACCTCTCATGAGTTGTTATTATTATTAGAGTACAAGTGAATTGCAGTCTCGATGACCCAGTGCAATGGATAGGCTTCAAACCCAGCCAAATTAAACTCCAACATAATAACATCAAAAGGCTGGTAATGAGAAAGCAAGATAGACTTTGGTGATGTAAGTAACACTGGGTGACTTAATGGAGCTTTTAGGTTGATTGCGTTGAGCTTGGCAGCGGCGGTGGCGGCGGCGGAGGCGGCTGGGACTTCCACGACCCGCCTCACTAGGCTCTTAAGATAGAGGCGGACTTGCCCAACCAATCAGCTGATTCACCCAAACATAACACAGCGGAAATAGAAAATGGATACTCACATAAGACAAACTTATAAAGTTATAGCAAGCATCTCCACCAAGGCTCATGAGCCTTATGTTCCTTCTTCTTATTCAGAGGGAGGGAGAGGGAATGGGCTGGCTTATACACAGGTGGTTGTTGGCTTACTCAGGGAAGTAGGGGTAGTTGGCTTACTCAGGGGGATGTGGGGGTGGTTGGCTTACTCAGGGGGAAGTGGGGGTGGTTGGCTAACTCAGGGGGAAGTGGGGGTGGTTCGCTTACTCAGGGGGAAGTGGGGTTGGTTGGCTTACTCAGTGGGGGTGGTTGGCTAACTCAGGTGAAAGTGGGGGTGGTTGGCTTACTCAGGGGGAAGTGGGGTGGTTGGCTAACTCAGGGGGAAGTGGGGGTGGTTGGCTAACTCAGGGGGAAGTGGGGGTGGTTCGCTAACTCAGGGGGAAGTGGGGGTGGTTGGCTTACTCAGAGAAAAGTGGGGGTGGTTGGCTTACTCATAGGAATAGCTGAGTTGGTGCTTATCCATACTTAGTGCGCGGGGGAAAGTTGTCTTTACTTACGGGGGTGAAGGGATAGCTGTCTGAATACAGGTTGTAACCTGCTCTCTCAGATATAATTGTTACTCAGCAAGGGTGGCTGTCTTACTCAGGGAGGGTTTCTTACTGAGGGAGGGTGGTTCTTACTCAGGGGGTGATTGTTGTCTTGAGAGGGAGAGGTGGTAACAGTCTATCCTCATGAATAACCGTCACTCTAAAATATGAGTAACTTACTCAGGGGGTAGCCGTTCTTTTCGGGGGAAGAGTTGCTCTCTTATTCACGACAGGAACTAGCTGTTTTACATATATATATATATATATATATATATATATATATATATATATATATATATATATTCTTCCTTGAAGTCTTTTTATGCACTTCTCCGAGGCAATGGGTCCCACAATTTACACCAGAGGTGGACCCCATCCTATATATATATATATATATATATATATATATATATATATATTGTCGTGCCGAATAGGTAAAACTGGTCAATTAGCACTACAATATATATATATATATATATATATATATACATTATATATATATATATATATATATCCTAGGTAGTAGGTTGGTAGACAGCAACCGCCCAGGGAGGTACTACCGTCCTGCCAAGTGAGTGTAAAACGAAAGCCTGTAATTGTTTTACATGATGGTAGGATTGCTGGTGTCCTTTTTTCTGTCTCATGACCATGCAAGATTTCAGGTACGTCTTGCTACTTCTACTTACACTTAGGTCACGTTACACATACATGTACAAGCATATATATACACATCCCCTCTGGGTTTTCTTCTACTGTATTTTCTTTCTAGTTCTTATTCTTGTTTATTTCCCCTTATCTCCATGGGGAAGTGGAACAGAATTCTTCCTCCGTAAGCCATGCGTGTTGTAAGAGGCGACTAAAATGCCGGGAGCAAGGGGCTAGTAACCTCTTTTCCTGTATATATTACTAAATGTAAAAGGAGAAACTTTCGTTTTCCTTTTGGGCCACCCCGCCTCGGTGGGACACAGCCGGTGTGTTGAAAGAAATATATATATATATATATATATATATATATATATATATTATATATTTTTTTTTTATTATCACACCGGCCGATTCCCACCAAGGCAGGGTGGCCCGAAAAAGAAAAACTTTCACCATCATTCACTCCATCACTGTCTTGCCAGAAGGGTGCTTTACACTACAGTTTTTAAACTGCAACATTAACACCCCTCCTTCAGAGTGCAGGCACTGTACTTCCCATCTCCAGGACTCAAGTCCGGCCCGCCGGTTTCCCTGAATCCCTTCATAAATGTTACTTTGCTCACACTCCAACAGCACGTCAAGTATTAAAAACCATTTGTCTCCATTCACTCCTATCAAACACGCTCACGCATGCCTGCTGGAAGTCCAAGCCCCTCGCACACAAAACCTCCTTTACCCCCTCCCTCCAACCCTTCCTAGGCCGACCCCTACCCCGCCTTCCTTCCACTACAGACTGATACACTCTTGAAGTCATTCTGTTTCGCTCCATTCTCTCTACATGTCCGAACCACCTCAACAACCCTTCCTCAGCCCTCTGGACAACAGTTTTGGTAATCCCGCACCTCCTCCTAACTTCCAAACTACGAATTCTCTGCATTATATTCACACCACACATTGCCCTCAGACATGACATCTCCACTGCCTCCAGCCTTCTCCTCGCTGCAACATTCATCACCCACGCTTCACACCCATATAAGAGCGTTGGTAAAACTATACTCTCATACATTCCCCTCTTTGCCTCCAAGGACAAAGTTCTTTGTCTCCACAGACTCCTAAGTGCACCACTCACTCTTTTTCCCTCATCAATTCTATGATTCACCTCATCTTTCATAGACCCATCCGCTGACACGTCCACTCCCAAATATCTGAATACATATATATATATAATAATATATATATAAAAGTGTGTATGCTCATCTATTTGTGGTTGTAGGGGTCAGTCAATTCTTACATCCTGGCTCCGACTCTTCACCTGCTTGTTTCCACTCCCTTGTAGCCTCGTGGGCCCTGTCTTACCTTCTTTAAACTATAATAATAATTAAAATGGTTATAACTGATCATAATTTTTAAAGAGGTGGACCGGTAAGCCAGCGGAAGGCCTTGGTCAGATGACCAGAGCTCCAAAGGCGGGTCACCATCTGACTAAGACCTAACCTAACCTTTAAACTATGTATGGAGTCTGTCTACCACTTCCTAACTGAGATCGCACCACTTTCCGACGTGTCTGAGGCTGAAGAAATGCTTCCTGATACCCTTGTGTCTCATCTTTGTCTTTAACATCCACTTGTATCTTCGAGTATCTCTTTCGTGCCTCTCAAGCAGCCTGCCCCTGTCTAAGCTATTAATTCCCCTGAGTAGTTTTGGCTGTTATTATGTCTTCCCTGATCTTCTGCACCACATTGTTGTTAGATTCATCCCCGTTAGCCTCTCCTTGCATTTCATCCCCCTTACCTCAGGAACAAGCCTGGTTGCATTCCTCTGTACTTTCTCGAGTTTATTAACATATTTTCTCAGGTGTCGGCTCCAAACCGATGCTTCATACTCCAAGATCTACTTAACATATGTTGTATACAGGGCCTGGAAAGACTCTTGATTTTTCTGGAGGCTATATTGAGAATTGCCAGACGAGCATTGGCTGCGGTTATATGACTGATGAGAGCCTCTGGTGAAATACCAGGCGTTATGCTCATCATTAGGTCTTTCTAGCTGAGGGAAGTCTGCAGTCTGTTCCCCTAGCCTATACCCCGTTTCCGGTCTTCTTGCTCCTTCAAAAATCTTCAGCACCTTGCATTTACTGGGACTGAATTCAAGCAACCACTTATCTAACCAATCTGACATTTGTGTGTGTGTGTGTGTGTGTGTGTGTGCGTGTGTGTGTGTGTGTGTGTGTGTGTGTGTGTGTGTGTGTGTGTGTGTTTGTGTGTGTGCGTGTGTGTAGGTTACCATTTTGTCCTAGGCACATGTCGATTTGACACTAGGCCTGTTGTGTGTGTAGGTGTGTGTGTGTAGGTGTGTGTGTAGGTGTTTGTCTGTAGGTGTGTGTGCGTGTGTGTGTGTGTGTGTGTGTGTGTGTGTGTGTGTGTGTGTGTGTGTGTGTGTGTGTTAGTGTGTTAGTGTGTGTGTGTGTGTGTGTGTGTGTGTGTGTAGGTTACCATTTTGTCCTAGGCACATGTCGATTTGACACTAGGCCTGTTGTGTGTGTAGGTGTGTGTGTAGGTGTGTGTGTGTGTGTGTGTGTGTGTGTGTGTGTGTGTGTGTGTGTGTGTGTGTGTGTGTGTCTGTGAATATAAAATGTCTCTCCTTATCTTTACAATATTTGCTAAACAAAGTCTTGGCTTCTGACCAAGGTATACAAGTCTCATTTTTCCCAGTATTTCCATCTGTCTCCAATTTCCAGGTGCTGCATTTCCCTTGGCGTTTTTCCTCTATATAATAAAAATAAAAATAAGGATTTTTAATTATTTAACACCTCTTAATAAATATTACAAAATATCAATAATAATACCCTAGCTAGCTGAGTGATCGTAATGGGTTTAAAATTTTTTGTGACTAAAATTAATACTGCCCTAATTGGCCAAGTAAATATTACATATAGGTAGATTGTAGTTTACTCGTCATGAATGTATGCTGGATAGTAATGAAGATAAACAGCTCAGAGAACCGACAGGTTGATGAATTAGACACTCTTGCAGCGTTTATTCAAACATTCTTCTCTATATTGGACTGAGGAAGTCACTTATTGGCGAAACGTTTCCTCAGTAAGAATACGCAAGTGTTTCACAAGTCTCTAATTCACCATGCTGGATAGTCATTGCTTCTCCTATGAATTTCCCTCATTCAGGGTTCCTCAGAAGTTTGTACACATCGTAAGATAAACAGTTTACACGTCAATAAGGTGATTTTTCACTTCACTGATGTATAAACAATTATACACATAAACGTTTCTCTTACTGTCTGAATTAATGTACAACGGACATTACGAATGTGTTTGTTTAACTTTGAGTAAATAACAGTTGTTTTTCCTATGGGTCCAGTGTTTTGGGACGCCATGTACATTATGAATTACTCGTAATATAATTACGGTAATAATTTACCCAGAAACTGTGGCTGTTAATTTAATTTCACGCCTCGTAACACACTCATGTGCATATTAACTATCAAATTTTATATGATTAAATAACATTGACCAACACATCAATGACTCGTATAAATTATAATTTTAAATGATATTCGTTTATAAATGTGACGCGCTTGTTTCTGCTTGGTGCACTGATATAAAAAATAGCTTGAGATGTCAGAACATACAAGAAGAGATTGAAATAGCGTGAATCCATGCTTGAGGCTGACTGACGTGCCCGGGCTGGGAAAGAAATATGGCTTGTGAACCAGGCTGCCCAGCTTATGTGGCATTTATGTGGCCGAGTGGTTAAGAGCGCTGCCTGGGAATCTTGACCGTCACCAGTAGCAGTATCGAGTCTTGCTGAATGCGATCTTCCTCTGTCTCTCTGTCTGTCTCTGTCTGTCTCTCTCTGTCTCTCTCTCTGTCTCTCTCTCTGTCTCTCTCTCTCTCTCTCTCTCTCTCTCTATATATATATATATATATATATATATATATATATATATATATATATATATATATATATATATGCAAAACAACCACTCTGAAAGAATAGAGAAATTCCAAGCGATTTCGTGACTACTCACATTATAGTTCCTTGATAATGAATAGTCACGAAAGCGCTTGGGATTTCTCTATTCTTTCAGAGTGGTTTTTTGCATATTCTGAAATCACCTGTTTACTGTGATCTTATTGCATATATATATATATATATATATATATATATATATATATATATATATATATATATATATATATATATATAATAATAACCTTCAAAGCAGTCTTCTAGGTTTTTTTTATCTAGGTTATCAATCACTCGTTGCATTTCCCATTCTATATTCTGTAAAATGTTCTGAATAAGATCTGGTTTGTGGTGTGTTACAGTGTCGTGATGGATGGTGGTATCCCCAGTCAGTTCATGAAGTTTGTTTCTAACTGAACGACGCAGGTGATGCTGCAACGATGATCTGTAGTACTGCACATCCATGGTTCAACAGTGATTTTCTTCAAGACTGGAGAAAAATAGAGCAATGGAAATAAACCGTGTTTTTGGCCTATGGACTCACGTGTTTATGTATAATCTGATGAAGCATTTGCTGTTTATTTTTGAGCTTCGAGATGTATATTTCGAATTTCTTGCACTTGCGTTACAATTTAAAATAATAATACTTGTCATACTTTATGAAGTATTCCTTATCTGTGTACTCCTTATTTGTACTCGCCTATTTTTTTGAGTTACAGGGGGCGATTTTCGGATCCGTGCCTAGCCTCTTAATTTGCCATTCTTCAGATTCGCATAGCCTAGTGGGCTCTATAGTACCTGCTTTTAAAACTATGTATGGCGCCTGCCTACACCACTTCTTCTCCACAATCTTTCCACTTCCCGACTACTCTCAGGCTAACGAAATATTTCCCAACGAGTGTGTGTGTGTGTGTGTGTGTGTGTGTGTGTGTGTGTTTGTGTGTGTGTATGTGTGTGTGTGTGAGAGAGTGTGAGAGTGTGTGTGCGTGCGCGCGCGCTCCTGCCTCTGGTGCTCATAGTGACACGTCTAGTAAACAGACTTAGTTGTCAATATGACTGTACCTCAATACTTGAGTACGTCAGTCATTCAGTACCTCAGTATTTCAATACCTCAGTAGCCTTCAAGGTTCCTTGATTCGTTAGGGGTCTTTGAGCCAAGAATTGTATTTATTTTCCCATTCCTTATGTCGAACCTGATTACCTCCCATTCCCTAGGCGGAGTATGAATAGCCACAGGTTTAGGAATTCTCCCTAAATAAAATAGTAATGATGAAGATATATATATATATATATATATATATATATATATATATATATATATATATATATATATATATATATATAGAGAGAGAGAGAGAGAGAGAGAGAGAGAGAGAGAGAGAGAGAATGATTTTTAAATACCATGACACCAGTCCACAGAACCATCAACACCAGAACCATCAACACTAGCCAAATATCGTACTGTAAAATCACTCAATACCGCACCACCGACCCAACACCAGCAAGGCTCAACATCAAGACTCATCACCAGCAAGACTGAACACCAGTAAGACTCAATACACGGACAGTATCACCAAAACTCAGCATCAACAAACCTCCACAAGGGACCACAATACTTCTGTCTTCAATAAAGCCGTCTATAATACACTTGGCTTCATGCTCGGAGTTTCCAGCCTTCCGTGATTTCCAATTCCCCGGAGAGGCTTAAGCACTTCCCAGCAAAGTGGCTATAACGACTTCGTGAAAACTGCTCTCAGGATCCTGTGTCAAGTCCCGCTGTGGGAGGGCGGCGTGTATAACTTCAGAACAATCCCAGGGCACCAAACGCTGAATAACTTTCAATAAGCCACTTTTCTGGCGTAAACAATACATTGCGAATACTAGACATTAGTTTATAATGTAATGTGGGAAAGAATAGAGGGTCTTCGTCTCCCATATTGTGTATATTCGACGCTTTGGTATAGAGACTGTTTGAATTCAGGCCGACAAACTTTCAACAATTCAAAAGAAAATCAATATCTTTTCATTGCACAAATGACACACATTAACCCGGCTGTAGAAGGCGTGAATGTAATTATGAAAGCAATATTAACTTGATCCAATTCATGGA
>NC_091318.1:11842291-11949791 GCF_038502225.1 Cherax quadricarinatus
GGCCAAACATGCGCTGCAGCAGCAATCACAAGTTAAGCACCGCGCACTTCAAGCAATCTTGAATCATCCAATCAAAAGAGCGCCCAAGAGTGATGATCTAATCTGCTCTGTTTTACGCAGACGGTGATCTCTGCCGATGCTGCCATAAATGGGAAATAACATGGCAGAGATGGTGCTATGACGGAGTTAGTGTTACTTGTGCTAATTTAAGCTGCAGTGAGAATGGTCCAGCATGGGTTACGCCTCACCTGCTGCCGCACCTCCTGCAGGGAAAGCCTGGGTTACGCCTCACCTGCTGACGCACCTCCTGCAGGGAAAGCCTGGGTTACGCCTCACCTGCTGCCGCACCTCCTGCAGGGAAAGCCTGGGTTACGCCTCACTTGCTGCCGCACCTCCTGCAGGGAAACCCAGGTTACGTCTCACCTGGTGCCGCGCCTCCTGGAGGAGAAGGCTGAGTTACGCCTCACTTGCTGCCGTGCCTCCTGCAGGGTAAGCCTGGGTTACGCCTCGCCTGCTGCCGCACCTCCTGCAAGAGAAGGCTGAGTTACGCCTCACCTGCTGCCGCACCTCCTGCAGGAGAAGGCTGAGTTAAGCCTCACCTGCTGCCGCACCTCCTGTAAGAGAAGCTTTCACTTGCTCCTCATCACTCAGACTGAATGATTCTGACGTTACTGTACTTATCACTCAGACATTTAGTAGTTGTCTCCCTCAAGTGGTTGTCTTATTTAAGTGATTGTCTCAGTCAAGTGGTTGTTTCATATAATTTAGTCTCACTCAAGTGGTTATCTCACTTGAATGTGGACACTGCTTGAGTAGACAACAGCTATGGTCACTGCTGGTGTAGACAGCAGCTATGGTCATTGCTGGAGTAGACAACAGCTTTAGTCACTGCTGGTGTAAACAGCAGCTGTGGTAACTGCTGGAGTAGACAGCAGCTGTTGTCACCGCTGGTGTAGACATCAGTCGTGGGTGACTGCTAGAGTAGATTGCAACGGAGGTGTGTTGGGGTAGATAATATAGTCACGTGTAGTATGCTAAGCGTTACATTATGCGTCATAAACTCCACGGTTTTCACCACTCACATTTCAATATCTTTCCCAGTGTATACCTAGGACTGCATGCATGAGTTAGTTTATTTGTTTTATTTCCACACCTTAAATTAATGATCAAAACTGATGTTTCTCAGCATAAATTCACCTAAATATCTGGCTGTGTGAGTTAATTAGTTCAGTCTTGCTCATCTTAAGCATAACTGGTAATCAAATAGGTAGGTTCCTGATTATCACTTTTGACAGTCACCCTACGAGTTTAACGCTTATCCGTAGTATAAAAAAAAGACTTAACTGTTCACATTCCCATATAGTGCAGGGAAGTACTGATTAAATCTTGCTTACAACATTTTCTACAAAATTGCATTTACAGGCTAAAAGTTGTTATTCTCCTCGCCAACAGTCACCTAATACTCATGTCTTAGCTGACTGTTGGTAAACATGGAAGATAGGTTTATGGAAACGTGCCAACGTTGCCACTCGTTCCGGGATTTAGTTGTCCATGAGTTGTGAACAGAGAGAGCTCAATAGGTTAAAATTTAAATCTTAAGTCATCAATGGCAATGTGAGGGAAAAGTTCAATAGATAGGAATAGAGAGGGAGTATATAGTAACAATAGTTTCATTGCCGGCTACTTGTTAAGGTAGGGTAAGTCAAGCTCCCGCTATCCCTTCCCCTCCCTCTTCCCCCCCCAAAGGTGATGTGTGGGGCTCTGGTCAAACAGTAAATCACTCGACTCACAGCTCCCAACACTACTGTAAGTACATGCCTGCCTTGTATTATAGTGGATTTCTTGGTTAAAAGCTTCATTTTTGACCAATAATAAACTTAGTCCTTTCAGCCTTGCTTTAAGTTGACTGTTGTAATAATCACCACATCTTTTAGGTATTGTACTTGCCATGGAGAGTGATTTTTAAGCAGTGGGTAACCTGTCTATCTTTTCAGCTTGGATGACAGTGAGGGTCACCTGTCAATCAACGAGAAGAAATGATGGAGAAGGACTAACGTCCAGAGACTTCCCCATTTTGGATTTAATTACCTGTGCACCTGTAGGAAATTGCAGGACGTAACCCCACATCATTGCAGCGGTAAAGAACCTGCTTTCCTGTCATCGGGATAGAATATTCAAGGCTCTATCTACTGTGAAGAACTAGCCAGTGGGTCGTAACCAACACCTGCGACCCCCCCCCCATCATCAGCAACGGCTACGATTTCAACAACACAGTGTCACCAACACCAGACACCCTATATATATTAGCGTTGAATTAAGTTATCATTTATATTTTTCATTTTTCATTTTCTTTAATGTAGGATTAATATTTCATATTTAAGTGTTTTATATTTTAAATTTCTATATAATAAAGTGTTTATGTTTGTCTGTTATTATTTCTTTTTCTATTCATTAATTTTCCTGAGGAGGAGCCAGCCTTAGTAATACTTACTGAAGTTGTTACAGGGCTGAGCAAGCCTTCACAGGCAACAAGAACTCTTTTAACATTTTGCTCATCCCAAACCAACTAGCGTCTTATTTCACAAAGTAAAGTCAATCAGGCGTTTTGTTAATAGGCCGCTTTTGATGTAGTTTTGTGGATGTGCGTCATTATATACACTGACATAATGAGGTATATTCATATACCACAGGTGCTGGCATATCGTAGGAAAAGAAGAGGCAATTCGTAATATTGCAGTGCCTACTGCTAAAAAATCTCTGATGCTATTTTTAGGCATAGCCGGATTTTACTGACTTTTTGAACAAGAATAACAAAAAGACACAATACCGTAAATGTTCCAAATCGGACCGAAACGTGGTCGTAGGCTCCTCTCTCTTATGTGCAGGTTATTTGTATTTTTGAACACGTTTCTGTCGTGCAGCTCCAATACTGCGCCTTTCAACATGCAGGTTGATGATAGCGAGGTTGCAATCTCCACTATTCTCCCCGAAAAATGAAAGAATTGCATCCCGTGTTTTCATTCTTCCATGTGAAAAAAATACATCAGAAGAATAAAAGCACTATAGAGACTTACTCATGCGCCTTGGTATAAACATTTAAATATTTTGATGGAGTTCCTCACAATCCACCTCACCTAAAACAATAAATGCGCGACTGATGTTAGCTTTGCTTATTCACATAATGATATTATACCACAACCATGGAGAGGACAAGTTGATGGCTGACTTGTTATCCAGATCACTCAAAGATGTGTATATCTTGAATCAAAGAATATTTCACATTTGTAAGAACATATCTAAGGAAAATTATTGTATAAATACTGTCAGATTATGACCAACATATTATGCATGTCACTCCCCCAATAACGTACGTACGTGGAATTCTGAATTTAAGATTGTCATGGTTACCTGGAGGTTACCTGGAGGTTATTCCGGGGATCAACGCCCCCGCGGCCCGGTCCATGACCAGGCTAAGTCCATGACCAGGTTAAGTCTTGCCACCCACCTCCTTGTTCTGTATTAATCAAAGTGAGAAAATATTTAAAGAACTCGACTTTACTTGTGGGTAGCCACAGATGTCTTACCTACTTTAATTATCTGTCTTGTGTATTTAAATTCAGTAGGCCAAGTTAAAATTACTTTTCCCATAAACTATTTTACTTACATAAAATATACATTATATAAATCTGTGTTCCATTGCTTTAATAGTATTAAAAAGTGTTGCGTGTATCTCTGCCACACAACCTAAAGTGCTACATATATACTCTCACCCCAGCATTCTGTCATGTCTGAGCCACTCACCGTACCAAACAACCTTCTGTACCCCGTCATTTCTCAGTTGTTGCCACAAGCTACACGACTCTCGCATCTCTCTGTCAGTTATCTATACAACTTTCCGGAAAAAAATTCCGTTGTGTGTTCATAATACATTTTTACAGAGAAATAATTATATAGAGTTAAAATAAGCTAGGAATTGTAATAATTAATTTTCACTGCTGTATTAATTACTTAAATAAATTTCAGTACAATATATCATTTTGATTTACTTTCAATTACATTTTGAAATGGGATAATGGTAACGATGGAGGCATTGGTGGTGGCAATGGTGATGAAAGTGATGGCAGTGGTGATGGTAGTGGTTATGGTAGTGGTGGTGGTGGTGGCAGTGGTGGTGGTGTGGTAATGGTGGCGGTGGTGGTGATAGTGGTGGTGGTGGTTGTAGTGGTGGTGGCAGTGGTGATGGTAGTGGTTATGGTAGTGGTGGCAGTGGTGGTGGTGCTTGTTGTGGTGGTGTGGTAATGGTGGCGGTGGTGGTGATAATGGTGGTTGTGGTTGTAGTGGTGGTGGCAGTGGTGATGGTAGTGGTTATGGTAGTGGTGGCAGTGGTGGTGGTGGGGTGGTGGTGGCAGTGGTGGTGGTGTGGTAATGGTGGCGGTGGTGGTGGTTGTAGTGGTGGTGGCAGTGGTGGTGGCGTGGTGGTGGTGATAGTGGTGGTGGTGTGGTGGTAGCGGTGGTGGTGGTGGTTGTAGTGGTGGTGGTGATGGTGGGGTGGTGGTGGCAGTGGTGGTGGCGGTGGTGGTGGCGGTGGTGGTGGTGGTGGTGGTGGTGGTGGTGGTGGTGGTGGTGGTGGTGGTGAGGTTGTAGCAGCTGGCTACTCCTTGTGTTTACATTGGTCACCAGGGCAGCTACTGCCTCGTGCCCAGGACGACGCTTGATCAATACGTCAGTGGTACTGCTGGTGATCACCGCCTCTACTACTCTCATGGTGATTACTAGCGATGGTGATGAGCCAGAGTGGTGATAGCCAAGTGTAATGATGGTGATGAAACAGAGTGGAGACAGGCAGGTGTAGTGATGATGAACCAGAGCGGTGATAGGCAAGTGTAGTAGTGATTGTGATGAACCAGAGTGGTGACAAGCAAGTGGACTTATCTACAGTGATGGGAATAAGCCAGCGTGGTTATAAGTAAGTACAGTGACTGTGTCATTCACAGCAGTGACAGTGACAGCTTATAATGATAATGGTGACGGTGATCGCTGATAAGTGTTGGATCGTGAAGCTAGAAACTGTGACGGGTTACCCTTGGTGACTGAGGTCTTGCAGTGGAAAATTGGTATATGAGTCACCAAATAAGTCTAACCGCTGAGCAATTGGAAGAACAGACCCAGTTCCATTATTTATACTTTTCCATATACTTATTTCATTGTTTATATTCATTCATGAACCAGTTGAAATCTTTATACATGTCCATTGTGAAATTATTGATTTCCTTACTTATGCTTGTCAGTAAAGGAAGTCCTTCGCTTATTATTCAGGGTGAACAAAATATCATTACACAGTATCCAGAAGACAGTTTTTTAATGTGCAGATGAACCTGGTACTCGTAAAACTCCGTAATTTTCATTTGTCATATAAGTACTGTTCCATTTGGTTCATTGTGCACTTTTAATTACTTTATAAACATTAAGCACTGAGAGTTCGAAAGTTTACCCTTTTTATATATATTTTTTCTCAGATTATCAGAAAAACAAGAATCTGTAATAAGAATTGTGAAGACTGAAACTGCTTTAGAGACACAGAGAAGAATATTGTTACTGAAGCTCACAATGTTGATATTTTAGTTCCAAGTTCGACGTAACTGATGACTCCACAAACTCGTTGGTAAATCAGCATCTAAGTCCTCTTTTTCGTGTCATTTGTCATTTTTTTTGTACCAGAAGTTTATCAGGTGAATAATTTGCTCTCGCCATCTCCACGTCATTGAGCAACAGGAACTCGGATGAAAACTTTAACACACAATCAATAAACTCGTGACAAACATTTAAACCAACACAAACAGAAATATAACCAGTGGCATTGTGAAGCTAAAACTTTAAGGACCATCACCATGTTTATTAGACCAAGACCCTCGTGTAAGTATATACGAAATATTTGCTATAATATTCAATGTTTCACTAAATATCAGGGAAAAATAAGTAAATCTAGCTAACTGTTTAATTGTTATCTTATAAAGATAAATTAAATATAATTCACGAGCAGTTTACTCAATAGTTATATATATATATATATATATATATATATATATATATATATATATATATATATATATATATATATATATATATATATATATATATATATATATATATTCGCCTAGGAAAGGTTGGAGGGAGGGGGTAAAGGAGGTTTTGTGTGCGAGAGGCTTGGACTTCCAGCAAGCATGCGTGAGCGTGCTAGATAGGAGTGAATGGAGACAAATGGTTTTTAGAACTTGACGTGTTGTTGGAGTGTGAGCAAGTTAACATTTATGAAGGGATTCAGGGAAACCGGCAGACCGGACTGGAGTTCTGGAGATGGGAAGTACAGTGTCTGCACTCTGAAGGAGGTATGTTAATGTTGCAGATTTATAACTGTAGTGTAAGCACACCTTTGGCAAGAGAGTGATGGAGTGAATGATGAAAGTTTTTCTTTTTTTGGGCCACCCTGCCTTGGTGGGAGACGACAGATGTGTTTATATATATATATATATATATATATATATATATATATATATATATATATATACAAAACAACCACTGTGAAAGAATAGAGAAGTTCCACATTATCAAGGAACAATGTTACTTGATAATGTGAGTAGTCACGAAAGCGCTTGGAACTTCTCTATTCTTTCACAGTGGTTGTTTTGCATATTCTGAAATCACCTGTTTACTGTGATTTTATTGCATATATATATATATATATATATATATATATATATATATATATATATATATATATATATATATATATATATATATATATATCGTGCCGAATATGTAAAACTGGTCAATTAGCAAGAACTCATTTAAAATTAAGTTCTTTCTAAAATTTTCTCGTATACGTTTAAAGATATATTTTTTTCATTAATGTTAATGTAAAAACTTTTAATTTTGCACCAAAAGAATCTTAGAAAACTTACCTAACCTTATAACAAGAACAATTTATTTTAGACTAACTCAACTATATATATTTTAGATTTGTTTACAATAATTTAATACTCAACAAACACAGTGAAATATATATTTTTCGTTAGTTTCAGAATGATTTTGGCGAAATTATTTCATACACAAATTTTTGCTTGTCCTATATGACAAGATGAGCGTTGCTATTTAAGCCAAGATCGCAAGTTCTGCCTATTCGGCACGACAAATATATATATATATATATATATATATATATATATATATATATATATATATATATATATATATATATATATAACTCACTACAGTGATCTACGTAATATATGTCAATATCTACTCAACCTTATTTAACAACAATAAAATATATACATTTTTTGATGCTCAGACTGATTTTTGCTGAATTAATGAAAGAGTAAAATAACACTCATTGCTAGGTAAAATAAGACTCATTGTTAGGTAAAATAAGACTCATTGTTAGGTAAAACGTTCACTGAGTTACAAGTCAAACTGAGCCTCTCTGGATATTCAGTACGACATGTGATGCTCATGAGATTCAATTTATGCGTCTTCAGAGAACATGTGATTGATAATAACTAACGAAATCATTTTTATCTTGATAGTGGCGTGGGTGGGCTTCCTGCTGCTGGCCGGGTCCTGGTACAGGATAGCTGTTATGATGGTAATCTTCGGGTTCGCCACATTGTCCATTGTGCAACAGGGACGTCTCACCCTCACACTCCAGTACTTCAAGGTACCACCCGATATAACTCTTACAACTACTACTGCAATGTTTGAATATTTTCCTCTCCTACTACCCCCTATGTTTTATATTCTATATGAAATTAATAGACAGAATACATTGACAGAAAACACAAACATGAATACATTGGTGCAATATATCAAAGATTATAAATCTCCTCCAGCTCCTCCGAAGCCGGACGCGAGCCAGTTATGCAGCATGCATTTCCTCTCTGGATGGCCACGCTGAGGCGCTGGAACATGAAAGTAGCTGCCCTTGGGTCCCTGGTGGTGTCGATGAGTCTGGAGCCCAGTTCTTCAAGGAAACGTGTGGCATTTTTCCCCCATGATCCTAAGGTCACTGATCCCTCTGGGGCGAATTGATACTGTTAGCTTATATCCCTGAACTTGTTGATCTTGTACTCCTTCCTGTGATCAGCAGCTCCTCCCTGTCGCCCGACACTGTGATGGATGTAGGTGTCAGCCAGTGTCGACACACAGGTATAGTCCAATGCTAAGAGCTTGCCATTCTTCTAAGAATAGACTGGTGAACCCGTCGGGGCAGTTTGCTGGGTTGTGGGTATTGTTGGCTGCTAGTGATCAGAGCTCTCTCTCGGCTGGGCATCCAGCTGTTGCAAGGGTTCCCTTTATGATGTCGTTGACTTCATTGTGTCTTGCATGCCAGCCCTTGGTTTTGGAACAGTTAAGACCATGTAGACCATATTGGTCGACTTATACATCGCCGCAAATACACATATATTCCGTGTGAATTGGCTCAGCAAGGAGCAGAGCCACTGCAATACGGAGGGTCTTAGGGTCGAGGCATGTTCCCATTGCCAAAATGGGAACTGTTTGGAGGAAGTCCCAGGAGTGATGTGCACTCACAGCTTGGAGACGGGCAGTCTCCTAGTCTGATGTTACAGCCCTAAGCATGTTGGCAAGCGCCTTTTCAGCGATGGGGACATCCCAACTTGATTGTTTGTAGGCCACTGCTGCACTAGATTTTGGTGCTGGAGCAGTAAGAGTCTCCCATTCAGCGATGGCACTGGTGTAGCTAGGGCCCTGTATTCCTGCCGAGTCACTGAGGTTTTCCGGAAGAATTTATTCTATTAACTCATTTGATACTATGGAAGAGGATGGGAAAGCTGGTAGGGCAATCTGGGAGGATTTGCGTACTCCTAACCCCCCCCAAGCCTGACTGGAAGCGACGGGCTGGAGTTTTGAGACTCTATGACCGCGGGTTCAATCCCGGCCGGGGGTATGGTTTGTTTGCAATCGTGTCATTACGATTTCTTGAGTCATGTTGACAGCAGTGAAGGGACTTGAGCTAGAGTTCGTCACGGCCACGCTAGCTGGAGATTCGTCTGTAAAAACTTGCATTTGTGGTCACAGAGGTGCCTGTGCTAACCTTCCTATGGTGTAGAAATATACCTAGTTGGATGAATCTTATTGTGGCTAGCTGGTCTAGTGGCTAACGCGACGGGCTGGAGTTTTGAGACTTTATGACCGCGGGTTCAATTCCGGCCGGGGGTATGGTTTGGAAGTGAGGCTTGCAACCACTGTCCATCTTCGAGGGAAAGAGACAATACACTCTCTAGCATGGTCTTAAGGAGAGAGTCATATTCCTTGAGTTTCGGACTGCTGAAACCTGGGGAGCATCTCAGAAAGTAGGTAAGTTTTGGGATTGGCAGGCACCTGATGAGTAGGTAGAAGGCATCTTTTATATCGATGTCTTTTATCCTGCCTTCCATCGTCCTGAGGTCTGATATTTTTTTCTAGGATCAGACCGATGGCATTGGGCCCAAGAGAAACACCAAAGAGGATCAGTGGCTCGTGCTCCTGGTAAACCAGCACTATTATTCTGGATCATCTGTCGATTGGTAGAAACTGTTTCACATTTGGTTGGGTTTAAAGATAGGCCCAGACTCTATCCCTTGTCTTTAATTTTTCTGATGTCCTCCAGGAGAAATTCGGTAGTGCCAGCTAGGGTACCATCATCAAGAACCAGATATTGAACTCACTGGAGAGCGCTTCTGTGACTTCCTTGATGACCAGACAGAATAGAAAGGGGGCGAGAGGGTCCCCCTGTTGCACACCCTCAAGCGAGTCAATTTCATGGTTCCCAAACAAAAGTTTAGAAGTCACACTATAAAACGATTCAATGAAGGGATAGAGGGAAGGGAAGTGTCTAGAAACTGCTTGGAGAGCAGCATCCCTTCTGACTAAGTTGAAAGCGTTGGCAAAGTCCAATTTGATCAAGGCTTTTTAATCTGACATGTTGATGGGCAGCTGCTTCACAGCCTTCTTGAACACCAAAACCAAGCTGAGTTGGTTGCAACATTGAGGCAGCCTCTTGACTCACCATTCTTACTGCAGCCTTGGCGACTAGGCGCCGAAAGGTGTTGCCCACTGCAATGGGCCTGATTCCTCCATCCTTCTTCCAGATGGCACACAGTGAGGTACCACAGAAAAGGAGTCTAATAGTCTCTGGGACACTGCCAGCCAGGCACACACTGGAAAATTTGGCGAGTTCAGACAACAACCTCTCTGAAACATCACCAAGTGCTGGACTGAGCATTTGTTTTAAGTGTTGTGGCCTTAAACGGGTGAAACCTTCTTCTGAGCCCTGTGGAAATGACATAGCAGTTTTATACACATCACCATCCTGTAAGGTTAAATGTTCTTCACCTGCTGCAATGTTAGGGAGGTCAATGTTGGTACTGGGAGCCCTGGGTGGATGTTTTTTCTTCAGAACTTGTTCTGTAATGATGTCCTTAAGAGCGATGGTATCCTCACTGGTTATAAGCCTCAGTGTTCCAATAGTATTATCCTCCATTTTTTTTTTTTTTTTTGCTAATTTGGGCTCTGATTTTTGAGGCGTCAGGTGTCCTGTTGTTGGCATTTGCTCGGCGGATGTTTGTCGCCCTAGGGGATATATATATATATATATATATATATATATATATATATATATATATATATATATATATATATATATATATATATATATATATATGTGTGTGTGTGTGTGTGTGTGTGTGTGTAGGTGTAAATTGTGGGACCCATAGCCTCGGAGAAGTGGATAAAAAGGGGTTCAAGGAAGTTTGAAAGGAAAAGCGTTTATATTTCATAAAAGGAATATAAAGACCCGAACAAAGAGTCGCTGCAACACGTCTATGATAACTTCAACTAAGATGGTCATGTAACGTCCCGCCACCGTACTGACTCCGTCTTCGTTAATAATGGTTTTACTGTCCTATTAATTTCACGATTTTGTAAAATTGTCAGAGTGAACAACCTGTAACTTGTTAATATAAACATTTTCTTACTAAAAAGATGTGACACACTACTCAATCCAGATTTAAATTTTCTAGTACAAAAATTTTCATATATCATACATTGCTCTTCTTATGTTATAGTAATTATTTTCCACTGACGCTCATATTCACTCAGTTTAAAAATTAACTTAGTTCAGGCCACTTGTCACAGCCTAGTAAATAATGTCTTGTATACTATGATTTATTATAATTCCAAATCGTTTTCTGTGAACTGATGTACCATTCACTACCCCTCCAATAACACCAGAACACCCCCCCCCCCGTACCCCTCACACACTCCTCCACACATTCTTACTTTCGGACATCCCTCCACGCAGCGCTGTACGACCCTTACGGGTCTAGCGCTTGAACTGATTAATATTATTTTTTTGTAAACTGATGTTACTAATTAATTCATTGTTTACAATTCCGTCTCAATTCCGTCTAGCCCGTTCCCTTCCCTCCGCCCATGATGTTCCTGCCGCCACCTTCCCACGGCTACATGACCGCCCTGGATGCATGTTCCATCGAGGCGGCAACCATCACCGACGCCAAGGGAGGTATGATTCACTCCCTGGACAAGTATTACGAGGAGAGCTCCAACAAGCAGGTTGGTGTAAGTGGCCTTGAGGGACGCCGTGTGTACGTGTATCTCTGGGGAAACTCCGTGGGACCAAGTGATGTGTGGGGCAAGTGGGTGTCCCGCCTCCCTCATGTCCACCTCGGATTCCTTGACTTGCCCAAGGTGAGACCCTCCACTCGAGTACATGAAACATTACTTCAGACCGAGCCGTTGGTGCGATGATCCCCGAACTTTACCAAATATCAATTAATATATATATATATATATATATATATATATATATATATATATATATATATATATATATATATATATATATATATATATATACATATATATATATTGCAAAACAACCACGGGGGAGTTAAATGATAGCTCTAGTCTTTTCGTGTTGCAATCAGTACATTATCAGGAGCTTGCAATGTTGCAGTAGAGAGGAAGATGTCCAAGCAGACACGACGAGCGTAACATTAGTGGCATGGCAATTATCAAAAATTCGGTAAGACTTTGATATGATGTAAAAGACTCAACATTTTAAATATAGATATCTGACTATTATCTTAGGTATTTTTCCATACATTAGAAAACGGGTTCACCGCCGACTCATTTAAAGGAGGAGACATCTGTAGTTTATTCAAAGGGAAGACGACTATAGTTTATACCACAAGATTCTGAGGCAGACGCTGGTCAAAGCATCAAAACCACGCCAGAAAGAATGACCCTGTTTCTTCTGTGTTACATTTAAGACAATCCATCGCATTCGTACAGAAGTCCTATTTTTATAATATCTTTATTTCTACAACTACATGTACAAGATATTCAGGTCTAGCTGATATATAAACATACTGCTGTATAGAAAGCCGCTTGTTATGCTCAGAGCATTTCGGACAAATTAGGTCAGTTTTATCCCAGGATGCGACCCACACCAGTCAACTAACACCCAGGTACCCATTTTATATTGATGGATGAACAGGGACAGCAGGTGTCTTATGGAAAGACGTCCTAATGTTTTCCAGTCGTACCGGAGATTCGAACTCCGAACCTCAGTGTGTAAACTGAGTGCGCTAGAGATCGAGCTACGGGACACTCAGGTTATGGACTATAGCCTCCACTAACAAATCTAATTTGAGTAAGCCGCTATTATTATTATTATATGATGAATGTTTATCATCTTTTGCGATGGCCGATTCTACAATATACCGTCCAAGTAAAGTGGAACAAAGAACATTAACTTTATCTTCCGGCCAGTTTGCCCAGTTATTGCAGACTTTAATGTGTTTTGTTCATCGTATCGAAGTCTGGCCCAATTTTTGATGATTGTGATGTCACTAGAGTAACGTTCGTCGGGTTACCACTACAATTTCAGTGCTTGTGGACTGGCTGCCATCTAATGTTTTATTATTCAGTCTTTCAGGCACCAGGCACTGAGTACTGGTTGATATGTCTGGGGCACTTAGCCTCTACTGCTTCCCTCTTCCCTCATTCTAGCAATAACTCTTCCTCTGAACGTCTTTGCTGGGACTTAATCCTCTTTTCTGCAACACTGCAAGCTAATGATGTGTTGACTGCAACATGAAAGGCCTAGAGCTATCATTCAACTCCCCCCGTGGTTGTTTTGCATTCTTGAATGATTATTATTATTACTATTATTATTGTTGTTGTTGTTGTTGCATTAAAAACAAGCGTTAAACCAGTATGGCTCATACAAACATTTTGACAAAATCAAAATAAACTATGCAGTTATTGCTGACTATTATGTAACTTCAGGTAGATATCTCAAGAGGCCAAGTCTGACTCTCTTACAGATAGTGAGTCTGACCCCGGTTCAGAAACTGGCCCAAATGACCGGTTGGACCACCAAACCGGGATGGTACGTATGGATGGCGGGGCGAGTGGGTCTCCTGTGGGCGGCTGGGGGCGTGGTGCTGCCCCTGGGTGTGGTGATGACGCGGGCCATGTGGGTGGAGGCGGCTGGTTCAGGGTCAGGGATGCTGATGATGGGGAGTGGTAAAATGATGGAAGCTCTGGTGCTGTCATCCCCCGCCCACCACCCACTCCTCACCAACCTCGCTCACCAACTGGTGGGTATACCATCCATTACGAATGTCATTATATAAGGTCTACGACACCCCGGCAACAACCATTACGAATGTCACTATATAAGGTCTTCAACACCGATAATAACCATTGCGAATGTCATTATATAAGGTCTGCAATACTGACAACAACCATTACGAATGACTGTCATATTATATACGATCAGCACCACCGACAACTTGGTGAGCGAGAGACATGTGCAACACTGGGAATTACTACTGACGAACATTAAAGATTGTTAGTGTTGCACACTTGTCTTACTCATCGTTATGAATGACTAGTGGAATCGTAATAACACGACTGTAAACAACTCACCGAAGGACGGGTTTGATCCTGTAGCAAGCCACTCCTAAAGCTAGCAGGCCACAAATGCAGGGTTTTACAAACTTCTCTTACTTCAGCATGGCTGTGGCGTGCTCTAGCTCAGGTCCCAGTTAGATGGACCAATCTTATTTAAGCCGGATTAGTACAGTGGATAGCGCACTTGCTTACAGATTTTAGAACTTGAGTGCAGCGGATTCTAACACTAAGTTCAGTGATTTATTCCTATCAATAACCTCATCGTGTTTTGGTTAAAGTATTATTATTATTATTATTATTATTATTATTATTATTATTATTATTATTATTATTCGCCGAAGGTGTACCTTGCACTTTTTTTACACATTAATTATACAGGTTTAGAGCTGTTATGCTACTTCAGATCATTTCAAAGCCCAGCTCAATCTTAGGTATACTACTACCTCCAGGATGTCACCCACAACAATCGACTAACATCCATGTACCTACTTATTGCTTGGTCACCAGGGGCAGCAGGTGTACAAAGGCATGCCCAACGTGTTCCCCCCGTGCCGGGGAACGAACAAAGGATCTTGCAAGCTTCTCCAAAGGTTTCCCTGTGGTAACTTAAGAACGTTTATTCTGATCTGTTACAGACTTTTATCAATGGCTGTGTAGGTGCTGTGTAGGTGCTGTGTAGGTGCCAGTTTGTTAGTGTTATTCACGCAAATAACGCACCGGTTACTGTGCAATAACTTGAGAGGGCCTTTCTATCTTGTTTTACACCTATTCCGGCGTATCCTATTTAGAAGACTATACTAATTAGTACTAGATTGCGTAGGTGCCAATTTGCACAATTCGTTGAAAGAATATAATTTTTTCCCGTGCCATAAGTAAGTTTATTCAGGTATACACAAATACGGTTACATAGATTATCATACATAGCAGCATATGTGTAGAGAACCTGGGATAACCCAAAAAAAGTTATTATATTAATGGTTATTTAATACCATAACTACTGATGGATTTAAATACTGAAATTTTGATGCCTAATAAAAAAAGGAGTGTTATTATATACGAAGTTTAATTACAAAAAAAAATGGATGGTATTTTTATTTTCTGTGTGATAGTGAGATCACTTCTGATCGACATTGCTCTTTTAGCGCTGATGCATTTTCCTTAAACAAAGTTCAGTGTTAGTGAACTGTGTAAATCCCAATTTGTCAAATTTATTCAACACGGTATCTCGCCTACCTGGTGGTTAGCCTGATACCTGGAGATGCTTATATATCCTGTTCATCAGCTTGTCGGTATCACATACCATGTAATGATATAAATAAATGTATTAAGGAGAAAGTTATGTTAACTGAACAGAAAATCAGTAATAGTGGAGGTGGCGGAATTAGTCTATACACCACAGAACCAAGGTTTTGCTTTAGTGTCAACATCGCTTGTTTATACTGTTTTAAATTATAGTAAAAATAAATGACGCTCGCTTAGGAGAATGAGTTGGGATCAGAGTAGATTGGTAGAGGCTCGATTCTCCGTTCGCTACCCGCTGGCCGATCTCTCTCTCTCTCTCTCTCTCTCTCTCTCTCTCTCTCTCTCTCTCTCCAGCCACGCTGATGCTAAGTGAGAAGGAATGTTTTACATTTAAAACACGAGGCGGTGTTGTCTTAACTGATTGCACTGTGCCGGCGTGCAGAGCAGCTGTACACCCGTGCTTGGTTGAGTGGTCCAGCCACTCAGATCTTGCTTTGGAAGGTCGCACTTCATTATAAAGTAGCACGATGCATTTACTAGTCTGTTGACGTGGGAATCTAGACTACGTAATAAAATATTCTCACAGCAAAATGAACATGTGAAATGCACCACTGTGCCTCATGCAGATCTCAGATGATATTACATGTTTTTGATATTTTAACACAGGATACTCTGGTTTTTGTTTTATGTCGATGAAGCTGTGCAGGCGATGCCTCTCTAATATAGATACCAAGTTTCTGCACCTTCATATAACCGCTGTAATGAATTGTTTCGCCAGTCAGCAGCTTTATCATCTTCGTAATAAAGATACCCAGATGTTGCACATGTATTATTCATCATTCTGTCGGTATTGTCTACCATTATTGCTGTCATACCCATATGTTACGCATATGTCTAATTCATCATCTTGTTTTTCTACTGTTTACTGTTTGTTTTCTAACTTTTCTAATGCTTTCTGCATTTTTTCTATTTGCTTTCTACTTTTTCTGCGTATTTTTTACTATTTTATTGGTAGAATATACCGATAAGTATGTTAATAAGACACAATATGCTGTTTACAGTATATTATTGAGACATTTCGTCCACCAGGGACCTTATTAATTGACTCACGAAATCGTAATAACACGATTAGTAAAAACAGAACATATGTATAGTAGTGAGACGTGAGGTACAGAGACGGACTGGTGATGTCACCTTTAGTAATGCTGATAGCCAAAGTGGAAACTACTTTGAAGTTCAAAATTAGGTGCGTCAGTAGGCCGACTTCAGTACTTTTCCATAAAGTTTTATGAGATAGCAGTGTCATAACCGATGAGAAAATGTTTGGTCATTGTTCCAGAAATTGGGAATGAACCTGAGTTCTGTGTGATAGTGTTAATTGTGGTAATCAAAGCACATTCAAATCAAAGTCTGGTCCGTCTACTTCTTTGCATTAGTTTAACCCTGGGGAAATTCATCAGGAGGTTTTTCTGTGTGGCGGTGAATAGTACAAGCGCTGTGGAATAAGACACTGTAATGAATGTCCTGAACTGTATAGAAGTGTCTTTTTCCACATCTTGATGGTATCACTATACCATTTTTCAGTACCAGCAAGCACTGTTCATGCCATCCCTCTGGCAGGTATTTCTGTTTGCTGATCCTCGTGTTCAGGTCCCAGAAGCTTCCCCTAAGTAAAACTTGTCACAACCTCTGCAAGGTATGACGTAGATGAATGGTTCAGAGAACCGACATGTTGATAAATTAGACACATGTGCAACTCTTGGGTATCTTTATTGTGGAAACGTTTCGCCACACAGTGGCTTCATCAGTCCATACAAAGGAGAATCTTGAAGAACAGGAGGAGAATGAGGTAATCAGTCCCTCAACCTTGAGTCGATGTGGCCAGTCCATCAATCTTGAATAGAATACGGCATACGTGCTGAGAAGGCGCTTATAAACCGTTGGCAGGAGAGGTGCAGAAGTCATAGGTCGTGTAACATTTGTTCAATGTTGAAGTAGGTCGTGCCCAAGAATTAGGCAAGCGAAGAATTCCCAAGTATTAAGATCCCAAGAAGTTGCAGTGTCTGACAGGTTTGTATGGACTGATGAAGCCACTGTGTGGCGAAACGTTTCCTCAATAAAGATACCCAAGAGTTGCACATGTGTCTAATTTATCAACATGTCGGTTCTCTGAACCATTCATCTACAAACCTGTCAGACACTGCAACTTCTTGGGATCTTAATACTTGGGAATTCTTCGCTTGCCTAATTCTTGGGTACGACCTACTTCAACATTGAACAAATGTTACACGACCTATGACTTCTGCACCTCTCCTGCCAACGGTTTATAAGCTCCTTCTCAGCACGTATGCCGTATTCTAGTCAAGATTGATGGACTGACCACATCGACTCAAGGTTGAGGGACTGATTACCTCATTCTCCTCCTGTTCTTCAAGATTCTCCTTTGTATGGACTGATGAAGCCAATGTGTGGCGAAACGTTTCCTCAATAAAGATACCCAAGAGTTGCACATGTGTCTAATTTATCAAGGTATGACGTACTGTAGATGCCGGCAGTGGTGGTTTTAGATGCTGTTTCTTATTTTTTAATTAAGTCCCTTATTGTGCTGGCGACCCTGATGTTGGTTTTGGGTAAAGATTTTGAGAAGTTATCATTTATGATGTTGACAAGTAGAACTGTGTATTTGCTGCAGTTGGAATCTTGAGTGGCTCTATGTACACTAGTATCATCTCTTGTTTTTTGCGGTCAGTGATGAAGTAATGTGGATAGCATAGTTCAGGGAAGGTATCATTAATATAGTCGCACTCTTCATCTAGGAATGTGGGTGATGAACAAAGTGTGCGACTATTATTGATTTCTTGATAAGGGCTCAAAGGATTTGTTTTCTTTTTACTTATCTCCGTGAGAACTGACAAAGTCCCAAGTGAACGAAATACGTTCTAGATAAAAATCCATAAACCGCGTACTATCTTAAAAATATAATATTTTCTGCTCTTCTGAGTAACGTCATTGTTCCTCCCAGATAAAAGGATAATCTCTCTGTCAACATTTAGATAAAAACTCTTCATGCTTCACGCAGCTCATTGTCCATATCCTGACGTCAGCATCCTGTGACAGACAAGCACTGTTTACAATAGGAATCCATTGAGGAGATAACATTTTAAACCTGACCTCATTCATTCTTGCCCTTCAGGTCGACATCGACGACGTGCTCGCTAGCCAGGACCAGATACTCACAAAGACAGTTCAAAAAACGTGTGGGGAAGATCTGAGCCTCTTGTTAGAAGGAAACTGTCGCTCATTCACCATCCTCCCACCTAGTGCTGTATTCGACATGCATTTCGCCCAGGACACGCAAACAGCCAAGGTCAGTGCCTGATGGAGGAAGGGAAATCCTGGGATGACACGCTCATTGCCCAGGTAAGCAAGCACTAGTACTGAGGTAGGGAAAACATTGGATAACAACCCGCCTCGCCCAGGTAAGCACCAGTGCTGAGGGAGGTAGAGAAACCCTCATTCATTTGCGTCTTTATAGTCTTACCAGTTTCCTTACAGATCTGGATAATGGCACAAGCTAACCCACGAGTAGGTAACCCGCAGGCAAACACGTGATGATGAGGTTCTAGAGTGTACAAGCTAACACACGTATAGATAACAAGAATATAGATCATACAAGCTACCTACATGTAGATAACAATGTTATAGATGTTACAAGTAACCTCATGTGTGGAGAATGAAACAGCGTGAAGGGATGCCAAGTATATTCCTCAAGAATGGCAGTCAGACAGTTGGTACAGGAAAACCTTTATTATAACTCCGTTTCTGGCTTGATACAGCTCACACCAGAGCGAAACACAGCCTATTATAAAAGTTTGTTCTGAACCTAGTCTCTTCCCACCAACGAAACAAAAGGTAACAAAAGTATTATATGACTCGCTAAATTGTAAAAAATACGATTCTAAACAACTCCCAGAACGGCTGAGGTTCGGACCGCACAACTGAGTCTTTCCTCACCAGGCTGCTGAAGAGGACGTCAGCTGGGGAAGAGAATATAAAACTGATATCCTGGCAAAGGAAGACAGTATATCAGACTGGAAATCTTTATTGACATAACGTGTGATTTGGAATTTAAGCTTTTCCAAGTCTTGAAAAGTTGGATCTCCAAGCGGAATGTTGTCTTAGTACAGGTTTCCATTCTGTCTTAACTTAATGTCAGTATATGAAGACATATATGTAGGATGACAAATGAAGAGCTAATCTAAAATTCTGTTTCATTATTTACAAGTTGGTTACATTGTACCAGAAACAAGTGCCGTATAATACGATCCTTTTATGACAACGTTTCGCCCAGACAATAGTTCACTTAACTTGGAGTCTTTGTCATTAAAGAATCGCATTATGCTGCATCTGTGTGTTACCATCGTGTTGGTATTTCAAACCATTTCCATCTACCATAGATCACTGTTAGTACAACATTCCTTTAAGGATATAGATATTTAGTGACCACTAGTCATGTAAGTCATATTGTTAAACCCACATCAGGTGAAAATTTCCCACTTCTGGAGATAATCAAAATACTACTGCCATCTATTTAAGTACAAAATATATATAATACGACTTCAAAACAATTTTTCCAAAAGCCATTTTGTATAATAATTATTCCTCAAAATTTATGTTTTCATAATCATGGAAAATCATGAAATGAAGATATTTTCCTTGTAACTTACTGAGTTTTTCCCCAGCGAGGCAACACTCAGGAGCTGATGTTTATAAGCACCTAATTAATGATTTACGCTTTAAAATTGCATACAAAAAACATCAGGTGCAGAACAGTAAGTGGTTGTTTACAGCGTGTAGTGCTAATTATATTTCCAGAGCCAGTATTTATTATACAAAAATTATTGACATACTGTACAATAATAATGCTTCTCATTAAATATAATTTACTATAATATGTCAAACTAAATTTAATTGCGCAGTTAACTGAAACGATAATAGCGAAAATAAATCTCTAAATATTGCTGATTTCCCTTCATTAGTTCTTAATATTTTCAACATTATTCTAAAGCACTTATGCCTTGATCTGTATTGAGGCGCCTTGATTCTAAAATGAATTCGAGTTATCCTTTCCCTTTTCAGATCAAACCTAATTTCCTCTCCCCCCCCCTCACCCTCTTGGGTTTAGTTGTTCCAGAAGAACGTAATAGTTATCCTATACTGCTTATAATAAACTAAAATAAATCGCAAAAAGGCACAATACCGTGACTGGAACATTTATAAAGTCACATAAACGTTAGTGTGACTTTGTAAATGGTCCAAGTCTGACCGAAACGTCGTCGTCAGCTCAGTGTCTCACGGCTGCGTGTCCTCTGCTGGAATTCTACATCAAAGATAAATTTTCTTTCAAAAACTGTCCATAAAAGAGGTTCTCCCATATTATTCCCTTATTTAAACTTGTTAACTCGTTCAAACCTACAGGAATACAAATTTATTTTGCCGAACTGTACTGAATTGTAAAGTTTTTTTTCTCCAGGCATGAATGGAAGTGCGTACTTTAGTCAGTTTGATGCCAGTGTTATCAAGGAGCCCCTAGCGTTAGCTAAGATAACACTGTGTCAAGCTCACCATTTATGAGGGTGTCAGTTCTTTTTTTGAGTAAGTCAACCTATGTGTGTATCTCTCCCATACAGACACCTCCTGAGGCAGCCTCTGTTAATGGTTCCGCCGTTCTTCTGCGATACACGGGCGAGCTTCACCACCTCGAGAACCAGAACAAGATGATCCACCTTTTCCAGTCCTACCAACTGGAAAATTATTGTCCCAAAACGAGTGAAGAGCTGAAAAGGATGTACCACGACCACCACCTGTAAATGCAACGCCACCATTTATAGACGTGCACCACCACTGTAGACACAACATCGCCATCTATAGACGTGCGCCATTGTAGCCTCAATACCACCATCTACAGGCGTGTACCACCTGTAGACGCAACACCATCTATAGACGTATACCACTACCTGTAGGCACAACACCATCTATAAACTTGCACCACCACCTGTAAATGCTCTGTTACCACCTGTCGATACACCAACTCACTCCCGTAGACGCGTTATAAAACCACACTGCTAAGATGCGGAGGTGTCATGTTTTGTGAGTCCATCTACTGAGAAGAATTATAAACTAGTATCACGGAGGTTATCGTCTCTGTGTGTCGTCAAGGAGATGAGTTTGATGGCTCTTCAGTGGGCATTCCTTGACGCCGGTGGAGGGGGTTTAATTTAGTGAAACAGTGTTATCCTCCCCATCCTTGGATCGAGCTGAATGTCCCCTGCAGTTGTACCGTTTTTCTTCACTATGATTATATGAACTCTAGCTCTTGGAGCCGCCTCTGTATTTTCAGCTTACTAACGTAGTCTGTCTTGATCTCATCTAGCTCAGGCTTTTTCAAGTTCTGAAATGTTTTAATCTTTATTATGTCGTTCTTCAGTCGCTCTTATGCCTTATTTATCCACGTTGTAATATGTGGATAAATAAGACACATGTTGCCTACACGGCAGGATTCTTCAGTCGAATATAGGTGAATATATCACTGGAGACAGTAGACGTAGTAGTGTAACGTAGTCAGTACCTCAAGTGTTGCATAGGTGTCTTATTCATCTAAGTTGCTTTGTGTGTGTTTTATTGTACAAGTTTGTATAGAAGTAGAGAGAGAGAGAGAGAGAGAGAGAGAGAGAGAGAGAGAGAGAGAGAGAGAGAGAGAGAGAGAGAGAGAGAGAGAGAGAATAAAATAAGAGGGTTTAGTATGAATTCATGAGATGTGGGTGAGAGATGAACACCAGGGTGGTAAACAAGGAAGTTGGACCTTATAACTACACTGAGGGGGTCGGAAACAGAACCTAACTGAAAATGTAAACTAATGTACTAGAAACCTGAGTGGAAAAATTAAAGAGGAGGTCGAGAGTGTTTCCTCAAGCTCACCGAGCTGTGTACTAACCCCAACACTACGAGCTACACTCTGTGCTCTCACATATTAAATATTATTCTGCATTGTTTTAACACACCGGCCGTCTTACACTGAGGTAATGACCCGAAAATAAATGAGGAAACACTTTCTTGATGACCAGATTTGATCGTGAAGACCACGCCAGATCTGAGCGTGAAGACCACGCCAGATCTGAGCGTGAAGACCACGCCAGATCTGATCAAAATGATTCCTCCAAGCTCCTCATCACAGTTAACCATCAGAGCTAATGACACCAAACTTGGTCTTCTGTGCAGGATACTTTAATTTCAAAACTATATAAAAAAAGAACGTTTTCTGGCAATTGTGTTCCTTTATAAAACTGACGTATAGTCATTTATCAGGATCAATGTGATTCTTGGCATTGTCATCAGGAAAATTCTCAGCTTTCCTCTATCTGAGAAAATGGGAATTTCTGCTTCATCAGAAATTACGCATTGCTGCTTCATTAGGAAAATACGCAGTGCTGCTCTATCAGGAAAATAATTGGTGCTCTTCCTGTCAGCAAAGACGCAGTTCTACTATATAATGAAAATGCACCGTGTTGCTCTGTTAGAAAGCTCGTATTGCTGCTTTATCAGAAAAAAAAAAACTGTATGATTTGCAGACTACAACGAATGTGATTTTTGTTGATCTCTCGATTTGAATTATTCGAAGATGTGTACCGTACTGTCAACCAGACAAGCAGAGAGGTTAGTCACAAGCAGCACTAGTGGACTGCTCAGGTATTCTTTGTATATACGATATATGAAACCAGTTTTAAGAAAGCTTCTCCGCTGCATCCTACTGACTTTCACCAGTCCGAATTTTTTTTTCATATTTTGTGTGGGAAACAGTGCTAGGTGTGGCTCCATGTCATGCTGATGATGGCTGACAAGACCAGGGTAGTGGGAGTCAGCAGGTACAAGCTCCCGGCTGACAATAGCAAGTCTCCTGTCGTCCATTTTTTTGGCTGCTGCTTTTCTCACTGGAATCTGCATGTAATTCTTTGCATTCTACATTAGGGTTTCCTTGTGTTTTGCGTTTTTAATTCTTGCTAGTTTTCAAGCAGAAATAACATCAGGCCTCTAACACGTTCAACAAGTGTGTGACAACTCTGGCGCACTTTCTACAGTTGACTTCAGCAGCAGTTTAACAACACGATACGCAAAAGTCACAGCACCGTGGCTGGAACATTTCAGAAATATCCCACATAAACTGCATTTCATTAGCAGTGTTATGGAAAAATACCTGGATAATTTCGATGGTATTGTACTAACAGAAACTTCAAGGGCGAAGAACTCTTGATCCAAAGAATTGGACCTACCCTCCCCTTTAGTGAATTGAATTTGATCACCTTCCTTTCCTGATGACGCTCCCCGTGCAATAAACTGCGCAAGTAGAATGTCCAATGTCGAGTCTTTTGCCAAGTCCCTTTCAGAGACATGTTTTCACATATAAACAAATGCTTGACAATTTTCATAATGATACTGCAATGCAATATATACAAATCCAAGGTCGGAATCTCTGGGGAGAAGCGGCTGGTTTACCCCTTCAATTCTGAAGCAAATAACATACGTAAATTACATCATAAAACATTAATGGTGATGTTGAATGTTTTAAATAGTGGTATCAGGCTATTTATAAATTACATCTATAGACCAAATACCTAAGTTATTGTGAACTGATAGCTACTTTTAGGTATTTCCTGATCAGTGAATTTGTTTAGACTGTAAATCTGGAATCCCCATCAGCACAATGAATGAGGCAGTGTATGTGTGTATAGTAATAGGTGTTAGGGCAATGTGTGTATACAGTGGTAGGTAGGAAGGCTGTGTGTGTGTGTGTGTGTGTGTGTGTGTGTGTGTGTTTGTGTGTATAATGATAAATAGCAAGACAGTGTACGAGTATATGTACAGTTGTAGGTGTTAAGGCAGTGTGTGCCCCAATGGAAATAAGTCACTCTGTCTGACATTTTTGGGTTATCCTAGGTACTTTACACATATGCTGTTATGTATGATAATCCATGTAACCGTATTTGTGTATACCTGAATAAACTTACTGGATGTACACACATAGGTGGAAAGACACTACCTTCTTTTTCATTAGTTATTCAGTATTAATCAGCATCGCTTCGTCTCGATCTGCATCCTTCAAACTGCTGTCTTGATTCACGAAATCGTAATGACACGATTGCAAACAAACCATACCACGGGCGGGGATAGAACCCGCGATCAGAGAGTCTCAAAACTCCAGACCGTCGCGTTAGCCACTGTGGCCAACGCGACGGTCTGTAGTTTTGAGACTGATCACGGGTTCTATTCCCAACAACTATATTTGTCCTTCCATCACATCTAATTACCTTACATTTCCAGGTGCTGCATGACTACGCGTTTATCGCTTTACCATAATAATAATAATAATAATAATAATAATCTATATTTGCGTGATATACTAGAAGAGATATGCTAACATCAGTGTGTGATAAATATAACTTCAGGGTTGCTAAAAACATCAAGAGTCTTAAGCAATGTCGCTTAATTACCTGTTGGAGAGGCAGTCATTGTCACTCTGCCACAACTGTCGGCCAGAATTTTTATTATTACAGGCATTGGGAAGCGCTTAACCTGAAATAGCCATGCAGCGCACGAAAAAAAAAGGTTATGTTCGATCAGTGGAAGGAAGATTACCTCCAGTATTTAGATTGAAGATGTGTTCACCATCCATTGGAGGATGTCGATGACAAGTGGTGTCAGATTGTACCAATAGTCCATCACCTTTTGATGGACTGTCCTCATTTGCATTGAGGATGTGGACTTTGTGAACAGTGTCCGTCCTGTTTGGAAGTCCCAATTCACTTGACTGGGTAGTTACAATGGTATATCTCCTTAGACGAGGGCGAGGAGTCAATTCCCGGAAAAGGATCAAGGACCCTTTGTTTCGCCCAACTACATAATTAACAGCTTAAAAGGTTGCACAGCTGTGTGCAAGACGGTTGTCAACTATTTTATGAAGTGAAACTATACGCTTTTGACCCCCGAAATTAGTAGTGCCCTACTGTGTGAAACTGCAACAACAGCCAACAAATTGTGATAAAAATACTTAGGAAAAACAACAGAACCTGCAGAGAGGTACATGACGCTTCGTTCACGTGTAATGAACTTTGTGAAGTGAATCTGCAGAGCTGTATAACCCTTCTGGGTTTAGCGCTTAGTTTTGATTATATTAATGTGAAGTAAACCTAAGAAATTTAAAGCATGCTCTTGGGGAGGAAGGTACAGTGGTTCATCAAGCGCAGAAGAGCCAGTAATCCTGCAGAGCTCGGCTACCCGAGAATGTCGATACGAAGATTGAATTGTACAAGTTTGTTAGCCTTCTTGAATATGACGTGAGAGAAGGATAAAGCTAAAAATGACAGCCCTTGTGCTCTGAGGTGCAGTGTCTGTCGTAATAATTAGACTTGTTTCTAAAAACTCTCTGGTTGAATGATTCTCTTCAACTATGTGGTGTTCAGCCCTTTCCTAGTCAAATAAATGTAAGACATTGTTTCTGTGCACCATTCCTCAATGTATGCTTTATCGAAGCCTTACAAGAGATGATATATAAATCCGCGGAATATTGGTCTCTGTTGTTTAACTTGGGTTATGTGAAATCCTTGAGAATTTCTGCAGTGACGATAGAAAGTCTATTGTCATCTCCCTCAAGCTGAGGCCTATGGTAAGGCCCGTGTCCCCTGTGGGTAGGATCAATCTTCTTATAGTGTCGTTCTCAACTTTAGGGGCTTGGCGCATGCAAGTGACTTAACATCGGTAAGTGCTGGTGATTTTGACAAGATATTTCAAGGACCTGGAGATATTAGTTTTGTAGGTAAGTTCATCTTTTATGCACTCAACGCTACATATTCTAAAGTCTTTGAAAAGATACCAGTAAGGACTTAATTCTTAATTCTCGTACTGTGATGGGATTAATAATTGGTTAATTCATCTCTGTCGATAGGTTTCCTATATACTTTAATAGGAAACTTTTTTTTTCTAATGATGACTTCCAGGCACAGGAAGCAGCTTTCTTATCTTGCTAAAATGCCAATCAGATCGACGGCTCCACTAATTTAAGATTCCCCTGAGTGTCTTGAGATGAAATCATTCTGGGATGATGACCAAAACATCATCCACGTGATGTTGCACGGTATGATTTTTGGTCAGGCGGTCTCTCATTATACCCACCAACATTACGTGGCTCCAATATGTGGATGATATTTTGGTCACCGTCCCAGGATGATTTTTTGTCAGGATACTCAGGGATGATCTTGGTGAAGCTGTCAATCTTATTCACATTTTAAGAAGATAAAGAAAATTTACCAATAGAGATGACTCAACTCGTAATTATTTCAGTTAAGATGGGAATCTTAATGTCTTTCTCATCAGCAGTGCTGATGGGAAAGGAACTCAGCAGTGCTGAGTTCCTTTATCTTACAGGAATTCAGCACTCGCCTACGTAACTAATACTTTCAGGTCCTGAAAATTTCCTTTCAACATCATCATCACTTGCCGACTGAAGGCCACTTGCACCCACCAAGCCCCTCAAGTTAAGAACGGCACCATAAGAAGATGATGCTTCCCACAGGGGATACAGCATTTACCCTATCATGAGTAAGATGAAAATTAACTCTGCCTTTGTCACCGCCAAAGCCCCAAGGTGCTCCACACGCTCTCAATTAAACAAGAGAGAGCAACGTTATTCGGGTGTACATTTCATCCTTTGTAGATGCATGGGGGATAGGAGGCAATCTGGGTACATCCATGTAAGTGGAGAACAGGTCCATTTTCCTGGATCAAGAACCCCACACCGGCATCAAGGGGACTAACGTACAAAGCTTGGGCATATTATCAATATTGAATGTATACTCGCTATAGATTAACTTTTCGACAAGAGGGATACCTTGATGTTGATGAGCACTTGATCAGAGGTATTTATGCTAGCCTTCGCTTGGATTAATCTTAATTATTGCTATTACCCAGGCACGACTCCTTTTTCTGCTGCATAACCCACACCACCCCAACACCCCTACCCAACCCCACACCACCCCAACACCCCTACCTCACCCCACACCACCCCCACTCCCCTACCAAACCCCAAACCACCCCAACACCCCTACCCAACGCCACACCACCCCACACCCCAACAAAACCCCACACCCCAACCAAACCCCACACGCCTACCCTACCCCACACAATACCCACACCCCAACCCAACACCACCCCAACGCCCTTACCTAACCTCACATCACCCCAACACCCCTACCAAGCCGCACACTACCCCAACACTCCTACCCAACACCACACCACCCCCACACCCCTACCCAGCCCCACACCACCCCAACACCCCTACCCAACCCCACACCACCCCCACTCCCCTACCAAACCCCACACCACCCCCACTTTCCTACCCTACCCCACACAACCCCCACACCCCAACCCTACCCCACACCATACCCACACCCCCATCCCACAGTTATTTCTAATAATGAGAACGCCCAGGAACGGTAGACAGTCGTCTGTCTCCTTCTAAAATGCGAAGATCGACGGCCCCATTAGCTTAAGATCATCCCTGTGTCTTGAGATCTTCCTATGATGATGACCATATATATATATATGTATATATATATATATGAGATTAAGACACATGTGCAACATCTGGGTATCTTTATATATATATATATATATATATATATATATATATATATATATATATATATATATATATATATATATATATATATATATATATATAAAAATATATATATATATATATATATATATATATATATATATATATATATATATATATATATATATATATACACACATTATAGCTCAGTTTTTCCTGAAACCGGAGCATAAAATCATTTACAAAAATTATGTGGCTTACATATTTACCTGTCAAATACTGAGAAATGTTTTATTGTAAATGATCATTAGTGAAGTCTATGTAAAGCAAACCAAATATAATAGAAAAGCTGAGTATTAAAAAAAATTATTAATGAACTCTCATATTGACGCAATGAAGCAGTTTGTATCATTAAAATATGTCTGGCTGCACTCTCCATCTATTACATGCAATAATACGTCCCATTATTAGTGTATGTTTTGTCCAGTACAGGTTAATTACCTATCTACTGCATGAGCGTTGTTAATGACACAGTCCACCTAGGCACTACGATTTTTTAAGGTCATATGCACGAAGATGTACATCTTTCAGTACTTCCACAATAACAACGTAAGTATATATGAATAGTATATGTTACAGCGACGTCTTAATGACTGCCGAATTTATTTTTCCTTCATAAAAGAAAAAAAAACTCCTGCTCTTTTAAATTTTCGCCGAAGTGGCTATGTCATGAATATTCCGATTCGTGTGACTGTGGAAGCTTTTCCCAGATTCTTGCGAATCATATCAGCTCGAAACCTTGGGAAAAATCAGCTCTTTCAGGGTGTCGAACAAACATGAACACTTTGCCTCCACTTAAGTGTGTTTGCTGTCAATATTTTCTCTCTACCAACATGATATATACACAGAGAGGTCTCTCTGTGTATATATGCTGAGAGTTAACCCTAATCCCTATTTTAGAGATTGAAATATTCTTGACTGGTGGCGAGCAAGTGATTCGAATGTGTTGATAGCCTCTAAACCCAGTTAACCAGCCATACAATCTCTCAGTTTCCGTTCTTGTGTTGAGTGAGGAGCAGCTGGCTGAGTGAAGGCAGTTGCTTTGTGCTAGTGAATACTAGTGAGTTATCACAGGATATATATACCGAGAGATATACTCCAAATTAAAGGGATATTAGTATACATGTGAATTTTAGACCTTAATGGCCCACGTTCGGTGGATAGACTTTAACCTGAGAAGTAAACTTGATTACCAGTGGTACAGACCCTTACGGGCTTAGCGCTTGGTTATAATTATAATAATTATAGTGGTTTAAGTACAACGAGGATCAACATAAAATTATCTCAAGTAAGTGTATTTTTTCTTATCTCCAGTACCTTGATGCTGGTGAATGGCTCTTGATCCCAGTAATTGGAGATACTCTCACCTTCCTTGAATCAACCTTTATTTTTCCCCTCATTTTACAAGTGATGCTTTATATAATGAAGATAAACGGAACAACTGTCTGTTGAATAACCACTTCAATACTTGCCAGCAAAATATTTAGAAAAAGAATTTTAATCATTAAGATGGTAAGAAGTACGTCGAGTTTAATAACAGTTAGTAAAACAAGTTGACAAAACCCGTGTCGTACATCTAGCTAAATGATACAGCTGGCATGTGTGCCGTTTGTTACAACTACATCCTTCACTACAGTACTACCTCTGGCGCACACACCTGACAACTACATCCTTCACTACAGTACTACCTCTGGTGCACACACCTGACAACTACATCCTTCACTACAGTACTACCTCTGGCACACACACCTGACAACTACATCCTTCACTACAGTACTACCTCTGGCGCACACACCTGACAACTACATCCTTCACTACAGTACTACCTCTGGCACACACACCTAACAACTACATCCTTCACTACAGTACTACCTCTGGCACACACACCTAACAACTACATCCTTCACTACAGTACTACCTCTGGCACACACACCTAACAACTACATCCTTCACTACAGTACTACCTCTGGCACACACACCTGACAACTACATCCTTCACTACAGTACTACCTCTGGCACACACACCTGACAACTACATCCTTCACTACAGTACTACCTCTGGCACACACACCTGACAACTACATCCTTCACTACAGTACTACCTCTGGCACACACACCTGACAACTACATCCTTCACTACAGTACTACCTCTGGCACACACACCTGACAACTACATCCTTCACTACAGTACTACCTCTGGCACACACACCTGACAACTACATCCTTCACTACAGTACTACCTCTGGCACACACACCTGACAACTACATCCTTCACTACAGTACTACCTCTGGCACACACACCTGACAACTACATCCTTCACTACAGTACTACCTCTGGCACACACACCTGACAACTACATCCTTCACTACAGTACTACCTCTGGCACACACACCTGACAACTACATCCTTCACTACAGTACTACCTCTGGCACACACACCTGACAACTACATCCTTCACTACAGTACTACCTCTGGCACACACACCTGACAACTACATCCTTCACTACAGTACTACCTCTGGCACACACACCTGACAACTACATCCTTCACTACAGTACTACCTCTGGCACACACACCTGACAACTACATCCTTCACTACAGTACTACCTCTGGCACACACACCTGACAACTACATCCTTCACTACAGTACTACCTCTGGCACACACACCTAACAACTACATCCTTCACTACAGTACTACCTCTGGCACACACACCTAACAACTACATCCTTCACTACAGTACTACCTCTGGCACACACACCTAACAACTACATCCTTCACTACAGTACTACCTCTGGCACACACACCTAACAACTACATCCTTCACTACAGTACTACCTCTGGCACACACACCTAACAACTACATCCTTCACTACAGTACTACCTCTGGCACACACACCTAACAACTACATCCTTCACTACAGTACTACCTCTGGCACACACACCTGACAACTACATCCTTCACTACAGTACTACCTCTGGCACACACACCTGACAACTACATCCTTCACTACAGTACTACCTCTGGTACACACCTGACAACTACATCCTTCACTACAGTACTACCTCTGGCGCACACACCTGACAACTACATCCTTCACTACAGTACTACCTCTGGTACACACCTGACAACTACATCCTTCACTACAGTACTACCTCTGGTACACACCTGACAACTACATCCTTCACTACAGTACTACCTCTGGCGCACACACCTAACAACTACATCCTTCACTACAGTACTACCTCCGGCACACACCTAACAACTACATGGACGACTACTAGTATTCTAACAAAGCTAGAAATATTATATTTTAGATTATTAATATATCATAAGGTGCAGTCTATATTAAAATTATGAGGGGGGGGTACAAGGAATGACATTTTGATTATACATTTCTCTTTGTAAGGGAGAGCACCTCGTATCTCACACATGCAGTTTCTCGAGTAACAGACATCATGCATCACAACAGACTGTTGATACTACTGGTCATGCACTTAGTGTGTAGAGATCTGCGTCACGTGGGAATGAGAGGTCGAGCTTTAGTTACCTATAATCGACCGGGAACACCTGTCGCTCATTGTTACCTCACGATCCCAAACTGTCAATGTTATTAGGGGTAACTCGTGTATACTGTGTTTTGCAGTGTTTATATGTAGGTAAAAGATCACTTGTCTGTATAAGTTCAGGTTGTAAATGACAGTGAAACACAGCCCTAAGCTCTCCTCTTACCAGACAGGCGCTCCTTCCCTGCCAACTCTTCCTTCGTCCAGGGAGAGGGGAAGGTTGACTTCTGATTGTTTTACATATAATTGATTCTAATAAGACCAGCTTGTTTTGTATTAAGTTGGTTAGAAAGATAATTTTTAGAGATAACTTTATTTCGATGTTCGTCAAGAACTGGACTTGGAGTCCAGACCTGAACGAAACTTCCTAATAAAAGTTTTTCTGCTATATTATATTTCAATATTTGAGTAGAAATTACATCTAGATGCTTTTATAAGATATATTTATATAAATTAGAATAATGCTAACTCGTAAATGGAACATGGTATATGTCATGTTATCTTCTCTAATCAATATAACTTTCCTGATTTTGATACTCCAAGAGAGTATGAGTGGTGAAGGGACTTTTAATCCAAAGAACTAGACTCTAGTCTCTTTGGATAGAAGTTAAATGCTCTCCTTCCCCAACCCCCTTTCTACAGTCAGCCTCTTTATTTAAGGGACATTTCTTCACTTGTGAAATTTAACTCCAAGACAGACGGAAGAGAGATGCCAGCCTCGTTCTAACGTGGATCTCGGTGATGGCACTGTTGCGAAATGGGAACTGGATTGTGTGAGGGCACGATGGATGACCCTCTGGGGTTTCCCAGAGAACGACCTCGCGTTTCCTTGGATGACGAAATGTTACCAGAGGCTGTCTTTGTATTAGAAGGACAGGACTACTGGCGTTTCCTTTCTCCTATATTGTTGGCTGAGCCTAGCTGAGTCAGTTGCGGAGGTACTGTCATTGTGTGATGGTTGGGAAAAGATATTTTCCACAGAGTCAGCACTGCGTGCCTCACCAAGGGTGATCTTGATTCAGGGGTGGGTACATGCCTATGGCTTTTCCTTGGAGCTGGTTTCGAGGGCCTTATCAAATCTTCTGAAACTGTGTAGTGTTGCAGCCACAGCCACCACTTGCTCTAGCGAAGTCCAATTACTTACCGCACTAAGTGGATCATCGGTCATCAAAGTGCGTTTGGTGGTAAGATTAAGTCTCCTAACATGTACATTTATTTTTTGTTTTCATTCCTGTTGATAATTTATAATTTGTTGTGAAGAGTTCACTTATGCTACAACAGTAATAGTTTTGATACACACTACTTGCTATTTCATCTCGTTATACTTGCGACAACATATAAGTGACATACCTATACACAAATAACGTAAGTACTGGTTTTTAAACAGTTTTCAATATGTCTAGTAGGGTAATAGAGGCTAAGACATTGGGTAGCTGTAAAAAAGAAATTGGACACATGAGTGAAAAAGGTTGAGTTTGATTATCTGAGGTACTGAAGCAAATTCTTGGGTAGGTATGGGAAAAGGTTGGACAGATAAATGGGTGGTTTTGAATTGTATGGGCCAGTAGGCCTGCCGCAGTGTTCGTCCATTCACCTCTGACGGGAGCCAGGGCTACCCTTGCTCCTGTCAGACGCTTGGAACTAACATGAAAGTTTTTTTTAAAGACACACTCGCAATAAAAGTCTGCGAACACTGTCAGCCTCAGAGTTTATATGAGTTACCAGACCCTGCCAAGTGGAGGCCAGTGGTTCGTCTTTAGGGTCCACCCACCCGCTTACTGTATTTTTTATGCTTTCCCCAGATCCAGGAGTCTATTGGTGTCTTCTCGTATCTTCTCCTTTCCTTAGTTCTCCAAGGTTAGCATCAGCAACCACAATCTTCTCCTTCCCCTGGGCCACGTGTCCAGGAATTCATCCATGGGTCCCCGAATGTCTTCTCTTTATTCTAAGGTCAGTCATCCGTCTGTAAACCGGATGTCTACCTTTCGCCACTTCCCTACGGTCAGCGCGTTCTTATATTTTTTGCCTCACTAGTGTACATGGCTTCAGATGTTCATCTGTGTCCCCTTGGATATTCTTTATCCCCCCTGGTGGTCTAGTGCTTAGTTATGATTATAATAATTTGCTATCCTTAACATCCCCGAAGTCAGCAGTCCCACCCTAGGTACATAAGGTTGAACTATTGACCTGTGAAAATTAGACCGTCACCTGTTATGCAACTTACCCTATTTATCACCTGTTGTGAGAAGCAGCAAATGGATTTAGAAAGAGCGTTTGTGGTTCTTTTATATCAAGCAACTGGGGATAAACGTAAAAATTATAGGGTAATAAATCTGCTAGGTATTGTGATAGATGAAGTATTTACACCTGATCTATCACAATACGTAAGTGATGAATACTTGGAGTGGAGAATGTAACAATACCGAGGTTGTAAGAATTCACTAACAGCCTGTAAATCTGAGAGTAAACTTTAAACGCCAATTAGTTCTGCGCTGGACTACAATACTTGTTAACTGTTTAGGATAGAGGTCGGCGAACTTTTTTTTGGGTATTACCCCCAGGACAAATTTGTATACAGCGAAATTACCAACTAACTAGACTTGAAATTCCTCAGAATCTGAAAAAACCCAAGTAGTATTTAAATTCTATTTCTGCGAAGGTATAATTGAGGAACTCTTGCTGGTATGTCCTTTTCCTGCTTGATGTCATCTGAAGGGTAAAAGTGAAAATGATTGAAAAACAGATGAATAATATGATTTTAGTTTATTATATAACTTTAACATTGTTGCTCATAAAACCTGGAAACAAAAAAAAAATCACAAAAAATCGAATAGAATATAAAATTAACAGAAAGCCGCCAGACATTTATATTATATGAGCACTTTCAAATATCTATATATGGAATCATAAATTCTAATAAAAAATAAAATATAAATAAATATTACATTGAACACTCCTAATTGTTACGACAAATCACAGAACACTATCTTACCTTGGTCGTCGAAAGTCATAAACCTATTAACATAATGCACTTCTGTTGACTGCCAGCAGAGACAATTACTGATAGCGAGATAGGACACTAGGCCAAACGTTACGTGATGGTGTTGTGGACAATGGGAGGTTTGGTTGTCGTGACGGCTCCCGAGTCAATTCACACTTGCGGTGTTGCCACCCGCTGGAATACTTACCCGTTTTACATTACTGCCAATTTAGGAAATGGTCTCTCTAAATTAGAATTTTAATTTTATTATGAAACTAAAAATTATTTGTTTGAAAAAGTGTAACTATCATAAATTTCCTCCCTTGTTAAATTTATGTGCACTATTATTTATATGTTCTTGAACCTTCTTCACCCCCGAGATTTTCATTTTTACCCCATTTGGGGTAATTTACCCCGAATCCTCGACCTCTGGTTTAGGACAAAAGTAAAGTAGTGAACAGTTTCAAATCCACAATATAAGGCAGTTTTATGAGGCGCGTGAATTGCCCTGTCTCCAAATGTCATGTTTATTTTTCCCCTATAATCTAACTTGTCCATAATTACTATCATATTTGCTTCGTTTGCTTTCGTCTAGGATCTCTCATTAATTCATTAGGTCAGCCCTAACACAATTGTTATCAAAGATTTGTTAAGTTATACCATGAATTAAGGAAAGATTCTACACTTCACCTTACGAAAGTAGACAAAGCAAATGCAATAGTAATTATGGACAAGGTAGATTATGGGAAAAAAAATAACATTAGAAGACAGGGGAACTGACGTGCCTCTTAAAGTTTGTGCAGAGAAATGAAGCGATTTCTAATATTTATTGCTTAAATATAAGAAAGTGTTGTGATTGTAATGGAATGGGTGTGAAGTTCTTGAGAGTTTTAAATCTTCTTATGAAGAGACTTACGCTCTGGTGAGTGTGCAAGAAACTGAAGCTATGAAGTACTAATGTAGGAGACGGAGGCTCTGGTGAAGCTTAGTAGGACATAATCAAGTCTCGAGTCGCGTCCCAACTCATGTACCCGGTCTGATCTGGGCATATAAATAACCACTAGCATCAATCCGTCGATTTGCCACGCATTTACCAATGTATTTCTTAATACACTGTCATCCTTGAGGGATACAACAGGAGCTTTTTATAATTCATAAAGTATATATTACTACTCCATGTGACATCATATAAGCATCATTTATAATTAACCCAGTAAATCAGTGATATTTAGGAAGTAAGACAAGTTTGCTTACGTGATAAATGATTCATTCTCGGCAACCTCTTAGAATCTTACTAGTCTATATACAAACTCAAAACTTGTTACTGATTGGGATTTCCTTGAGGAACATTTACCTTTGTGCTGACGATAATAATTTTCTGAAATACAAACTACGTCTTGTATACGTTTCATGCAATATGTGAGTGAATCAGGGAATTCATGAAAGGGAATATTAAACGTGTAACTGATTAATTTATTAAATGTAGAATACCTCGTACAATTTGTGGTCATTGATGGTACTTCAGTGATCACTGACTCGGTTATTAGTACACGGAATCTGCGTATTTTTTTGCTCTGGTCAGCAGATTGTTTACATGGTTCATAAATGGTCCGTGAGGGCGTTAAAAAAATGGAGTATGAGAGTTTCAGTGGCACAAACAAGCTAAGTACTAGGGGTCTACCTGGAGGGTATTCCGGGAATCAACGCCCCCGAGGTCGGGTCCACGACCATGGGTAACTCCTTTGTTTCCATAACTCTTGCAAAATCTACCTTAAAATGGTTGTCTTCATTTTTTAAATAGACCAGTTCAGATGAACTTTTATTCAGTGTCGTCACTGCTAATCAGCGTTACTGCAGGCTATTGGAAACTGCTGCGTCAAATACTTGCTTCTTGTCACCGTGGTTATGTTGTATGGAGACCCAGACTACGTCTGTGATCTCTCCCTTCCTCTCATCCTACCATCCAGTCTTGGATATATACCTATTGGTGGTTTATACGGATATATTGGGTTATTTAGGTTAAACTTAAATTGAATTGGTTGGAAATATAGAACGTTTAGAAAACGAGGCATTGTAAAGCGCAAGAAAACGCAGTGTGACTAGTTTATGGTCCAAGTCGGACTGAAACGTCACCGTAAGTCTCTCCTACACACCAATAACCCGCACATAGGAGAGAGGAGCTTACGACGACGTCTGGACCATTTACAGAGTCACAGTGTGACTTTGTAAATGGTCCAAGTCGGATCGAAACGTCGTCGTACGCTTCTCTCTTCCATGTGTATGGGTTATTTGTGTATTGCAAGAAAACGTAAGTTTAATATGTTGATCCACTCACGGGAGATTCCTTGGTGAGGGTCTTAGACCTGTGTTGCCCCATCCCTGGATCAAACCTGAATACCTCCCATTCCCCAAGGTGATGTATCACCCCATACAGATTTAGTGCTCCTCCATGTGTGCACTTAATGTACTGACGTGTTGGTCAATCATTCTTACATATTGCTGTTTCTTCTTTTTTTGTCATTTTAATCCATCATTGTTGGTGCAGTATAAACCTCTTAATTGAATAATTAATTTTAATAATATGACTAAATATTAAAGTCATACTGAATCATATTAACATATTAAAGCAACGGTTGTAATTACCAGTTATAATGTTTCTCTTCATTGCAGGTAAAAATTTATTTTTTAATATAAATATAAATATATATATATATATATATATATATATATATATATATATATATATATATATATATATATATAAAACACGTCAAAAAATAGTATCATAACGCATTAAACTTGTATTTTTAATCAATATTTTATCTCGTTTTAACCAAAAAAAAAAATAAAAATTCGCTTCATTACATTGAAAACAACATACAACAGATTTTTCATGTAATATATTTGTTAGTTGCAAATTATTTTAGCATAAGGTTTATGAAGTCATACGTCTGGCAGTGAGCATCTGGGGGGACTGCAACTCTGCAGCTCCTATGGACGAGCCGCCCCTGGTTATAGGTAATGATTATACTCGGCTTCTAATGTTAACATTTAAATTATTCTTACTTAGAGGTGCTCTATGATCTTTATACTAGGCTAATGCTTCTCAGTAGTAATAATAATAATAATAATGCCTCAGTCTTCCATAAACAACGAAAACAATACATTATTAATGGTAGGATAGCAGGTGAAGGCCTAATATAATTACATGAACAAACTCCCACAATGACCACGAAGTGATAAGGCAGGTGAGTTTAATCGAAACCTGGAGATTCTGCCCCCCACGCCCTCTCCTCCCCACGCCCGCACCCTCTTTCTCCTTCTAATCCCCTCTCTCCCACCCTTCACGCCCTCTCCCTTACCTCTCTCCCCGCCCCCTATCCATGATCTTTCCCCCCACCCCTACCCTCTCGCTCCCTATCCCTCGCCCCCCTCCCCCAGCATCGTCCCAAGGCTATGAATATGATTACCCGCCTGATCATCTGCAGCTAATTAGGGAGAGATTAGCAATCTTGGCATCTAGATACTTGCTGCATAAGGCCCCTTTTATGGTTCATTGTACGAGCTTAATTAACAGCACTGAAACATGATACGCAGAGGGCTGGGATAGGGCCGAGGGCTAGGCTGGGGCCGAGGGCTGGACTGGGGCCCAGGGCTGGACTGGGGCCGAGGGCTGGACTGGGGCCGAGGGCTGGACTGGGGCCGAGGGCTGGACTGGGGCCGAGGGCTGGGATAGGGCCGAGGGCTGGGATAGGGCCGAGGGCTGGGATAGGGCCGAGGACTGGGATAGGGCCGAGGACTGCGTTAGTTAGGCTTTCCCTTTTCTCTTGGTGCTTGTGTAGAGGTCTTGACTCAAGACACTGTAGCTACCATCCTCTTCCTCGTAGCAAACCTGATTCCATGTCACTCCCTGAGCTCTGTAAAATCACTAAATTTATTAAGTTATTCAGGTACAATTACACACTTTGATTACAAGTGTCTTGCATAATGTGTAATTTACCTTGGATAACTAGGAGGGAAGTGGGTGTCACGGTTCTCCCTTCAGAGGAGGGACAGCCTCTGGCACTTCTAGCATGACACAAGTGACAGTTCGGGTGTCACTTGCGTTAGCTCAACACAAATAGGACGCTTGACCAACATTTGCAGCTAGTGTTGATCTTCAGTAATGTTAGTCATTACCCGCATGAGGAGAGTATGAGAGGATAAGGGTGGCCCGGCAGCACTGCCTCACACGCCCAACATTGCATCTCTCAACAAATGACTCTCATTACCGTGAGATGACTGCGGAATTTTGCTGTCGTAAATTTCTTTAGAGGGGAAAAAAACGGTAACTATTCAGGACAGTTTATCCAGGCAAGTTGTTTAAATTTCTTGGTTAGGATGTGATCCAAAATCGAAGGTCTCCTTCCCTTCCTCGGAACAAATTTGAATACTTCTTATTGTCAAGGCATTGTATGATCTTCAGGGGTTAATTTTAAAGTGCCTTGCTGCACAAAAGGGGGAATGTAGTTATCCATTAAAGCCCTCATGAGGGTGCAGGGGTGTGGTTCCCCTCAGAGGCCCAGGAGCCAGAGAACAACACCTTCGAGAGGCATGCCTATGTAAATCTGTCAAACTTCAATTCACCATGAGCGATTATTTTGTCATTATTTTTAGCTTTCATTTTATTCCTGTTCGCAAAATATATATATATATATATATATTTTTAGTAAGTATTATAGACCAGCCTCTGGTACGTCCGTGAGCAACATCAGCAAACATTATACACAGGTATGTGAGTATGTGAGCAACATTACACACCTGTCTCTGGCATGTCTGTGAGCAACATCAGCGAACATTACACACCTGTCTCTGGCATGTCTGTGAGCAACATCAGCAAACATTAGGGTACATTCTGGACTACACGGGCGCAGTATTTTGAAAACAAACAACTATTAAACGAAATGTCCGCATATAAGTAAATTGGCAATCGAGGGTGAGTGTTATGATAATGGTATACAAACAGGGGCGGGGTCCCGTTGCAGGGGTTGAGGGGAGGAGGTGGGCAGAGTGCAGGGAAGCAGGTGGTGAACACGGGGGAGGGGGGGGGGCAGGGGAAAGAGGTAGGGAAGGCGGGTGGAAAAATTAGCAGGAGAGGTAAGAGAGAGAGAGGAAAAGCAGGATAGTTGGTGGAGAGTAAAGCAGGGCAAGAGTGGTGGTGAGCAGGAGTGGGCAGCAGTAGATGCCGAGTATTTCCGTGAAAATAAATAAATAGTGATTTAGATTTTAGACATAGATGGAGGGAGAACCAGGAGAGACGTGATAACGGTAAATAGAATATTTAGAGGGATGGAAAGAAAAACATAAAATATTGTACAGATAAGTTGCTGGGCTGGGAGGAACTGTGTCTACAGCCTCAAAGTGATCAGAAAGTGGCATGACCTGGAGGTAGTGAAAGTAGGCTCCATGCGTAGTTTTAAGAATAGGTATGCCAGGACCCACGAGGCTAGTAGAGAATATACTCTGCATATTAAGCAGCAGCGCCATGAGTATAGACTCCACCCCTGCAACCATAAATACGTGAGTACACCTACACTCACACACACATCTACACTCTCATCTACATTGGCACACCTATACACACACACACACACACACACACACACACACACACACACACACACTAACCACAATCATCAACACATCCCTTGAAACTGGGCAACTACCTGAGGTATGGAAGACGGCAAATGCAGTTCCCATTTTTAAAAAAGGAGACAGAAAAGAGGCACTAAACTATAAACCAGTGTCACTGACGTGTATAGTATGCAAAGTCGTGGAGAAGATTATCAGGAGGAGAGTGGTGGAACACCTGGAACGGAACAAGAGTATAAACGCCCACCAGCACGGATTTATGAAAGGCAAATCATGTGTCACAAACCTTCTGGAAATTTATGATAAAGTAACAAAAGCAAGACACGAGAGAGAGGGGTGGGTTGATTGCATCTTCTTGGACTGCAAGAAGGCCTTTGACACAGTTCCTCACAAGAGATTAGTGCAGAAGCTTGGGGATCAGGTGTGTATAACAGGAAGGGCACTGCAATGGATCAGAGAATACCTGACAGGGAGGCAACAACGAGTCATGGTACGTGATGAGGTATCACAGTGGGAAACTGTGACGAGCGGGGTCCCACAGGGATCGGTCCTAGGACCAGTGCTATTTTTGGTATATGTGAATGACATGATGAAAGGGTTAGACTCAGAAGTGTCCCTGTTCGCAGATGATGTGAAGTTAATGAGAATTAAATCAGATGATCAGGCAGTACTTCAAAGAGACCTGGACAGACTGGACACCTGGTCCAGCAACTGGCTTCTCGAATTTAATCCCGCAAAATGCAAAGTCATGAAGATAGGGGAAGGGCAAAGAAAACTGCAGACGGAATACAGGCTAGGTGGCCAAAAACTGAAAACCTCGCTCAAGGAGAAAGATCTTGTGGTGAGTATAACACCGAGCACGTCTCGGGAAGCACACGTCAACCAGATAACTGCTGCAGCATATGGGCGCCTGGCAAACCTGAGAACAGCGTTCCGATACCTTAGTTAGGAATCGTTCAAGACACTGTACACCGTGTACGTCAGGCCCATACTGGAGTATGCAGCACCTGTTTGGAACCCACACTTGATCAGGCACGCCAAGAACTTAGAGAAAGTGCAAAGGTTTGCGACAAGGTTAGTTCCAGATCTAAGGGTAATGTCCTATGAAGAAAGGTTGAGGGAAATCGGCCTGATGACACTGGGGGACAGGAGGGTTAGGGGAGGCATGATAACGACATGCAAAATACTGCGTGGAATAGACAAGGTGGGCAGACAGGATGTTCCAGAGGGGGGACACAGAAACAAGGGGTCACTCTTGGATGCTGAAGACTCAGATGAGTCACAAGGATGTTAGGAAGCATTTCTTCAGTTATAGAGTGGTCAGGAAGTGGAACAGTCTGGCGAGTGATGTAGTGGAGGCAGAAACCATACATAGCTTTAAAACGAAGTATGATAAAACTCATGGAGCAGGGAGAGGACCTAGTAGCGTTCAGTGAAGAGGAGGGGCCAGGAGCTGAGTCTCGACCCTTGAAACTACAATTAGGTGAGTACAATCAGGTGAGTACAGTGAAGAGGCAGTGCCAGGAGCTGTGATTCGACCCCAGGAACAACAACTAGGTGAGCGCGCGCGCGCACACCTACACATACCTACACACTCTGCAGACAGAGTATAGGCTAGGTGGCCAAAGACTGCAAACCTGGCAAACCTGAGAACAGTGTTCCGATACCTTAATAAGGAATCGTTCAAGACACTGTACACCGTGTACGTCAGGCCAATACTGGAGTATGCAGCACCTGTTTGGAACCCGCACTTGATAAAGCACGTCAAGAAACTAGAGAAAGTGCAAAGGTTTGCGACAAGGCAAGTTCCAGAGCTAAGGGGAATGTCTTATGAAGAAAGGTTAAGGGAAATCGGCCTGACGACACTAGAGGACAGGAGGGTCAGGGGAGACATGATAACGACATATAAAATACAATGCGGAATAGACAAGGTGGACAAAGACAGGATGTTCCAGGGAGGGTACACAGAAACAAGAGGTCACAATTGGAAGTTGAAGACACTGATGAGTCAGAGAGATAATAGGAAGTATTTCTTCAGTCATAGAGTTGTCAGGCAGTGGAATAGCATAGAAAGTGATGTAGTGGAGGCAGGAACCATACATAGTTTTAAGACGAGGTATGATAAAGCTCATGGAGCGGGGAGAGAGAGGACCCAGTAGCAAGCGGTGAAGAAGCGGGGCCAGGAGCTAGGACTCGACCCCTGCAACCACAAATAGGTGAAAACAAATAGGTGAGTACACACACACACACACACCTACACACATTCACACACACACACCTACACACATTCACACACACACACCTACACACATTCACACACACACACCTACACACATTCTCACACACACACACACACACACACACACACACACACACACACACCTACACACATTCACACACACACCTACACACACACACCTACACACACCTACACACATTCACACACACACCTACACACATTCACACACACACCTACACACATTCACACACACACCTACACACATTCACACACACACACACCTACACACATTCACACACACACATTCACACATTCACACACACACACACACACACACACACACACACACACACACACACACACACACACACACACACACACACACACACACACACACACACACACCTGAGGTATGGAAGACGGCGAATGTAGTTCCCATTTTTAAGAAAGGAGACAGACACGAGGCACACAAGGCACAGACCCAGTGTCACTGACGTGTATAGTATGCAAAGTCATGGAGAAGATTATCAGGAGAGTGGTGGAGCACCTGGAACGGAACAAGATTATAAACGACAACCAGCACTGATTCAGGGAAGGAAAATCCTGTGTCACAAATCTACCTGAGTTTCATGACAAGGTAACGGAAGTAAGACATGAGAGAGGGGGGTGTGTAGATTGCATTTTCTTGGAGTGCAAGATATCCTTCGACACAATTCCTCACAAGAGATTAGTGCAAGTCAGGCACGCATAACTGGAAAGGTACTGCAATGGATCAGAGAATACCTGACAAGGAGACAACAACGAGTCATGGTACGTGACGAGGTGTCAGAGTGGGCGCCTGTGACGAGCGGCGTTTCACAGGGATCAGTCCTAGAACCAGTGGTATTTTTGGTATATGTGAATGACATGATGGAAGGGATAGACTTAGAAGTGTCCCTGTTTGCAGATGATGTGAAGTTAATGAGGAGAATTTAATCGGATGAGGATCAGGCAGGGCTACAAAGAGACCCGGACAAGCTGCAAACCTCGTCCAACAACTAACGCATTGAATTTAAACCCGCCAAATGCAAAGTCATGAAGATCGGGAAAGGGCAAAGAAGACCGCAGACAGAGTATAGGTTAGGTGGCGAAAGACAGTGAACCTCAGTCAAGGAAAAGGATCTTGGGGTGAATATAATACCGAGCACATCTCCTGAGGCGCACATCAACCAGGTAGCTGTTGCAGCATATGGGCACCTGGTAAACCTGAGAATCGTTCAAGACTCTGTACGTCAGCACCACTTTGGAACCCACACCTGGTCAAGCACGTCAAGAAATTAGAAAAAGTGAAAAGGTTTGCAACTAGACTAGTTCCAGAGTTAAGGGGAATGTCCTACGAAGAAAGGTTAAGGGAAATTGGTCTGGCGACACTGGAGGACAGGAGGGATAGGGGAGACATGATAACGACATACAAAATATTGCGAGGAATTGACAAGGTGGACAGAGGCAGGATGTTCCAGAGATGGGGTGCAGCAACAAGGTCACATTTGGAATTTGAAGATTCAGATGAGTCAAAGAGAAGTTAGGAAGTATTTCTTTAGTCATAGAGTTGCCAGGAAGTGGAATAGTCTGGCAAGCGACGTAGTGGAGGCAGAAACCATACATAGTTTTAAGACGAGGTTTGATAAAGGTCATGGAAAGGGGGGAGGGAGGACCTCGTAGCGATCAGTGAAGAGGTGGGGCCAGAAGCTATGAATCGACCCCTGCAACCACAAATAGGTGAGTACACACACACACACACACACACACACACACACACACACACACACACACTTAAGGAATTCATTCACAATACATAAGGTACATGCTAGGTAGGTCATATACCTTATGTATATTGCCTTATGTATATTGCCAGGCAGGTCCAATTCTCCTACCTTGGGTAGTTTCAAATGAGACCTTTTTGCAACATGTGGGACTGCGATGAAGAAGTTTCTTGACAAGGGTTTCAGCTATGTTATAGAAGCCGTTGTTCTGGTTGAAGTTGTTGGATATACAGATAAGTGATGATTCCAGGATTTTTCGGTGTGCAGCACCACCTGATCAAGGATGTCAGGAAACTGGAGAAAGTGCAGATGTTTGAAACGAGATTAGTCCCAGAAATAAAGAGTATGTCGTATAAGAGAGATTATAGGAACTAACCCTGATGGCATGAGAGGAAAGGAAGAATAGTCATGATAAAAAAATACAAAATACTGAGGAATTGACATGGTTGACAGGGACAGATTGTTTGTGAAATGGGAAATAGGAACACGAGGTCACATCTGGAGGTTGAAGACATAGGTGAATCATAGGGATGTTAGAAACTATTTCTTCAACGTTAACTCTGGAAATTGAAAGACCTGGAGAGTGAAGTGGCAGGATCCATACATAGTTTTAAGAAGAGGTGAGACTAAGTTCTCGAAGCCAGGAGAGAGTGAAGCCAAAAGCTACCAGCAAACTGACGGGGCCAGGAGCTGAGACCAGACCTCTGCATCTACATATAGGCGAGTACGTACAGGGACACAGCCCCACCCACTCTCTCCACCGCCCACATAAAGCAGCCACTGGCATCAAGTGTTATCCCATTTAGAACCATGATGAAATTAATGTGTGACAAGTGAATTACGTTAGAAAAGAGGTGCAAAATTTCCCCTGGGTTACCCACGAGCCTGGAACTGAACATGGGGATGAGGGAGGCAGAGCTGTATGCCCCTTGTGGGTTTAGCGCATGGTTTTAATTATATTAATAATAAACATTGGGGGATCAGTGCCAGCTCTACTGTCACAGTCACCACTCGTATGGCACCACTACCACCATTGATATTATTATTGCTATTCAGCACCTATGCCACCATTCTCACTCCAGAAACTAGTTTTGGCACTCCTGCCACCATTATAACCACTGCCATTGATATCACTATTTGCAGGGGCCACTATTGCTGCCATCATCATCACCACTGTTGCAACTACCATACCACCACCGTCATTGTTACCACCACTGTTGTCAACACCACCTCCAAGACACCATCTTGGGGAATTTACACTGAGAGCTCAGACCTGGGAGAGTCTGCAAGCCTGTGGTCTCTGCAAGCCTGTGGTCTCTGTAAGCCTGTGGTCTCTGCAAGCCTGTGGTCTCTGCAAGCCTGTGGTCTCTGCAAGCCTGTGGTCTCTATAAGCCTGTGGTCTCTGTAAGCCTGTGGTCTCTGTAAGCCTGTGGTCTCTGTAAGCCTGTGGTCTCTGTAAGCCTGTGGTCTCTGTAAGCCTGTGGTCTCTGTAAGCCTGTGGTTTCTTTACCTTCTCTTTCCGCCTTGACAAAAAATATCTACTAACATGCTTGGGTCGGTGTGTCATCAGAGAAGGACGGACGGATGGATGGATGGATGGACCCCCTTATTCCTTAGCCAAGTTGCTTTTACCCTTTACAGGTAGTGTCTGTTCCTCCAAGTCAGCAATATCCTTAAACTTCAATTTATTTCGGAAAACTTCCTTATTTTTACAACAAAAACACGATATATATTTAGTGTTGATCAGTGACGCCATTGTGGATAAGAACTTGAATGCACTCAGTCATGAAAAACTGCATTTTTCTTATTTAGTGGCTCTTTTAGTGATGTTCATTAGTGGTGATGCTAGAACGAGGTTGATAAGTAAGACACATATGCAACAGTTACGTATCTTTATTCCGAAACGTTTCGCCTACACACTCAGCTTCTTCAGTCGAGTACAGAGGAGTTTGCCGACGCAGTGGAGATGTGAAGACGATATAATCAGTCCATCACCTTTGAAGGGTGACGGACTGAGTACATCGTCTACATTCCGAAACGTTTTGGAGTAGGGTTAACTGGCTGTTGCACATGTCTTATCAACACACAAAAAAAATATCACGGGTGGGGTTAGAACCCGCGATCAGAGTCACAAAACAGACACGTTAGCCACTGGGCCAGCGAGCTATCAAAATGTCCGTACTGTATGGAACGAGGTTATTTTAGACACAACCATGCGAATACCATCACTTGAACCGAGACGGTTTCTAGCCTTTGCTTTTACGTGTGTTGAAAAAAATCTCAAACAAATAGTAAATGCACGATGACCTTTTAAATTTTTTTCTGCGATCTGTTGGAACGTTTAGAGTTATATTGACCGGAAGTTTTCTGTCATCACTGATTCAAATTCCACTCGGATTCCTTCATTAGTTTTCAGTTCATAAAGATCATCTTTCATTATATCTGAGCCACAGAAAACATCTTCGGAAACACTGACTTTCACTTCATTCGCAATGTTTTTTTTTTCCAAATGATCAGCCTCATTAAGCCACAAAAAAAAATTACTGCGTGCTTTGATGTTTGTGCAGGTTCGAATTCTGCACAAACTGGTCAATTAGCAAGAACTCAGTTAAAATTAAGTCCTTTCTAAATTTTTCTCTTATACGTTTAAAGATATATATTTTTTTTCATTTGTGTTAAAGTAAAAATTAATAATTTTGTACCAAAAGTACCATAGAAAACTGATGAAAATTAGTCACGTGCAACATCTGGGTATCTTTATTGTAGACGTTTTGCCATCCAGTGGCTTTTTCAATACAAATTCAAGGACACGATTGGTAGACAGAAGAATATATACATGAGGTAATGAGTCCCTCAGCCTTGGAGTTGGTGTGAAGAGCACAATAGTCGTGAATATTCTGGAGCACAGGCAAGAAGGCTGGCGCTTATATACTGGCATCAGGTGGAAAGGGACGGGTAACAGACGAGGGCATAGTCACTGGTAGGCTGGATTTCCCAGTAGTAGTGGTAGTAGCAGTAGAAGCCATAAAGTTTATGTAGATGTCCTCTGAACCAAGATTCCATGATGTTGCAGTGTCTGACAAGTTGTACATGAATGGTATATATCATCTTGTCGGTGATGTATACCATTCATGTACAACTTAGAAAACTTACCTAAACTTATTATAACAAGAACAATATAATTTGGCCTAGTCCAACTAAGTATATTTTAGATAAGGTTACAGCAACTTAATAATAAACAAACACAATGAAATATTTTTTTCCTTAGATTCAGAATGATTTTAACGAAATTATTGCATATATAAATTTTCGATTGCCTTATTCGGCAAGAAGAACGTTGCTTTTTAAACTAAAATCGCAAGTTTTACTTATTCGGCACGATATAATAAATATATACATAATATAAATATTATATACAAATTGATATATAATGAAGTACAGAAGTGTGGAACCCTCTGTACAGTTTCCTTTGAGTAATGACCCTCCCTTCCTCCAGGTTCTGCCACTGTAAAACGGCAACAAGCTTATATTGTGATATACAGAAATCCCAACAATAAGATTGATATTATCCATTGTTTCTCAACATGACAGAAAAGAAAAAAGTTATCAGTACTAATCAGAATCTTCGTCAAAGTTGATAGGTCTTACAGCACTTAATATTTAAGAGTGCTGCTACAATAAAACGCTGAGGTGGCTTAAGCCACCCCAGCGTTTTATTGCAGGTTGCATACGTAAGGCAGTAAGTATCCTGCAGTCCTTGGGAATCCTCCAAGGTCGGCTTGATATGTCTTTCTTCCCACCTGTAACTACGAGTGTTCCCATCCTAAATGAAGTAAACATTTTTGTGTCTGTAATATAATTAAAAAATAATTTATGGCAACACTAATCGCTGTACTGGTATACTGCCGTATACATAGCCACTGTTGTATACCATAGCCACTGTTGTATACCATAGCCACTGTTGTATACCATAGCCACTGTTGTATACCATAGCCACTCTCATATACCATAGCCACTGTTGTATACCATAGCCACTGCCGTATACATAGCCACTCTCATATACCATAGCCACTGTTGTATACCATAGCCACTGCCGTATACATAGCCACTCTCATATACCATAGCCACTGCCGTATACCATAGCCACTCTCATATACCATAGCCACTGTTGTATACCATAGCCACTGCCGTATACCATAGTCGCTGCCTTATACCATAGCCACTGTTGTATACCATAGCCACTGCCGTATACCATAGCCACTCTCATATACCATAGCCACTGTTGTATACCATAGCCACTGCCGTATACCATAGTCGCTGCCTTATACCATAGCCACTGCCGTATACCATAGCCACTGCCGTATACCATAGTCACTGCCGTATACCATAGTCACTGTCGTATACCATAGCCACTCTCGTATACCATAACACTGTCGTATACCATAACCACTGCCGTATACCATAGCCACTCTCATATACCATAGCCACTGTCGTATACCATAGCCACTGTCGTATACCATAGCCACTGTCGTATACCATAGTCACTGTCGTATACCATAGTCACTGTCGTATACCATAGCCACTGTCGTATACCATAGCCACTGTCGTATACCATAGCCACTGTCGTATACCATAGCCACTGTCGTATACCATAGCCACTGTCGTATACCATAGCCACTGTCGTATACCCTAGCCACTGTCGTATACCATAGCCACTGTCGTATACCATAGCCACTGTCGTATACCATAGTCACTGTCGTATACCATAGTCACTGTCGTATACCATAGCCACTGTCGTATACCATAGCCACTGTCGTATACCATAGCCACTGTCGTATACCATAGCCACTGTCGTATACCATAGCCACTGTCGTATACCATAGCCACTGTCGTATACCATAGCCACTGTCGTATACCATAGCCACTGTCGTATACCATAGCCACTGTCGTATACCATAGCCACTGCCGTATACCATAGCTACTGCCGCACAGCATAGCCACTGTCGTATACCATAGCCACTGTCGTATACCATAGCCACTGCCGTATACCATAGTCGCTGCCTTATACCATAGCCACTCTCATATACCATAGCCACTGTCGTATACCATAGCCACAGCCGTATACCATAGCCACTGCCGTATACCATAGCCACTGCCGTATACCATAGCCACTGTCGTATACCATAGCCACAGCCGTATACCATAGCCACTGCCGTATACCATAGCCACTGCCGTATACCATAGCCACTGCCGTATACCATAGTCACTGTCGTATACCATAGCCACTCTCATATACCATAGCACTGTCGTATACCATAACCACTGCCGTATACCATAGCCACTCTCATATACCATAGCCACTGTCGTATACCATAGCCACTCTCATATACCATAGCACTGTCGTATACCATAACCACTGCCGTATACCATAGCCACTCTCATATACCATAGCCACTGTCGTATACCATAGCCACTGTCGTATACCATAGCCACTGTCGTATACCATAACCACTGTCGTATACCATAGCCACTCTCATATACCATAGCCACTCTCATATACCATAGCCACTGTCGTATACCATAGCCACTCTCATATACCATAGCACTGTCGTATACCATAACCACTGCCGTATACCATAGCCACTCTCATATACCATAGCCACTCTCATATACCATAGCCACTGTCGTATACCATAGCCACTCTCATATACCATAGCACTGTCGTATACCATAACCACTGTCGTATACCATAGCCACTCTCATATACCATAGCCACTCTCATATACCATAGCCACTGTCGTATACCATAGCCACTGTCGTATACCATAACCACTGCCGTATACCATAGCCACTCTCATATACCATAGCACTGTCGTATACCATAACCACTGTCGTATACCATAGCCACTCTCATATACCATAGCCACTCTCATATACCATAGCCACTCTCATATACCATAGCCACTGTCGTATACCATAGCCACTCTCATATACCATAGCCACTGCCGTATACCATAGCCACTCTCATATACCATAGCCACTGTCGTATACCATAGCCACTCTCATATACCATAGCCACTCTCATATACCATAGCACTGTCGTATACCATAACCACTGCCGTATACCATAGCCACTCTCATATACCATAGCCACTGTCGTATACCATAGCCACTGTCGTATACCATAGCCACTCTCATATACCATAGCCACTCTCATATACCATAGCCACTGTCGTATACCATAGCCACTCTCATATACCATAGCCACTGCCGTATACCATAGCCACTCTCATATACCATAGCCACTGCCGTATACCATAGCCACTCTCATATACCATAGCCACTGTCGTATACCATAGCCACTCTCATATACCATAGCCACTCTCATATACCATAGCACTGTCGTATACCATAACCACTGCCGTATACCATAGCCACTCTCATATACCATAGCCACTGTCGTATACCATAGCCACTCTCATATACCATAGCCACTGTCGTATACCATAGCCACTCTCATATACCATAGCCACTCTCATATACCATAGCCACTCTCATATACCATAGCCACTGTCGTATACCATAGCCACTCTCATATACCATAGCCACTGTCGTATACCATAGCCACTGCCGTCTCTCCACACCATTACCATCTATCACAGTCACCCTACCTACTACAATCAAATCATCTACCGCAGCCAATCTATCATAACTTCGTCACCAGTCACAACCATCCACCTACTTCAACTGTCCCTTACTAACACCACCTCCCACATCCATTGCCCCCTACCACCACCCATCACCACCCACTTCAACTGCCCCCTACTACCACCCACCATCACCCACAATCACCCACCACCACTACCACCACCACCACCACCACCACCACCCACCATCCACCAACACCACCCACCATCCACCACCGCCACCACCACCCACCATCACCCACCACCACCACCACCACCCACCATCACCCACCACCACCACCACCACCACCACCCACCATCACCCACCACCACCACCACCCACCATCACCCACCACCACCACCACCACCCACCACCACCCACCATCACCCACCACCACCACCCACCACCACCACCACCACCACCACCACCACCACGACCACCACCACTACCACCACCACCACCACCACCACCACAGTTGCCAAGTAGTTAATCAGAGGAAGAGTGAGGTGCTCCCGCTGTTTTAATCAAAGTTCCCTTATTTCCTCACCCTCCTCAGTATTACCAACTACCTGCATGTTCGCCCTGCCACTAGAATTATTTGGGGAATTGTTCTGTTCCTCTTATTTCTAGGCTCTTTGCCTTTCGCAATGCTTGTATTTTTCTTTACTCTTATTTACTCTTAGTTTATAAGGATAGGGATAGATATCTTGGATAGGGATAGATGTCTTGATCATCCACACATCATCTGGCAACACTCACACACTAATCTTATTGTAGACGAAGTTTTGGTTGTTTCCTAACACGTCTTGAGAAACCTACAATTTGCAGCAAGAGTGTGCTACACTCGCATAGGCTCACAAAAGACTTGTCCTAACGCTCAACGTACTGAAATTTCCGCTCTTAGTGAGTCCAGACGGTCGCTTCCTCTCGCCCTCGCAATTCTGAGGTGGTTATATTTGTTTCTTGTGGTGTGTAGGGTAGTGAGAGTAGTGGTGGCGAGGCCGCCGTGGACCGCTAGCACGGTCATGAATTATGGAGGACGCTGATAACAGTACGCGAGTCTGAGGGGAAAAAAAAAACAGGAGAGGGGGGTCCACGAATGACTTAAATAATTCGTGAATAGCGCCATGGTGGCGAGGAATTACCATTACATTGAATAACAGTTAATGTTTACGGTAAATCAAATAGCGCTATAGCGGTAGCAGTTAACATTAACGTAATATCCGGGTTACGTTGGATTATATTAATACAGTGGCTGATGGGTGATGATTGTTGTGACCCGTTACTGGTCCTTTCCAGGGTGGTACCTAGCTAACGGGCATTTGATCCAAGTAATTGGAGCATCTCTCCCCTTTGGATCAAATCTGATTACTCCCACCCCACCCCAGGCTCTTTATAACTCCTCCCAGGTTAGTGTTGCTTCATGAATTTAATGTCATTTCACAGGCTGAGGCTGAAGTGGGTGGCGGCTGCTTCTTCGTGTGCGACCATTTGTTTTTATTTCGTGAATTTTGGTAGTCTTAGTAAGCGACTATAACACAAATAGTAATGTAAATAAATGGTTCAGAGAACCGACGAGTTGATAAAACAGACATATTTGCAACACTTGGGTATCTTTACTGTGGAAACGTGTCGCCACACAGTGGCTTCGTCAGTCCAATACAAAGAAGAGTGGTGAAGATCAGAAGGAGTTTGAGGTAATCAGTCCCTCAGCGTGGAGTCGATGTAATTCTTGATGGACTGATTACAGTCCATTACAGTCCACTGTTAATTAAAATGTGAAGACCATGGATGAAAAAAGAGAGAAAATATTATATTTAAAAATTAACGTAAGCATAATTCATTTTATCCGAACTTGAGGAGGAGGGGGGAGAGGGAAGGTGGGGGGAGACGGAAGGTGGGGGGAGGGAAGGATGGTGGGGGGAGGGAAGGAAGGGGGGGAGGGAAGGAAGGTGGGGGGAGGGAAGGAAGGTGGGGGGAGGGAAGGAAGGTGGGGGGAGGGAAGGAAGGTGGGGGAGGGAAGGAGGGGGAGGGAAGGAAGGTGGGGGAGGGAAGGTGGGGGGAGGGAAGGTGGGGGGAGGGAAGGTGGGGGGGGAGCGGCGGCTAAGATGGTGATACTCATTTTTAAAATCCTTCAAATTTTCATACAAAAAAAAAATCGACTCTAAATTTTGAGGAGAATTTTCCCTGCCTATATTTAAAGTTACATATTTAACCCTTAAACTGTCCAAACGTAGATCTACGTTTTCTTTCAACATTTGAAAGTATGTAAAAAAAAATAGACCTTTTTTTTTTTACATTTGAAAATGTGTAAAAAAAAACTTGGATCTTCATTTTTTTTGTTATATTTGAAAATATGTAAAAAATAAACGTAAATCTGCTTTTGGAGCACTACACATGTGAAAGTAGATCTGCTTGGACAGTTTAAGAGTTAAGGTTAAATATGCGTTTTGAGTTCAAATAATCATTATCTCAGTATCCCCACTAGACCTGCTGCCATTCCCTAGGGAACACAATGTCCGATCTCCCTCGATCGGTAATTATGTTCCCTAGGGCTGTATGATATATACATTACTGTGTAATGAAAAAAAAAATATGTTAAACGCTTGCCAGGTATTCCTATCTATCACAAAAGAAAACACAAGCTGAAGTAAGAATCCCCTTTTCACCCTGGTTTTTTTTTTTTTATATATGTATGCGAAGTCTTGTGTTCCATAAATAATGTTATTAAGGCGGCTGATGCATTTCTAACAAAAAGAACTCTAAGTTCCACTAATAATTGCTGTATAATCCTACGGGTTTAGCTCTCCCCTTTGATTATAATAATAATAATCCACTAATAATATATTGATCATTTTTCTACTGGTAGAACAAAGTTGTCCTCCGCCTGGGTGACCGGATGAGCAGTTGCTGTAACTTGTGTGGTTGAATTTAGCATGTCCGTATTAACATGTCCGTATTAACATGTCCGTATTAACATGTCCGTATTAACATGTCCGTATTAACATGTCCGTATTAACATGTCCGTATTAACATGCCCGTATTAACATGCCCGTATTAACATGCCCGTATTAACATGCCCGTATTAACATGTCCGTATTAACATGTCCGTATTAACATGTCCGTATTAACATGTCCGTATTAACATGTCCGTATTAACATGTCCGTATTAACATGTCCGTATTAACATGTCCGTATTAACATGGTCAAAACTAACCTTAATGTGCTTTCAACAGATAAAACAATTGTAGATATATATCCAGCTACACTCCTGTTAACACCTGTTAGGGCCTAGTTCCAAGGCCCTAACAGGGGTTAACAGGAGTATCCATATGCTCTTGCGCTACCGTCCACAGGATGGATGTGGAGTGCACAACAAACTTGCCGCTTCAGCGGCAAATTTTAAATAGAAAAAAAATAAAAGAAAATACATACAAATCTCTAGGTCGCATAAGGGAAAATATTTATACTAGGATGGTGTGTGAGCCGGAGCAGGTGACAGTGTTGAGCTGAGAGTTGTGTTGACCGGGGTTGTGTTGACCGGGGTTGTGTTGACCGGGGTTGTGTTGACCGGGGTTGTGTTGACCGGGGTTGTGTTGACCGGGGTTGTGTTGACCGGGGTTGTGTTGACCGGGGTTGTGTTGACCGGGGTTGTGTTGGCCGGGGTTGTGTTGGCCGGGGTTGTGTTGGCCGGGGTTGTGTTGGCCGGGGTTGTGAAGACCTGGATTGTGTTGACCGGGATTGTGTTGGCCGGGGTTGTGTTGACCGGGGTTGTGTTGGCCGGGGTTGTGTTGACCGGGATTGTGTTGGCCGGGGTTATGTTGGCTAGGGTTGGGTGAGAGCATCACTGTGGACGACAGCCGTGCTTGTCATCTCTCCCTGGGGGCCACTCACCTGGTGGGTCTCCACCTGAGTTGTATTATATTCCCCTCATCAAAGCCTCATCAACATTTTTATGTGCAACAAACGTAAGTGTGTGTGTGTGTGTGTGTGTGTGTGTGTGTGTGTGTGTGCGTGCTAGCGTGTGTGTGTGTTTACTAAGCGCTTGTTTAGCTTCTGCTTTACCCTCGTCTGATTTACTCTTGCACTCCCATATATTTTTGCTCTGAATATTTTCTGATGTTCCTCTGGCTCGTTTGGGTGTTCCGTCCCATCTTTCTATCCTTGTTATGGTTCTTTCCATACTGACTTCCTCTAGTTGGGTCTATTCTCGGGGATAAGGGGTAAAGTTTCCCCATCCTACTGGGGAGGACTATATCATCCAAGGTGCCTACCTGACTAAGTGCTCAAAAACTGTAATTTAGCCAAAATGGCAGGAATATTTCCCAAATCATAAGATTTGTTTTCAGAGAAATGGTAAATGAATTATTGCCCAGATCTCGCGTAACGGTCCCACCAGTTGATGGTGCGGTGATTGCTAAAGCAACTGAAGGGCAATCTGATAATTTTTCGAGGAAATACAACTGAAGGTTGCTTAATGATAAAGTAGTGACGACTGAAGTACTGTAGTACAGCTCGTGGTGGTCTCTGCGGCACTAACCTATTGCAACTGCCACTGCTAGAAGGTAAGAGATTTCCAGGAAGTCTGCACTGCAAGTTGTGCTGGTCGCAGTGTTTACAATTTGTGATGGTTATAAGATTCGTATTTTTCCTCCCTCCCATTCCCCTTCTCCTTCCCTTTCATAGTTATAGATATACATATCAGTCTCTCTTGATTTCTCTGATTACAGTCCTGCCTCCCCCTCCTACATGAACATGGAGTGATGGGTCTCTGGAGCTGGTCTTAGATAGGCTCGCCCTTCCCCCAGACTACTATAGATTAGATACTGCTGCTGAGGCTCGCCGCGCAGGTCCTAAGCAATGAAAGTGGATGCCGAAGCGATGACTGATGTATAGTGCATGATTTATAGCAGCTTCCTGACAGCATTCATTGTTTTGTCCTCTTTCCACATCTCTTCCTACTGTGATAAATTACATGGATGTGATTATTACTTATGAGTGGAATGGGTTGGGTTGATTGGTACCTGAAGTATTGAAGCAAATTCTTGGTTGGCTGGTTGGATAGAAATGGTTGATTTTAAGAAAGACCTGCCTATTATGGGCCAGTAGTCCTGATTCCGTGTTTCTCGATTCTTTTGCTCTTATGTGTTGCTGATGTGTGTGAGGTGGTATTCGTTAACTGGATAGTGGTAAATGCAACTGTTAATATCTTGATTAATATTGGCATTTATGTATCTCCTGACAGGCTGTTGACCATTAGTTTTATGAGGGTTAAACGCCAACGTATAGAACAGCTTGACAATTCAGAATACAAATCATATTTAAAATAAGAGCGGAAGGCGGACTATGGGGGCCATCTACCGATGAAACATTAAGAGGCACCTAAGTTCCCCTGTATTCTAATAACATGTTCATTTTTCCACTATAATCTACCTTGTCCATATTTACTATCGCATTTGCATTGTCTGTTTCCTAAGGTGAAATCTAGGATCTTTCCTTAGTTCATGGTATAACTTAACAAATCTTTGACGTTAAACAGGTCACTAACGTTTTATCCCCGCGCACTCAGTGCCAGGAGATAGTTATTAAGTGACTTTTTGTCAATATGTTTGTGATCTCTGTACGGAGAATTAAAATGAAGATGTATGATGCTCTGACGAATGCAGATTCCTTGGTTTTCACATTTGATCATCCACACTGCCCTCTGACCGTCAGTTTGGTTGCAAGTTCTTTGATACCTACCTATCTTCATTTCGCCCTTCCCCATCCTCTTCTCATCATCCTTATTCAGTGCTTCAAGAAAGAAGCTTGCTACCCAAAGACTAAATGTAAGGCTTAGCGCTTAGTTTTGATTATAATAATCAAAATGTGAGTGTAGTATGGAATATTTCGGGTCCCGCCACTACTGTACTGGAATGATGCTGTGTTCTAACCACCGGTGCTCCCATATGGCTAATGACACGCATTACTTAATGCATAAACGAGTGTGCATGTTCCTTCAGTGTATGTGTGATGTCCCAGCTTCAAAAAGTCCCAAGTTAAACATTGAATACTCACGTGGGTTGACTATTTTATAAAGTACACTACAATACAACATTTTCATTAATTATTTGTAATGAAATATATAAAGTACACAAATTTGCACTTTCGAACGTTGCACTCGGTAACCAATTGAAATTTTGCAACTTTTGAACCGTGTTTTGAGCATGTGTAACACATTATCGTCCTCGTACCTATTTTTTTTTAAGGTAAATAAGTTGTAAAACCAGGAATGAAGCTTGTTTCTGAGTTGTGGTTCTCCGGGATGGAAAAACTGATGTTGCAGAAATATTGGCTTATAAGTCCAACTGAAGACAGAGGACACCCTGCCATTAAGGCATACCCTGCCTCTGTAAGGGTTGTTCTCTGCCATCCTTAGAGGCTGACCCCAGCTTGTTATCGTACAACTGGCCAATGGCTTAACCAGATGCCTTGACGTCCATAAACTCACCGTGGACTTGTCCTTCATATGATAGCAAGGGAAATCTGGGAGCTAGTATGTAAGAAAAGTTTTGTTGTGGTGCTTATGCCGCAGGACGTCTTGCAGCTTCCCTAGACATGGGGTGCGAGTGTGGTGCACATACCTCCGTCCCTTGTAAATGGGTCCCCAATAGCTTTTCCCGACTTTGCCCATCACACTCACGCGGCTGTGTCGTTTTGAAGCACTTCATAAACCTGATAGGTCGCTGTCGGGGAAACACTTCGCGCTGCATCATTCGGGTAACATGGTTTCTGGCACTTCTGAGGAGCATATTTCCTGTGTTCCATAAGGAACGTCTATTTGCCATATCCTCTGAAAAGTAGGTATCTAGAATCTGGAGTTCCATCGCGGAAACACTAGTCTGCTGGTACTTTTGAGAAGCATCGATTTTCCACTCCTGACGAAGATAGTGTCTGGTGCTTTTCCTTTGAAGTGAGTATTTGGGATCAACCCTTATGGGAAGAGTTGTAGGTTTTTGTGGCTCTTTAGTGGAATCCACCGCTCTTGAAGTTTTCATTCCCAGCATTGAATATTAATTAACAGGTCTTGGGTTCTAGTGAAGACCCCGATAATTTCTTGCAGACGACACTCAGCCTATGAGACCTAGTATTAAAAATTTAGTGTATTTCCCTATCCTGTTCTGACACAAACACCTGATGGCAGGTGTTTCTCCACTTCTCCTTTGGTATATGCTACTGACTATGGAGCACATTTTAACTGTTGTCGCGAATTTAGAACCTTTCCACCAAGACATTTTTTATTGTTACTTGGATACCTATAGGGACCTTGGGGAAAATTTTAAATATTTTTTGATCATTTAATGGTTTTTAAAATTTATGCATATTTTTATCAAGGTGATAGTAGAGTTTTTTCTTATGTGCTTGTTAGTGTGATTAGATTTCGTTTTGGGAGGTTCTAAACTTTTTATATCAATATATGAACTTTTTAATAACTAACACTGATCTCGTTGATCAGAGTATTATGTAAGTATTACTTCTTCCTTCCATTTACAGGTCATGGTGTGTGAGGATTTAAAAAAAAATAACTTCTATCTAAACTGAGATTTGCGGTAACACTTTAAAAGTGCTCTTCCGTGTTAACTAACACGAAACAGTATTTATTTTCCCTGTAAATTAGTGCATTGTACGAACTGTCGAAGTGTGAATGCTAAAAAAAAAAAAAAGTTGTAAATTCCAGATAAAAAAAAAAAAAACTGAAGACGAGGAATTAAACCAGTGAGAGGAGTGAGAGTGACCTCGCTCGCGAGTGAACACAAGAAAATGAGCGATTTGGAAGATTTCAGCGGATGTCGATGAGAGAGGTTACAAACAGCGGCGCTCGATACGTATGACGAGGTTTTGAGTTGATATCAGATGTGGACACAAAACGTGTAATGTTTGGTAATGCTTGCATTATATATGGATCAGGAGCTAATAGAACATTGTTCTTGTATATAGAAGTGCTATAGAATGAGATGATTAGATCCAGAGGGGTGTATCTCATTAGGGATTTGCCGGTACTTCCGGCCCGGGTCTTCTCCAGTTGGTGACCAGGCGAGGGGTGTATCTGATGTCTGGGGTGGAAGGGGAAGGCACGGTAGGGTTTACCTATGCGATTATCTAGATTTCAGTTAATGCAGTCAAGTTAGTAACGACGGAGTTGACAACAGTAAAATTAATAACACCGGAGTCATAACCGACCAAAAGCACTGACTGTTCTTGCGACGCTGGTGATATGACACTCACGGTGTAGTAGGTGTGTGACGTATGGCACTATGATGTAATAAGTGTGTGAGGAATGGCACTTGTGGTGTAGCAGGTGTGTGAGCAATGGCACTTATGGTATAGCAGGTGTGTGAGGTATGATAATTATGGTGTAGCAGGAGTGTGACACACGGCATATAGAGTATTCATGGCACAGAATACCTGATGTCACTGGGCGCTCATGGTATTTTATATGTTGAAAACTTGCAAATATATATATATATGTATATATATATATATATATATATATATATATATATATATATATATATATATATATATATATATATATATATAGGTAGTAGGTTGGTAGACAGCAACCGCCCAGGGAGGTACTACAGTCCTGCCAAGTCAGTGTAAAACGAAAGCCTGTAATTGTTTTACATGATGGTAGGATTGCTTGTGTCCTTTTTTCTGTCTCGTAAACATGCAAGATTACAGGTACGTCTTGCTATTTCTACTTACACTTAGGTCACACTACACATGTAAAAGTATGTATATACACAGCCTCTGGGTTTTCTTCTATTTTCTTTCTAGTTCTTTTTCTTGTTTATTTCCTCTTATCTCCATGGGGAAATGGAACAGAATTCTTCCTCCGTAAGCCATTCGTGTTGTAAGAGGCGACTAAAATGCCGGGAGCAAGGGGCTAGTAACCCCTTCTCCTGTATAAATTACTAAATTTAAAAAGAGAAACTTTGGTTTTTCTTTTTTGGCCACCCTGCCTTGGTGGGATGCGGCCGGTGTGTTGAATATATATATATATATATATATATATATATATATATATATAATTTATATTTATATTAAAGCAATTTCTACTCACATGAAAGAAAGCAGTGGTTATAATTATAATCTTAATTTTTAAAGGAGTGAACTAGTAAGCCAGCAGAAGGCCTCGGCCAGATGATCAAAAGCTTCAGCTGCGGGTCATCATATGACCAAGACCCGCGTCAGGAAACACTTGTCCTGTTTCCTGACAAACCTTACCTACCCTACTTGCACGGCACAAGAGGCAGAATGCTACCCTGTTCCCTTTCCCTCACCTGCGTATACATCGTAAGTCGGTAGGTTCTAGTTGGAGGCCTAGTGACGCGAACGTTAACTGAGAATCGCTGAGTAATGCTATGCCTGTCTAATGGCTGTGGGCCCCTCAAGGGAGGTTCCTTGACGCTGGTGAGAGGCTCTTGATCTAGGGAAAGGGTTTTGTTCACCAGTTCCTTGAATTGAATCCCAATACCTTCTATTCTCCCCCCCCACAGGCGCTGTATAATATCTACGGGTTTAACGCTCCCGTATGATGATGATGATAATAATAATAATATAATAATAATAATAATAATAATGGCTGTGGAGGTGGAAGGGGAGAGAGTGATTTTCTTTCAGGTGAGGAGGGGGGGGGGTGGCTGGCAGGAGGATATTTTAGTTTGAGTGGTTAGCGTTCATATATGAACCATTTTTATTGCAAGTGTTGAGCTCTGGCTCTTCACCTTCAGTAAACTGAAACAGTCGATTTCTAGCATCTTGGCTGTTGTACCTTCTTTGAAATTTATGTAAATATTCCGCATCCACTGCTAGGCTCGCTAACATGTTGTCCTTTACTGCCTATGCACTGATGATGTTCTTTCTGATGTTCCTTACTCCTCTGTCTTTCAATTTTCCTTTTTGCCCCTCTTCCCCTCTGTTGATGCCTTGCATTTCACCATGTGCTTGTCCAGCCTTGAGCATTTTCTACGTCATCCTGGTATTTTGATTCCTTGCTCAAAAAATTAGAAGCTCATATGGTCAGTCTTTTGGTCTGCCATCAGAAACCGTTCCTCTCTCTACACTCTCCCTGGTTGCTTGATATGTTTAATCAGGTGTGTGTTCCATGGTGGTGCTGTATACCCGATGATGACGCATGGATATTAATGGGATGTAAATGACGTGTGTATGCGTGCATGGGGGGGGGTAGTAGTGTATGTATGTATACTAGAGGTGTGCTGCACATGTCCTTGGTGTGTGTGTGTGTGTGTGTCATGTTTGTGGCAGGTGTGGGTGGATGCAGTATACACACAGGTCATTGATGTGTTGTGTGTGCGTAATGCAAGTGCATGTGAGCGCAACAAAGCACTCACGTACATAAGCCTACATGTACGTGAGTATTTCTGAATCCACGTATGTACACATGTCTGTGTCTGTCCCCAGCAGTTACTATGTATGAGTATTATAGACCCAAAATGAACAAAAATTCGCATAAATAACGTTAAAAACAAATATTAAGTCGCAAAAATGACAAAATGGTGTAAAAATTAAAAAAATGTAATTCTAAATAAATCTTTCGACAAAAAAGAGGGAAAAGAATATGATATTTGAGCAAAATATTAAAGAAACCCCGGTGTTTTCCCCCGCCTGCCTCAGTTTGACCAATATTACATTGTGTCCGTCCCGCTGATTCTAATCAAACTTTTCCCATTTTCCATTATGCGCGCCTGGTGTGAGGATAATGAAAACGGGAGCGAGAGGCAGCGAAAACGATTCTTTATGCTCGGTGACAAGTGGCAGGGAGGCGAGGGGGGAGGAACGATGAGAGGGAAATGAGGAGGGGAAATTATAAGGGGATGCGAGACAATAAGGAGAACCACAACGCCGCTTTTGGTCGTAATTGGCTTCATGGGATTCGGTAATGAAGTTTCCCGGTGAAGGATTAGAGCTGGTTTATGCGGTGCTAAGTTGTTGTCAGCGACCTGCCGTGGGATCCGACCCTCCAGCTGTGTCAGTTTGTTGTTTCATTTATCGCTCGGGATGTTTTACACAGTTCTTGAGATCTGAGAGATTCGTCAGTAACTGTGTGGCCTTGGATCTGACTAGTAGTAGTTTTGTGGGCCCCGAATATCGTCCCTTCAACAAAATTTCTGATTTACAACATTAGTTGCTGAAAGTTATTAGTTTTCCATTACACAGGCGAGATATTAAACGCGTCAGCACATAGGGAGTAACTACAACACTGTGTTGCTATGTTGAGAGTGCGTATGTCAGCAGGTGAAATGAAGGCAGATACCCGTGTGTGTCGTTACGGGGAGTCGGTGAGGGGAAAATTATCTTAGTGTTGCTGTGAGATGGAGTTACTCCACGATATTGCTGTAGTGAGGAGTAGATATAAATATCCCATATTCAAGTTCCTCCTCCTCAAATATAAATATCTCCCGGTGTAGAGCATTAACTCGCAATAGAAAGGTACCTGATTAAATTCCCAGGTCGGATGAGACACATGGGGGAATTTTCATGCATTTACTGACCCTATTTGTCTAACAGTAAGTACCTGGACTGAAAGGTGTGGGCATTGAGAGGTTGGGATAAGTACTTCAGATCAACACTGCAAAACTAGATGAGATGTGCATGATCTGAACGGCACAGTAACCTGAGCTCGTATCTGCAGGAGAATCTGAAAAGCTCTATAGGACCTTTCTACTCAATATTCGGAATATCCTTAAATGCACGGAACAAGGAAAGAAACTTTTACCAAATACCACACAACCCTGAACCAGCCAGAATGTAAGAGTTATCCAAGATTGACAAGCCCAATATACCTATGGGACCGATTACTTCAGGAATAGTTAGTGCACCACATCGTCTAATGGGCACTTTAAATATCCAACAAAATTACTAGGTCCCTTTAGCATCGCCTCTCTTAAACTCTCTGGGGACTTACCACTGTATGCGGCAGTATGCCATTCCTGACTGGTGTATGGCAGCCATTGCCACTCCTCGCCAGCACTTCTCTGCTGTGCTTGTTTAACCTGTTCATCACTTAGTGATTCTGTTTCGCATGGGTATATTTCGTATTTTCCATGTCGAGTGTGTCTGTTGAGACTGATAAGTCTAACTTGAATCTCCACGGTGAGGAGCAGCCACTTTTACATGGTATGTTGTGGGTAGTCTGAATGATTATATAAGCAATCGTTGAGAATAGCCGAGAGCTGCTCAGTGTATATATTGCCTGTGTCTGGACAAAATATAAGTATTCAGATCTGAATTTCATTCCACAGACGTTGTATGATCCATGAAGATTTAGTGCTCACCAATGAATATAATAATTCGCCGTGATGACCTAGGTCTGCGTTACCTGATTCAAGTTCCGTATACTCCTGGCAACCTGGTTTACTCTTGCAGTCTTTGCGGGAGATAGGCGTGGAGCTCTTGTTCCTCGATCGAGACTTCCTATGCTGTTTGGCGTTTGAATGGGAGTCCTTCTTCAGGACTGCAATCTCGATGAATCCACAGTGAGAAATTTGTAGGTAGTGGATGGGGCCTTCTAAGTGTCGAGCCCTAGTGATGGCCTTGGCTAATTTCTTGAAGCATGATACGATTCGTGCTTCAAGAATAAAGGTCTTTACTAACGGGTCTAAGAGCGAAGGTGGTGGCGGCTCTGTGATTGCTGGTGAGTTCTCTTACTGTGCACAGCTTCACGCAATCCTGTCTGCTCTTGGCCTGATAGCCGGCTTGGTTGGTTCTCGGTTCAATGTGTACTCAGATTCCTAGTGTGCTCCGTCTGACCTGGCCCGGCATGCTTCTATCCACCCCGTAGTCCAAAAGATGCAAGAGAGGCTGGCTGCATAAGGATGTACAGTTCCGGTGCCTACGCCATGTTCTGTCCGGGAAATGAGTAAGCGGATACTGAGTCAAAGGCTGCTATAGTAAAACACATGTCCATAAGTTGCAAGCTAAGTGGGCCCTACCGACAAGCAACAGGTTATACATGGTTCGGCAGGACATAGGTGCTTAGCCCTCCCTCAGCAGGAATAGTCACCACGAGACTAATATTTGTTGATAAAGGATTGGCTTATAGGCAAGTGCTGTTTCTTTGCTACATTCGCCTCTCCGTGTAGTTTGTGGTGGGTTGCTTACTGTGTAACATCTTAACGGCTTAAGTCTTCTACTGTCATAGATTGTGTGATTACTAGGGTGCTCTACAGATCTCAGAAGTGCTCTAGTCATGTCAGAAGTGCTCTAGTCATGTCAGAAGTGCTCTAGTCATGTCAGAAGTGCTCTAGAGATCTCGGAAGTGCTCTAGAGATCTCGGAAGTGCTCTAGAGATCTCGGAAGTGCTCTAGAGATCTCGGAAGTGCTCTAGTGATCTCGGAAGTGCTCTAGTGATCTCGGAAGTGCTCTAGTGATCTCGGAAGTGCTCTAGTGATCTCAGAAGTGCTCTAGAGATCTCAGAAGTGTCCTAGAGATTTCAGAAGTGTCCTAGAGATTTCAGAAGTGCCCTAGAGATTTCAGAAGTGCCCTAGAGATTTCAGAAGTGCCCTAGAGATTTCAGAAGTGCTCTAGAGATCTCGGAAGTGCTCTAGAGATCTCGGAAGTGCTCTAGAGATCTCGGAAGTGCTCTAGAGATCTCGGAAGTGCTCTGGAGATCTCGGAAGTGCTCTGGAGATCTCGGAAGTGCTCTAGAGATCTCGGAAGTGCTCTAGAGATCTCGGAAGTGCTCTAGAGATCTTGGAAGTGCTCTAGAGATCTCGGAAGTGCTCTAGTCATCTCAGAAGTGCTCTAGTCATCTCAGAAGTGCTCTAGTCATCTCAGGAGTGCTCTAGAGCTCTCAGAAGTGCTCTAGTCATGTCAGAAGTGCTCTAGTCATGTCAGAAGTGCTCTAGTCATGTCAGAAGTGCTTTAGAGATCTCGGAAGTGCTCTAGTGATCTCGGAAGTGATCTAGTGATCTCGGAAGTGATCTAGTGATCTCGGAAGTGATCTAGTGATCTCGGAAGTGATTTAGTGATCTCGGAAGTGCTCTAGAGATCTCAGAAGCGCTCTAGAGATCTCAGAAGCGCTCTAGAGATCTCAGAAGCGCTCTAGAGATCTCGGAAGTGCTCTAGTGATCTCGAAAGTGTTCTAGTGATCTCGGAAGTGCTCTAGTGATCTCGGAAGTGCTCTAGTGATCTCGGAAGTGCTCTAGTGATCTCGGAAGTGCTCTAGAGATCTCGGAAGTGCTCTAGAGATCTCGGAAGTGCTCTAGAGATCTCGGAAGTGCTCTAGAGATCTCGGAAGTGCTCTAGAGATCTCGGAAGTGCTCTAGAGATCTCGGAAGTGCTCTAGAGCTCTCGGAAGTGCTCTAGAGCTCTCGGAAGTGCTCTAGAGATCTCGGAAGTGCTCTAGAGATCTCGGAAGTGCTCTAGAGATCTCGGAAGTGCTCTAGTGATCTCGGAAGTGCTCTAGTGATCTCGGAAGTGCTCTAGTGATCTCGGAAGTGCTCTAGTGATCTCGGAAGTGCTCTAGAGATCTCGGAAGTGCTCTAGAGATCTCAGAAGTGTCCTAGAGATCTCAGAAGTGTCCTAGAGATTTCAGAAGTGCCCTAGAGATTTCAGAAGTGCCCTAGAGATTTCAGAAGTGCCCTAGAGATCTCGGAAGTGCTCTAGAGATCTCGGAAGTGCTCTAGAGATCTCGGAAGTGCTCTAGAGATCTCGGAAGTGCTCTAGAGATCTCGGAAGTGCTCTAGAGATCTCGGAAGTGCTCTGGAGATCTCGGAAGTGCTCTAGAGATCTCGGAAGTGCTCTAGAGATCTCGGAAGTGCTCTGGAGATCTCGGAAGTGCTCTAGAGATCTCGGAAGTGCTCTAGAGATCTCGGAAGTGCTCTAGAGATCTCGGAAGTGCTCTGGAGATCTCGGAAGTGCTCTAGTCATCTCAGAAGTGCTCTAGTCATCTCAGAAGTGCTCTAGTCATCTCAGGAGTGCTCTAGAGCTCTCAGAAGTGCTCTAGTCATGTCAGAAGTGCTCTAGTCATGTCAGAAGTGCTCTAGTCATGTCAGAAGTGCTCTAGTCATGTCAGAAGTGCTCTAGTCATGTCAGAAGTGCTTTAGAGATCTCGGAAGTGCTCTAGTGATCTCGGAAGTGATCTAGTGATCTCGGAAGTGATCTAGTGATCTCGGAAGTGATTTAGTGATCTCAGAAGCGCTCTAGAGATCTCAGAAGCGCTCTAGAGATCTCAGAAGCGCTCTAGAGATCTCGGAAGTGCTCTAGTGATCTCGAAAGTGTTCTAGTGATCTCGGAAGTGCTCTAGTGATCTCGGAAGTGCTCTAGTGATCTCGGAAGTGCTCTAGTGATCTCGGAAGTGCTCTAGTGATCTCGGAAGTGCTCTAGAGATCTCGGAAGTGCTCTAGAGATCTCGGAAGTGCTCTAGAGATCTCGGAAGTGCTCTAGAGATCTCGGAAGTGCTCTAGAGCTCTCGGAAGTGCTCTAGAGATCTCGGAAGTGCTCTAGTCATCTCAGAAGTGCTCTAGTCATCTCAGAAGTGCTTTAGTCATCTCAGAAGTACTCTAGTCATCTCAGAAGTACTCTAGTCATCTCAGAAGTACTCTAGTCATCTCAGAAGTGCTCTAGTCATCTCAGAAGTGCTCTAGTCATCTCAGAAGTGCTCTAGTCATCTCAGAAGTGCTCTAGTCATCTCAGAAGTGCTCTAGTCATCTCAGAAGTGCTCTAGTCATCTCAGGAGTGCTCTAGAGCTCTCAGAAGTGCTTTAGTCATCTCAGAAGTGCTTTAGTCATCTCAGAAGTGCTTTAGTCATCTCAGAAGTGCTTTAGTCATCTCAGAAGTGCTTTAGTCATCTCAGAAGTGCTTTAGTCATCTCAGAAGTGCTCTAGTCATCTCAGAAGTGCTCTAGTCATCTCAGAAGTGCTCTAGTCATCTCTGAAGTGCTCTAGTCATCTCTGAAGTGCTTTAGTCATCTCAGAAGTGCTCTAGAGATCAACTATTGCTGAATATTTTAATTTTGTAATATTTATCTGGATTATTTTACATTTTATTCCTGTAAATATTTTTGTATTAATTTTATTTATATGTACTTTGTTAATATTTTATACTGCCAGAAATCGCCGACTGACTTAAGATATTTATTTCACTCTATCTTGTGGCCTACTTAATTATTGAAGGTCCCTCAGTTTAGTAATAATCTTCAATAACATTTAAAAAAATCTCTACTGATTTGTAGGATAATCTTTTGATTTCTTTAATTTAAATAATAAAGTCACTACATAGGCACTGTTCATTATGATAAATAATTCATGTTTACCGTAATTCATGTTAATTAGGGTTAGGCCAAAGTGTTGGTATCGGATAATTTTGATGGTATCGGCCTGAAATTTAGTATCTGCAAATTTTTTGGTATCGCCCCCTCATCAATTTTTACTAATTAATTTTAGTGTTTTAAAAACTCTTGTGTGATTTCATTCCAAACAAAATACGTTTGTTTCCCTTGAATATTTTCATCAATTTTCTATTGTTAAAATTGTGAAAATCCTGGTTGTTCGGCTATTTTGCACTTCAAACTTTATTCTATGCACAAAAGTGAAGATGTAAAGTTTTACAAACCTCGTACTTTTAACCTTAACAAAAAATGCATAGGTCTGAAATTTTTAGTTAATTTAAAGCGATATGAATGAGCATTCTACCTGCGTCACACACTTCCAGCAGCGAAGTGCTCGCCGGGATGTGTTAATTATAACTGGTTTGTCTGTGCAGCAGCAGCAGCAGCAGCAGCAAAAATAGCATCAGCAGCAGCAGCAAAAATAGCATCAGCAGCAGCAAAAATGGCAGCAGCAGCAGCAGCTTCAGTTTCAGAAGCAGCTGAGGTGGCAACAATAATTATCACCACAACAACCATTACCACAACTATCATCACCGTTATAACCCCAACTACCACCTCCACCACCACCACCACCACCGCCATACAACCCTACCAAGTACCACCACCACTAGTCACTATTCTTATCACCATCACCACCCACCACAGTCACCACCACCACCACTGTGACACAATAGATCATCCACATCACACAATATAAAAGATCCCTGGAGGGCGGTAGATGGGTGAACTGGAGACTGGAGAGTACTAGCAATAGAGTAAAATTAAGGGAAACTGCCAGTAGGATAGGAAACTAATAGTAAAGGAGGAAAATAGTACAAGTGTAGGAAGAAATTTTGAAAAATATTAGGAAGCATTTTATTCTATGGTAATTAAGGAATCGCCTGCTAAGGCATTATTGGATCAAAGGCAGACGTCTTGTTGTAAAGGATATTGGCATTAGCATAGAAATTATCAGTAGAGGAGCCTTCTTTGTGACGGGTTTAATGCGAGATTCTGACAGTGAAGGCGGCCCTGGTAGGACGCCTCTGTTGGGACGCTCACCGGTGTGACGCCCCTGGTGTGACGCCCCTGGTGGGACGCCCCTGGTGGGACCCCTGGTTGTCTTCAAGAGGGAGCTAGACAGGGGACACAGTTGGAAGTTGAAGACTCGGATGAATCACAGAGATGTTAGGAAGTATTTCTTCAGTCACAGAGTAGTCAGGAAGCGGAATAGTTTAGTGGAGGCAAGATCCATACATAGCTTTAAGCAGAAGTATGATAAAGTTCATGGTGCAGGGAAAGTGACCCAGTAGCGGCCAGTGAAGAGGCGGGGCCAGGAGCTATGAATCGACCCCTGCAACCACAACTAGGTGAGTACACACGCACACACACACACACACACACATAGAGGAGAACAGGCGGAGTGGGTCCTATGTATGATTATTTACGGCAGTTTGGGTATCTATTTCACGTGTGGGCGGTCAAGCGGGAGGCAGGTCAATCCCACGTCTCACTACTCCGTTTTTGGCTGCGCTTCCTCTTTATCTCCCTCTCTCATCCCTCTCAACCCTACCTCACTTCTCTATTTAAAACTAACATTAAAGTGCTCTACAGGATTAAGGATAAGTTTTCCTTCCAGCATTTTGCAAGCTAAGAACGATTTTGCTAGTTATTTCTAACCTTATTTCTAACTCCAACATTCGTATTAACTAGGTCACTGTAGTAATAAACTATTTACAAATTTACTGATATAGGATCAAGAGCAACGAGTTCTTTACACAGTCACGAATGGCAGTGACAATTGTTGTATTAGTTTCCATGGGTTAACTATGATAAAAAAAATTTCACATTGGGTATAGGGTAAAGTTGGAGCCAGCTCTCAGCCATAGCTGCCATATGTTCAGTTAACGTGATTATGCAATCATCTTTTTTGTGAGATAATTATCGAGATGAATCGGGATGATAACTGCCCTTCAAGAAGTAATATCTTTTCAACCACCGATATTGGTTTCTGATATCAGCTCTACTTGTTGACCAAATGATCTCTCCCCATTGTTTTAGACTTCTGAAGTTACAGGTCTTGCCAGGTTAGTCAAGATTAACAGTGAGTTTCCTTGCACAGTTCATTACCTTACTGAGAAGTCGGAAATATGGGCAGGCCAGGTAAAAAAAAAAATGGTGTTAGACTGTCTGGGTGAATCTGTGCCTCTTGCAGCTGTTAAATGTATATTTTCTTCCACGCTTGCAAGATTTAGCATGTAATTCTTCACAGTCATTTCAGTCAAATTTCACCCTAATATATATGCAGTTCATCAATTTATAGTAAATCTTATGCGTTTATTCTAACACCGGTCCCGGTACTCGCTATCATTACTATTCTGTAGAGGATCCGTAAATCAGTAGTGGGATTTGAGTTGCCCTGGCTACAGGAGGGGAAGAATGAGAACGTCTTCTGTAGAGGGAAAGTTCCTTCTCCCTCGGGGCAAAGATTGACTAAAGGTCCCCAACGTCTTTCATTATGGCTAAATGGCCGAAATTTTCCTATTCGTTAAATTTGTTCCCAGAGGAATAGGAAGTATATCATTGGCTCTGTCCAGATCTTTTCTCCTCACTGTGATGTTCTGGCAACAGCCTCACTTGCTAAAAGGAACGAGACCACGTATTCGATAATTTGATGACATTAATAGTGGAGACTTCCTACAGATCGAGAAATAGCAGCCGAAACTGTAAAACTCCTGGCGTCCTGTATAGTTCGCCATCCACTATTAGTAAGTTTTGCCAGTCCGGTCTTTACGTATGGCTGCCATTTCTACTCTTTGTTGTGTTCTTCACTGCTGTGTATCCTGAATCGGGTTCGTCACTAGAGAATACGTCTGCCCACAGGGATATTTTGAATTTTCTTAATGGAAAGCCTCTTTTAACTCGGGAAAGCTTTCCTTGGATCTGCATCAAAAGGCGCTAGGTTTCTTTGTTTAGACTACGGCACATACCTGGGAATTTGGATATGTTTCTATTATTGTAGTAGAGCAGGATGCTCACTACTTTCTCTGCCCTTTCAAATACGGATACAGCCTTCCCTCATGGGATGTTGCCTGGATTTTACTCTTGTCCAAGATGTAGAATTTTTTCTCACTGCCATTCGGGACACTTTCCAGAAATTACACTTTTAAATCAATGGATAGGTTATCCTAAGAGCCTGGTGATGATAGTTACCTTAGCTTGTTTCCTTGCGCATGATATGATTAATGCATCAAAGATAAAAATGTTTACTGATGAGTTAAAGAGCGATAAAAATTCTTATTGTACCCAGCTAACAAGTAGTTCTGAGTGTCTACTGCAGAACTATAAACATTCTCGCTGCAATTTTCCTGATCGCTCGCTATAATTGGTTTACAATCATTGTTTGTTCAAGCTCTGAGTGTACTTTTGGTACTGTTTTAGTACAATATATCTTCGTGCATTGTATAACTCAGAGTGCAGGAGTGGTTGACTTTTATCTACATTCCAGGGACATGGACGCGACGTTCTGTTGGCAGCTGAGGCATGTTGGGCTCCTGGGTAATAATCAGACAAGTGGAGAGAGAGGTTGCTGTATTGCATGCACTGTATAGTAGACTTTTACCTCTGGAATTTTCTTTGCGAAATATTAAAGTTTTAAATGGGCGAAGTGACAGTCGCATCAAGCTACGCAGGGTTTGGAAACAACTTGGTATCTGAACCATTCTTTTCCACAAGAAAAGTAACTCTGATACGATATCTGGCAGACTGAAGATAGAGAACACTCATCTAGCCCAGTAGCACCCAGCTGCAGGGACTCGTGCCCTTCTCAGTCTAACTTGCAACACAATAATAACTGAACTTTATAATATCACACCATAGGCTCCGATCTTAATGGAGTGTGTAGAGACCTCGTTGATATTTTAGGAGAGAGTCTGAGTGTGTTTGAATTGATGATGGTGTCTTTAGAGAATAAAGATGTTTTAACCAATTTTTATAATTTTATTTAATATTTTGATGACTGGTTCCTCCTCTTCGTTAGTCTCATGTGCGCGAGCGCGTGTGTGTGCCTGCGTACACTCGCCTAAATGTGGTTTCAAGGTTCAAGTCTCAGCTCCTGGCCCCGCCTCATCTTTGGTCGCTAGTGGGCTCTGATTACATTGTCTTCGAAAGCCATATCGATCCTCTTCTTGAAGCTATGCATGGTTTCTACTTCTACCACTCCACTGTCCAGTCGTTCCACTACCTAACTACTCTAAGACTGAAGAAATACTTCCTAACATCGCTGTGAGTCCTCTGTATTTTCACCTTCCAGCTGTGTCCTCGTGTTCCTGTCTCCCGCAGTTCCAACAATTTATCCCCGTCCACTCTATCAAATACCATAAAAAACACTGCTACACTAACACGTAAAATAACAGATTTTTTCAGATAAAGTAAATAACAGACACATTATTTTTGATAAGTGGACGCAAGTGTTAGATACGATGTAAATGAATAAGATATAAGTACGTTATATAATTTTTACACAGTAATATATAAAAGTACATAAAAACGTACAATACATAAGAGATTATATGATTTTTTTTAGTCAACTTAGCCTTGTTCTTTACCTGTATTTCTAAGTTATCAGACATCTAAATTAAAATATAATAGCGGAATATACATAAAAATCACATTAGGTTTGTAACGTGTGTGTGTGAGAGAATTTTGCGTTTTTTATAGTAAATTAAATAACTTCTTGGTCCCAACGGTATATTAGGATCAAGAGGTTATTGAACATCCTCCCTTCCCTCGTGGAGGATGATTATCCTGTTCCACTGAATTCACGGACATCCTACGAGTTAACAGATTGATACGACCTTACGTTGACCCCCGATCACACTGCTTGCTGCCCCAGGCACTATTATTACTGTTTGTCGAAGACAGTAACTCTGTGAAAGTAATGTTCATCGGCCTTATATGGAGTGCAACATAATTCACACACACAACGACCTCGTATATTCAGAATCCTTCTGTATATCCTTGATACACATTATTTTTTCCTGTCAGTCGTTTCAGACGGTACCAATTAAAAATTCTAACAAGAAAATTAGTAAAGGAGTCAAATAAGCACAGGACTCAATTACTGAATACATATTTTGAAAGATTATCGTGACTTTAAATATGTGTTGCTGCTGCTGTCATGTAGCAGAACTTCAGACGATAGCGGTATAGCCAGTACTTTGTAATCTTTGAGGTTTAGCGCTCCTTTTTTTATTTTAACAATAAAAATTTGTAATCTTTAATGGCTCTGTTTTATTTTGCTTCGTTGAATAAATAACCGATGTTCATTTGCGTGGAGCTGTGAAGCGTCACTCGAGATGACGATGCTGCAGCTTGCTTGGTGCAGGATTCGTAAGTCTATATAAACAAGAACATCTGATGTCAATTGTTATTATAATTATGGGGGAGCACTAAACCCGTAGGGATTATACAGCGCCTGTGGGGGGAGGGGAAGGAAGGTATTCAGGTTTAGCTCAGGGAACTGAGCACAGATCCAATTCCCTTGATCAAGAGCCCCTCACCAGCGTCAAGGAACCTTCCTTGAAAGGATCTGATGTTAAGTTTGTTTAAATCTATCACTACTCTTATGACAAGACTAATTACTGAACCTAGGTAACGGCAGGTTATCAGGTTTGATTTAAGGTAGGGAAATTTAGCTCAAGTTCGTTAGATTGAAGCCTACATCATCAAGGTCAGTCTGTCAAAAGATGTAAGGAGTGTCAAAAGGAATGTATTTTTCCCTCAACTGTGCGGTTTCTGTGTTATAATAACAAGCAACAGCTAGCAATGTCTTGCACAATATTTATACTAGTTGTTTTTGGGAATTATTCTGTTTCTCTCATTTGGGACAAACTTTATTTCTGATTAATCTCAAGTCTCAGAAACTTAACTACAACATATACATCTTAGATTGCTAAAATGTTCTTCAGATGTTTTTGGTAAGAAAATGTCGTTTATATATCACCAGAGCGGTGGTCCAAGTAATCCTGAGAACTCTCTTGTAACTAACACTTCTTACTGTTCTACTCCCTTATTATCTGCTCTAACCCACCTCCTACAGTGCTGTTGCTCCCACTAACACCTCCTACAGTGCTGGTGCTCCCACTAACACCTCCTACAGTGCTGGTGCTCCCACTAACACCTCCTACAGTGCTTTTGCTCCCATTAACACCTCCCACAGTGCTGGTGCTCCCACTAAAACCTCCCACAGTGCTGGTTACCTAGAGGTTATTCCGGAGATCAACGCCCCCGCGGCCGGTCCATGACCAGGCCTCCCGATGGATCAGGGCCTGATCAACTAGGCTGTTACTGCTGGCCGCACGCAGTCCAACGTACGAGCCACAGCCCGGCTGATCCGGCACTGACTTTAGGTATCTGTCCAGCTCTCTCTTGAAAGCAGCCAGGGGCCTATTGGTAATTTCCCTTATGCTTGGTGGGAGGCTGTTGAACAGTCTTGGGCCCCGGACACTTATGGTGTTTTCCCTTAGTGTACCAATGGCACCCCTACTTTTTATTGGCGGCATTTTGCATCGCCTGCCCAGTCTTTTATTTTCGTAGGGAGTGATTTCTGTCTGCAGATTTGGGACCATTCCTTCCAAGATTTTCCAAGTGTAGATTATGATATATCTCTCCCTCCTGCGTTCCAACGAGTACAAGTCAAGTGCTTCCAAGCGTTCCCAGTAGTTAAGGTGCTTGACAGAACTTATACGTGCAGTAAAGAATCTCTGTACACTCTCTAGATCTGCGATTTCACCTGCTTTGAATGGAGATGTTAATGTACAGCAGTATTCCAGCCTAGAGAGAACAAGTGATTTGAAAAGGATCATCATTGGCTTGGCATCTCTCGTTTAGAAAGTTCTCATTATCCATCCTATCATTTTCTTTGCACGTGCGATCGTGGCACTGTTGTGATCCTTGAAAGTGAGATCCTCAGACATTACTACTCCCAGGTCCCTTACATTATTTTTCCGCTCTATTGTATGGCCGGAGTCAGTAGTATACTCTGTTCTAGTTATTATCTCCTCCAGTTTTCCATAACGGAGTAGTTGGAATTTGTCCTCATTGAACATCATATTGTTTACCGTTGCCCACTGGAAAACTTTGTTTATATCTTCTTGGAGGTTAACCGCTTCCTCAGCAGATGACAGCCTCATGCAGATCCTAGTATCATCCGCAAAGGATGATACGGTGCTGTGGTGTATATCTTTGTTTATGTCTGATATGAGGATAAGGAATAAGATGGGGGCGAGTACTGTACCTTGTGGAACAGAGCTCTTCACTATGGCAGCCTCCGATTTAACTCTGTTGACCACTACTCTTTGTGTTCTATTTGTTAGGAAGTTGAAGATCCATCTTCCCACTTTCCCAGTTATTCCTTTAGCACGTATTTTATGGGCTATTACGCCATGATCGCATTTGTCAAATGCTTTTGCAAAGTCTGTGTAAGTCTGCATTCTGACACCTCCCACAGTGTTGGTGCTCCACTTAAACCTCCCATAGTGCTGGTGCTCCCACTAACACCCCCCACAATGCTGGTGCTCCCATTAACACCCCCCACAGTAATGATATCCTAAAAATACTTCCCCCTAATCCCTCCACTAACACCTCCATTCATCCTACCACTAACACCTGCACCAGCAGCTGCAAGGGTAAGGCTGGTAGAGGAGCCATCCATCACCCAGCACTCGGACGTAGCACTTCTCAGTTTAGCGTAGGCCTGGTCTACGTGTTTACACCTCTGAGGCGTGCACGGCGTGTTCGTACCCCAGGATGGGGGGGGGACGGCATACGGGGCACCATTTCCGCCCACCCTTGGCGAAAGAAATTCCGTGCACACGTCGCCCGGTAAATAAAGAAACGGCTACTAACTTTTCCCTTCCCACCCAGGCCACCGCTCTCCAAAGACTCACATTTTTGCTGCAATTTTGCGGTGTCTCGAGGGCGAGTCGGGCTACATTTGTTGGATTAAATTCAATCTATCTGAATAACATCTCTCTCCTACCTAATCAATCTTTCATGGTTATGGAGGCGGGTGAGGCAAAGTGAGCCTTGGGGCGGGGCGGCCCAAGGCTCAAACTGCTGCGGGGAGGCCTGGATATTGACTCCTGCTCACATGCTAGTAATCTTCGTCAATGCAATAAAGTTAACAAGTGAAATTGAGAATATTGGAAATTATGTCCCGTCTGGAACGATATATTGATGGCGTAGAGGATTTACGAGCCTCAGATCAAGAGATGGTATAAAGAGGAACAGATCTCCGCCAGGTAAGGAAGCCAGCTAAAAAAAATGAGAGAAAACGGTAGAGGTTAGAGGGTAACCAGGAAATATTGTAGGTTGGGCTTGTTTTATGTGGCTAGCCTCTCACAGTGGTCTAGTTGGAGTTTATTTGAGGGGTTTTATGTCGCTGTGACGCAGGTTAGGGAACTTTAGTGTTAATGGTGGAGGGGTGAACCTGGAGGCTGGTGGAGGTAATGGATTTTTTTATTATTAAACTACATTAGGTACAACAGTAGTGTGCTGCACCCCTACTCTCTCTGAGAAGTTACAAAGTGGGGTTGTGTGTTCCATTACACGAGAGATTTTGTGCTTAAGGCAGTAAGGTCTGTCAGACTGAGCTAAGAGAATTCAGTAATATTGAGGCTGCAGAACATTGGCTCAGAACCGAAGGTACTAGATAGAACCCTGGGCGAGGCGGGATGCAGGGGCAAGTCTCCTACCTGTTTTCCCTGTCACCTACCAGCAAGTACATACCTAGAACTTAAATCGGCTATTGTGGGTTACATCCTGGAGAGGACCTACAAATATGAACTAGGAGGAAATCTTTCAGATCGAAAGGAAAATAGACAATTTACCCACGCACACATTGCCACGGCCCAATTCCTAGAATGCGTTATTAATTTAAAAATGGAAAATATTATTAGCAAGAGTGATCAGTGTTCTTTGGAGGAACTTAAAGTTAGATCTTAAAAATGCAAAGAATTCTCTCTCTCCACAAAGGGGATAGCAGAGTATTAACAAAAATTTCATTCCAGTAGCACGAACATTATAAATCCTAAATATCTTTGAAAGGTCTCAGAGATATCGAATAACTGACTATACGGAAACATAAGAGCTACATAACCCAAGTCAACATGGTTTTAAAGTAGCAAGATCTTGCCTGTGACAACTATTAGATCACTCAAAAAATTACGTAGACCTTGGAAGGAAAGCAAAACGCTAATGTAATCTACACGAATTTTGCAGTCATTTTGACTAGTGCCACAGTGATGCAATAGTTCCTCAAATGAGGTAAAAAGGTATAACGAGGAAACTAGGGAAATGAATATTCTAATTTCTGACAAAGAGGTCACAGACTGGTAGTAAACAAAACAAAACCCCGTCTCAGTAAAGTCAAAAGTTTAGTACCCTAAGGAACTGTCATAGCACTATTACTGTTTCTCATGTTCATAGTAAGCATAGACAGGAACACTATGCACAAATTCGTATTATCTTTTGCAGGTTAGATTAGGTAAGATTCTTCAGGAAACAGAACAGTTGTTTCATGATGCGGGTCTTAGTCATGTGATGGCCCGCCACAGCACCTTTTGGTCATCTGACAGAGCCTTCCGATGGCTTACAGGACTACCCGTCTAAAAATTAAAGATCTGTAGTTGTTACATCTTTTGCAGACGATCCCAAAATAAGAATGGAAGGCCAAACCATACCCCCGGCCGGGATTGAACCCGCGGTTTGTTTGCAATCGTGTCATTACGATTTCTTGAGTAATGGAAGGCCACTTCGGTAAAATATACAAAAATTGCAAACACAGAGTTTTCCGATGAGTAAATGAAAATGTGATCAGTAGCGACAAATTTCAACTGTTTAGGTATGAGAGGAATGAATCTCAAAACGAGCACAGTATACAGAACGCAGGCAAACCATATAGAACGTAAGACTTAAGAAAAATTATGTCAAAGGAGCAAAGAATAGTCAAACGTAGCAAAGACCAGGAAAATAGCAGGGTGGATTATTACCTGGAGTTTACCTGGAGAGAGTTTCGGGGGTCAACGCCCCCGCGGCCCGGTCTGTGACCGGGCCGGGCAATGATGGTACCTTCCTAAAGGCAGGAAAATATCAAGAGTTGCATCTTGATTACTGGGAACGCATGAAAAAAAAATCTGTAATGGAGAACAGAGATACCTAATAAAATGATATATACACTGAATTTATTTAAGGTACTGGTCCCTAATCTGCACGCTGCTAAAACAACTTGCGTAAGAAAAAGATGGAGAAGGTGTGGAATAAACCCAGTAAAGAGCAGGGGAGAGGCCATAGGTACAATTAGAGAACATTGTATCAGCACTGGTAGCCAGAGTCTTCTACCCTCCAGCAGCTATCAGAAATATTGCAAGAACTAAGAATTCAAAGAAGCCGCAAAAGCTTTTTTAGAAGTACCTGATCAGTCCGGTTGTAGTAGATACGTGAGCCTGAGAGACGCTAGCACCAGCAGCCTTGTTGATCAGTCTGCCAACAGGGGAGCCTGGCCAGAGGCAGGGATGCGGAGTTAGATAAGCTGTCGACATTGGTCGCAGATAAATGACTGTAGGTAGTTTGTAAACGTTAGCCTTGATAATATAGGCATACTTTAAATGTGGGAATAAAAGAGATAGCGAACGAGCGAATCAACGAGCGGACGAACGAGCGAGTCAACCAACGAACCAACAAACAAGAACGTTCGGTCGGTCGCTTAAACGATTGTGAACAAATTATGTGAATAGCATAAAGTGAATCAAATAATGTATTTTAGTGTGTAAATAAAATAAACTCGGGTATATACAACTGCAAATACACAGTTTAGACGGTTCGTGGTCAAGTTACTGCGTTCCAGTTCATATTCTTTCTTAAATATAAATCTATGAGTCGATAATACTTAAGTCTTTCCTTTAACAGTCGCTTAGTTTATCATCAAATATTTCTTTTGGAATCAATATATACATTTCTTCTTTTGCTTCAGTTACCACTGAAAAGTAACTATTTTCTGTGGAGATATGTTATTACAGCCTACACACACACACACACACACACACACACACACACACACACACAGGAGCTGAGTCTCGACCCCTGCAACCACAATTAGGTGAGTACACGCATGCTCTATATATATATATATATATATATATATATATATATATATATATATATATATATATATATATATATATATATATATGCAATAAGATCACAGTAAACAGGTGATTTCAAAATATGCAAAACAAACATTGCGAAAGAATAGAGAAATTCCAAGCGTGTTCGTGACTACTCACATTATCAAGGAACAATAAAAGTAAGGCATCAAAGGAAGGCATATAAAGGGTCTAGACCACACCTCACTATCACATCCCACAGCAAAGCAACACCTGATGCGCGACTCATAAGAAAGAGAACACTGCAGCAGGCCCGCTGACCAAACTAGATGGGTCCTTCACGCAACCCACAAACATTCTACCCAAGAATTAAGAGTTCTGTACTCTTTCACAGTGGTTGTTTTGCATATATATATATATATATATATATATATATATATATATATATATATATATATATATATATATATATATATATATATATATATATATATATATATATATATATATATATATATATATATATATATATATATATATATGCAAAACAACCACTGTGAAAGAGTAGTGAAATTCCAAGCGCTTTTGTGACTACTCACATTGTCAAGAAACTATGACAATGTGAGTAGTCACCAAAGCGCTTGGAATTTCACTACTCTTTCACAGTGGTTCTTTTGTATATATATATATATATATATATATATATATATATATATATATATATATATATATATATATATATATATATATATATATATATATATAAAATATAAATTTTTTTTCAACAAATCGGCCGTATCCCACCAAGGCAGGGTGGCCCAAAAAGAAAAACGAAAGTTTCTCTTTTTAAATTTAGTAATTTGTACAGGAGAAGGGGTTACTGGCCCCTTGCTCCCGACATTTTAGTCGCCTCTTACAACAGGAATGGCTTACGGAGGAAGAATTCTGTTCCACTTTCCCATGGAGATAAGAGGAAATAAACAAGAAAAAGAACTAGAAAGAAAATAGAAGAAAACGCAGAGGGGTGTGTGTGTGTATATATATATATGCTTGTACATGTATGTGTAGTGTGACCTAAGTGTAAGAAGAAGTAGCAAGATGTACCTGAAATCTTGCATGTTTGAGACAGAAAAAAGACACCAGCAATCCTACCATCATGTAAAACAATTATAGGTTTCCGTTTCACACTCACTTGGAAGGACGGTAGTACCTCCCAGGGCGGTTGCTGTCTACCAACCTACTACCTTATATATATAATATATATATATATATATATATATATATATATATATATATATATATATATATATATATATATATATTATATGAACAATATTTTATGGAGGGTAGGGATGTGTTGACCAAGTGTTAACATTAAAGCATATAAATAAACAATGTTTAGATAAAGGTAAGGAAGTTTCTTACGCATTTATGGATTTAGAGAAAGTATATGTTAGGGTGGATACGGAGCAATGTGGCAGATGCTGCAAGTACTATATGGAATAGGTGGTAGGTGACTTAAGCAGTTAAGAATTTTTATGAGGACCGTGAGGCTTAGGGTATGCAGGAGAAATGGAGATTATTTTCCAGTAAAAGTTGGCCTCAGACAGGGATGCGTGATGTCACCATGGCTGTTTACCATATTTATAAGATGGGGTTGTAAAGGTAGTGAATGCTAGGGTGTTAAGGAGAGGTGTTTGATTAAAAGATAAAGAATCTAATACAAAGTGGGAGTTGTTTGGTGGACTAATTTGAGAGAGTGTGTAAAAGAGAAAATTAACAGTGAACGTAGGAAGCAGTAAAGTTATGTGAGTAACAAAATTTAGGTAACAACGTATTGGATATCAGATTGGAAGGAAGGAGTATGGAAGCAGTGAATGTGTTCTGATATTTGGGAGCGGACTTGTCGGCGAACGGTTTTATGAAAGATGAAGTGAACCACAGAATTAGCGAGAGGAAAAAGGTGAGTGTTGCACTGAGGCGTCTGTATAGACAACTTTATCCATGGAGACAAAAAGGGGAATGTATCAAAGTACAGTGGTACCAACACTTATATGGGTGTGAAGCATGAGTTTTAAATGTCCTGGCGAAGAAGAGGCTGGAGGCAGGGTAAATGTCGTGTTGGCAATGTGTATTTGTAATTTGTTGATCAGAAGGAGGTAAGTTTTATTAAGATTATTGTCTAAAGGGCTGAGGAAGATTTATTGAGTTGATTTCGATATTTAAAGAGGAAGGAGCAAAATAGGATGGATAACTTGGAGGGTGTATAAATCTTTAGGTGAGAAAATGTGAGATAAGGATCGTCCTAGGAAAGCTTGGAGTGACGAGGTCAATGAGGTTTTGTATGAGATGAGCATGGACATCCAACAGGCGTATGTGCGCGTGCTAGATAGGAATGGCGGCTAGTGTTTTTTATGACTTGACGAGCTGTTTGAGTATAAGTAAGGTAACATTTATTAAGGGATTCAGGGAAAATGGTTAACTAGACTTGAGTCCTGGAGGTGGGAAGGCGACATTGCAATTTGGAGGAGCATCTGAGTTTTAAAGTCAGCACGCCTCTGGCAAGACGGTGATGGAGTGATTGGTGGTAAAAGTGTTTCTTCTTTCTCGGGTCACCCTGCCTTGGTCGGATATGGCCAGTGTGTTAAAAGAATATATATATTATATAGAACAAACCAGCCATATCCCACCGAGACAGGGTGACCCAAAAAGAAAAAAACTAAAGTTTTTTTTTTCAAATTTAGTAATTTGTACAGGAGAAGGGGTTACTAGCCCCTTTCTCTCGGCATTTTAGTCGCCTCTTACGACACGCGTGGCTTACGGAGGAAGAATTATGTTCCACTTCCCCATGGAGATAAATAAACAAGAACAAGAACTAGAAAGAAAATAACAGAAAACCCAGAGGGGTGTGTATATGTATGCTTGTACATGTATGTGTAGTGTGACCTAAGTGTAAGTAGAAGTAGCAAGACGTACCTGAAATCTTACATATTTATGAGACAAAAAAGGACACTAGTAATCCTACCATCATGTAAAACAATTACAGGCTTTCGTTTTACACTCACTTGGCAGGACGGTAGTGCCTCCCTGGGCGGTTGCTGTCTACCAACCTACTACCTAGGTTGGTAGAAAGGCATATAAAGGGTCTAGACCACACCTCACCATCACATTCCATGCAGACATGGTAAACATGTTCAGCTGATGTTCAAACCAAACATCAGAATGGGCAAGAAATGTGATCTAAGTAACTTTGAAGTTGGAGCGATTGTTGGTGCCAGACGGGTCGGTTATAGTATCCCAGAAACTGCTGATCTTCCGAGATTTTCACGCACAATAGTCTCTAAGAGTTTACAGAGAATTGTGTGAAAACACAAAAAATATTCAGTGAACGGCAGTTCTGTGAGCGAAAACGACTTGTTAAGTAGAGAGGTCAGAGAAGAATGGACAGACTAGGTAAAGTCGATAGGCGACAGTAGATCAGATAACCATGCCTGGAGTATACCTGGAGAGAGTTCCTGGGGTCAACGCCCCCGCTGCCTAGTCTGTGACCAGGCCTCATGGTGAATCAGGGCCTGATCAACCAGGATGTTACTGCTGGCGGCACGCAATCCAACGTACTACCCACAGCCCGGCTGGTCAGGTTCTAACTTTAGGTGCTTGTCCAGTGCCTGCTTGAAGACAGCCAGGGGCCTATTGGTAATCCCCCTTATGTATGCTGGGAGACAGTTGAACAGTTTTGGGCCCCTGACACTTATTGTGTTGTCAATTATCGTGCTAGTGGCACCCCTGCTTTTCATTAGGGGGATGTTACATCGTCTGCCGAGCCTTTTGCTTTCGTAGGGAGTGATTTTCGTGTGCAGGTTTGGTACTAATCCTTCTACGATTTTCCAAGTGTATATAATAATGTATCTCTCCTGCCTGTGTTCTAGGGAGTACAGGTTGAGAAACTTCAAACGTTCCCAGTAATTGAGGTGTTTTATCGCAGTTATGCGTGCCGTGAAGGTTCTCTGTACATTTTCTAGGTCAGCAATTTCACCTGCCTTGAAAAGTGCGTTAAAACCATGGTATACAGAAGAGCTTCTCTGAACACACAACACATCAGACATTGAAGTGGATGGGCTACAACAGCAGATAACATCTGGTTCCACTATCAGCTAAGAACAAGAAACTGAGGCTCGAAGGAGAAATTTAGAATGCTAATACTCTGTGGATAATTCCATGGCTGGGAATACGAGTGGATTGTGAAAACACATTTGATCTCAATCGACATGAAGGAGGATGGCATCTAGTGTTGGATAAGATTAAATCAGCTTAAAAAAACAATAACACCACGAGTGTCCCTTGGTCTGGGTAGCCATGTGAGGGGTGGAACGGATGGGAGAGACGGGATGGAACGGAAGGGAAGGGAGGTAGGGAGAGAGTGGGAGGAAAGGGTGAGTGAGCACATTGGAGGTAACAGACACTAACATAGACTTACGACTGTGACTCCGTCCCCAGGTGCCCAGTGGCCCCTTCTCTTCCTCCCCCTCCCATGTGAAAGACCAGCCCTTCTCATGTGTCGAACCAGTCTTCCTCTCATGTATCGAACCAACCCTCCCTCCCATGTGAAGGACCAGCCCTTCTCATGTGTCGAACCAGTCTTCCTCCCATGTATCGAACCAACCCTCCCTCCCATGTGAAGGACCAGCCCCCTTCCATGTGTCGAACCAATCTTCCCTTCCATGTGTCGAACTAATCCCCCTCCCATGTGTCAAACCAATCCCCTCCCCCATGTGCCGAACTAATGTCCCTCTCATGCTTCGAATCAATCACTTCTTCCATGTATGGAAAAAAAAAAACTCTCCCATGTATCGAACCAATCCTCCCTCCCATGTGTCGAACCAATCCCCCTCCCCATGCGTCGAACCAATCCCTCTTCCCATGTATCGAACCAGTCCCCCTCCCATGCGTAGAACCAATCCCCCATTTCATTTGTCGAATCAATCTCCCATCAATTCCCAGGTACAGGGATACCTGAAATCTTTTATTTACCCTGTACTGAGACCTCGGCTATTAATGCTCGAATATATGAATCCGTAAAGTCCTTCACTCTCTTGTAAAGGAACCCCCCAAACTCTCACTCCCATGTTCAAGGACTCCTAAAATCCCTCTAAATTCCCCATGCATAGCACAAGAATGTAGCGTTCTGTAATAGTGTTGGTAGAATTACCGACAATATGTTACGTAAAAGAATCGAAGTGCAGCTAATGCGACATTTTACTGTGACATTTCGCTCTCCAAGAGCTTTGTGAAGCGAAACGTTGACACAATAAAATGTTGCATTAGTTGAACTTGTGCCCTTTTACCTAGCATGTACCGTTATGTTAGTGCCCGGGTCATGTTGGTGTCCCGGGCCATGTTGGTGTTCCAGGCCATGTTGGTGTCCCGGGCCATGTTGGTGTCCCGGGCCATGTTGGTGTCCCGGGCCATGTTGGTGTCCCGGGCCATGTTGGTGTCCCGGGCCATGTTGGTGTCCCGGGCCATGTTGGTGTCCCGGGCCATGTTGGTGTCCCGGGCCATGTTGGTGTCCCGGGCCATGTTGGTGTCCCGGGCCATGTTGGTGTCCCGGGCCATGTTGGTGTTCCAGGCCATTTTGGTGTTCCAGGCGGTGTTGGTGTTCCAGGTGGTGAGCGGACAGTTGCTGGAGACAGCTGATATTGACAGCTCTCTCTGTTCTAGACATTTTCCTAAGTGACACGTAGATAAATATTATCATTTGGAAGTGACGGACGGGCGGATGAGAAGCAAGTTATAATGAGGCCGGAGAGATAAGCAAGTTATAATGAGGCCGGAGAGATAAGCAAGTTATAATGAGGCCGGAGAGATAAGCAAGTTGAAATGAGACCGGAGAAATGAGACCGGAGAAATGAGATGCAAGTTATAGTAAGGTCGGAGAGATAAGGAGGCCGGACAGATGAGAAACAAGTTACAATGAAGCTTGACTGATGAAGTCACTGTGTGACGAAACGCTTCCACGATAAAGATACCGAGGTGTTGCACGTGTATTTAATTTATCAGCTGGCTCTGGATCATATTTTAACTGTCAGTGGCTTTAGAGTTTTCACTTTAGTTGTAGCTTTTATAATTAGAGAGGCACCAGTAGGTATCTAGGGAAATATTTAGGACAGGCGTCTGACAGTGACAATTTATTAACTGATGCTGGCTGTTTTAACTAGAGGAGATGGTGATTATTTATTTGATTATTTTGGTTTACTGCGGTAATTTGCGGTTCTTGTGTGTATGGCGTTCTATTTTTTTTACTGCCAAGAACGCTGAGTAATTTACAAGGTCAAAGTTCTCTTCCGTTCTCGAAGCTTCTTTCCTCCTCTCAGTCCCAGGTACAGACACATCTGAATTTCATTTTTCAGCTAAAGGGAAACATAAACCCCCATCATCCGCAGGTACCAGGATCCCTGAACCCCCATCATTCGCAGGTACCAGGATCCCTGAACCCCCATCATTCGCAGGTACCAGGATCCCTGAACCCCCATCATTCGCAGGTACCAGGATCCCTGAACCCCCATCATTCGCAGGTACCAGGATCCCTGAACCCCCATCATTCGCAGGTACCAGGATCCCTGAACCCCCATCATTCGCAGGTACCAGGATCCCTGAACCCCTATCATTCGCAGGTACCAGGATCCCTGAACCCCCATCATTCGCAGGTACCAGGATCCCTGAACCCCCATCATTCGCAGGTACCAGGATCCCTGAACCCCCATCATTCGCAGGTACCAGGATCCCTGAACCCCCATCATTCGCAGGTACCAGGATCCCTGAACCCCCATCATTCGCAGGTACCAGGATCCCTGAACCCCCATCATTCGCAGGTACCAGGATCCCTGAACCCCCATCATTCGCAGGTACCAGGATCCCTGAACCCCCATCATTCGCAGGTACCAGGATCCCTGAACCCCCATCATTCGCAGGTACCAGGATCCCTGAACCCCCATCATTCGCAGGTACCAGGATCCCTGAACCCCCATCATTCGCAGGTACCAGGATCCCTGAACCCCCATCATTCGCAGGTACCAGGATCCCTGAACCCCCATCATTCGCAGGTACCAGGATCCCTGAACCCCCATCATTCGCAGGTACCAGGATCCCTGAACCCCCATCATTCGCAGGTACCAGGATCCCTGAACCCCCATCATTCGCAGGTACCAGGATCCCTGAACCCCCATCATTCGCAGGTACCAGGGTCCCTGAACCCCCATCATTCGCAGGTACCAGGGTCCCTGAACCCCCATCATTCGCAGGTACAAGGGTCCCTGAACCCCCATCATTCGCAGGTACAAGGGTCCCTGAACCCCCATCATTCGCAGGTACAAGGGTCCCTGAACCCCCATCATTCGCAGGTACAAGGGTCCCTGAACCCCCATCATTCGCAGGTACAAGGGTCCCTGAACCCCCATCATTCGCAGGTACAAGGGTCCCTGAACCCCCATCATTCGCAGGTACAAGGGTCCCTGAACCCCCATCATTCGCAGGTACAAGGGTCCCTGAACCCCCATCATTCGCAGGTACAAGGGTCCCTGAACCCCCATCATTCGCAGGTACAAGGGTCCCTGAACCCCCATCATTCGCAGGTACCAGGATCCCTGAACCCCCATCATTCGCAGGTACAAGGATCCCTGAACCCCCATCATTCACAGGTACCAGGATCCCTGAACCCCCCCTCCCTCCCTCATCCGCAGGAACAAGGATCCCTGAACCACATAGGAACATGGATCCATGAACCCCATCATTCACAGGTACAACGACTCCTGGACCCCATCATTTACAGGGACAGCGACTCCTGGACCCCATCATTCACAGGTACAACGACTCCTGGACCCCATCATTTACAGGGACAGCGACTCCTGGATCCCATCATTCACAGGTACAGAGACTCCTGGACCCCATCATTTACAGGGACAGCGACTCCTGGACCCCATCATTCACAGGTACGACTCCTGGACCCCATCATTTACAGCGACAGCGACTCCTGGATCCCATCATTCACAGGTACAGAGACTCCTGGACCCCATCATTCACAGGTACAACGACTCCTGGACCCCATCATTCACAGGTACAGCGACTCCTGGACCCCATCATTCACAGGTACAGCGACTCCTGGCCCCCATCATTCACAGGTACAGCGACTCCTGGCCCCCATCATTCACAGGTTCAGCGACTCCTGGCCCCCATCATTCACAGGTACAGCGTCACAGGTACAGCGACTCCTGGACCCCATGATTCACAGGTACAGCGACTCCTGGACCCCATCATTCACAGGTACAGAGACTCCTGGACCCCATCATTCACAGGTACAGCGACTCCTGGACCCCATCATTCACAGGTACAGTGACTCCTGGACCCCATCATTCACAGGTACAGTGACTCCTGGACCCCATCATTCACAGGTACAGAGACTCCTGGACCCCATCATTCACAGGTACAGAGACTCCTGGACCCCATCATTCACAGGTACAGAGACTCCTGGATCCCATCATTCACAGGTACAGTGACTTCTGAACCCCATCATTCACAGGTACATCGACTCCTGGACCCCATCATTCACAGGTACAGAGACTCCTGGACCCCATCATTCACAGGTACAGGGACTCCTGAACCCCATCATTCACAGGTACAGTGACTTCTGGACCCCATAATTCACAGGTATAGTGACTTCTGGACCCCATCATTCACAGGTACAGAGACTCCTGGACCCCATCATTCACAGGTACAGAGACTCCTGGACCCCATCATTCACAGGTACAGCGACTCCTGGACCCCATCATTCACAGGTACAGCGACTCCTGGACCCCATCATTCACAGGTACAGCGACTCCTGGACCCCATCATTCACAGGTTCAGGAGCCTCCCTCTGGACCCACTAAAGTGGGTCCAGAGGTTTTGTGTTAAATGAAAAATCTTTAATATTTAATATAAAAGTAATAATAACATTCGGTGCATTTGCGGAAAGTATTACCATGTCGGATTTATGTACATCTGTAATACAATTTAGTTTATGGAATTGTTTGTGTGGAGAAGATTATTTCTATACTGAATTTATTGCATACAGTGTAATAAATTTTGGTTTAAGGGTGTAATATTTTAGTCAGAGAAAAGTATGTCATATATATGCGTGCACCGAATGCAGAATGCAGGTGTCGTGTTTCAATTTATTTAATAAATTTAGCCTCTATGGGTTTTCAGCGTATGTTAGTGAAGGTATCTACTGTACATGGCACTGAATGATTATATAAACCTTGGTAATATATACCGACAAGTTGGTTTAGAAAGACACGTAAGCAAACACTATAACATATTTATTAGAAAACGTTTCGGTCCTGGGACCTTGATCACTTGGAAGTGATTAAGATCCCAGGACCGAAACGTTTTCTAATAAATATGTTATAGTGTTTGCTTACGTGTCTTTCTAAACCATCTGAATGATTAATATGTCCGAGCATTTAGAGAGAGAGGGGGGGAGGGGGAGGTACCATGATACTTGTGAAGGGTTTTTAATCCAAGAAATTGAAGTTACGTTTTACTTTAAATCTAACCTCATTACAGTCATTTCCATGGGACAAATTTTATTACCTGTCATTCCCAAGGAGCTGTATAGCACTTGCTGGTTTTGTGTTTCCACTTAATTAAATAAAACAAAAATCATGATTGGAGGATCCAAGTTTTGTTAGGTTTACTGGAGACTCCTAATGTGCCCAGTGAGTGACAGTCCTCCATGGAAACCCCTGAACTCCACGCTGTAATAGCTGACCTCTTTCTCGTTACTGGCATAATATTCAATTCAATTCAAGTTTATTCTCTATAATGGTTACAATGTGGGGTTTACAGGTTTTGGGTATTTTGTGGTTTACATATTATAAAATAATAATTACAGAGGAGGCCACTAGGACATCTAGCATGGCTAGGCATTTCGAGCAGACTTAGATTAATTCTTAACATTAACATTCACAGGTACAGCGACTCCTGGACCCCATCATTCACAGGTACAGCGACTCCTGGACCCCATCATTCACAGGTACAGCGACTCCTGGACCCCATCATTCACAGGTACAGCGACTCCTGGACCCCATCATTCACAGGTACATTGACTCCTGGATCCCATGATTCACAGGTACAGCGACTCCTGGGCATAGGTTTTGTTTCCGTCTACTTTGGCCCCTTGATGACTTTGGCCCAATAGGCCACTCCGCATCACGTTTTTCAGAAAATATTGATTGGCCTGTATTCCCTTCTGTCACGATAACATCGGTTGGTGCCTGAAGAATTCTGGGGATGTCAATAATGAAATGATGAGGTGAGACCAATCTGTTATTTTGCATGATCTATAGCAGCATTTCCCACAGTAACTTTAGGTTCTATGTACCCTTGAATCTTGTCGATGTGACTGGCTTGGTTGGCTCTGTACACTTCAAAAACGGTAAAAGTCTCTTTCCACAAAAATCTTCACTTAGAAACGATACTCGACTCACTCATGGGTACCGACTACTAGGGATCCTGCCTCCCTCTGAAAATAATTTTATTTTTACATATTAGTGGGCAAGTGCTGAACCCATAAGAGATGTACTATACCTGGGCGGGGCGGGGATAATAAAATCTGACCTGAGAAAGTGGGAGTGCAACTTCAATTCCTTGAATCAAGAGCTTTTTACCATTTTCAAGACTTCTCTTGAGGGAATGTGCTTCATTACCTGTTGCTAACTTGAGATCATTTTAGTGTATTCCAAACTTCAGTGATGCTAGTGGTAGTTATTATTATTATTTATTATTATTATTATTATTATTATTATTATTATTCAGTGTCTCCTGACACTGAATAATATGATGAGCCGATCAGCAGTTAATCATCCTCTGGCTTACCCCAGTTCATTATATATTTCATTATAAAAAAGAACCACTACATAGTTGTGTATTTAATGATGTGATGTTGGTATCCATACGTATATCCTAAAGACAATTTCTGTAGGCTTCGGTGTTTAAAATGGAAATATGATTACATTAGTTGGTGAAGATATCTGGGAATCCCCGTTGACCCATGCATATCAGGACAATTGATAGGAAACATTGTAGTAAAGAAAGCGAATGCCAGACTGAAATTCCTCTACAGACAAGCACAGTGTCTACCTACTGAGGCTCGCAGGACCCTATGTCTAGCCCTCATACAGTGTCATATGGATTACACTTGCTCTTCATGGTACTCTGCCTGGACAAAAAAACAGAAAGATAGACTGCAAATTACCCAGAACAAAACAGTAAGATTCATCCTGGGGCTGGGACCAAGAGCACATGTAGGCCAGGATGAATTACAGCAGTTGGATATGCTGAATGTTGAAGACAGAGTAAAACAACTGAAGCTAAATAATTTTTATAAAATTGCTCATAGTGTCCAGAATATCTTGCTGCCACTTTTGTCAAGGTTGGGAACCAAAGCAATCATAGTACTAGGGGGAGAGAGCACAGTCAAGAGGCCAGGCTTCAAACACCTTTTATTGTTTAACATGTCATGCTATGACATGTCAAAGCCAGTCATAGCATGAACCAGTTCAAGAAGAGTGCCAAAAGGTACCTAATGAATGTAGCTACAGAAAGGGAGGAGAATGCTTTTTTATTTTTTTTAGGTAACACACGTGTTATTTTACCCTATTTCTAGTAATGATCCTCGTATTGTAGATAGTCTTAATAGTATGATAATATATCTCCTTTGTAGAATAATAAAAAAATACCACCTTTATATTATAACAATAATAAGATAAAAGGACCCCAATAGAAATGTCACTCTGACTTTTTTGGGGGTTGGTTATCCTGTGTATGATAATCTATGTATGTAACTGTATTTATGTATACCTGAATAAACTTACTTATCTGCTGAAACCTCTTGAGATACTAGGCGTTTTGATATGGGTCCTTTTTAATCTTTTTTAAATAACACGGATTTTTAACCTAGATCCCAGCTATTTATTATTTCATTATTCTGATTCCAACGTTTTATATTTTGTGATTATTTTTAGCTTGTCTCTGTCATTCTTTCTGAGTAGTGAGCACCGTCCCTTCCCTCCCTCCACCAGCTGTCCTCGCTTCACAGGACTCTGTCTACACCCGTCCTCCTCCTCTCTCCTGTTTCCTCTTATTATGGACATTTGCTCCTCATCTTCCAGCTCTTCCTCGCTATTCTCTATTATATATTTATCCTACATGTTTATTTAGAGCCTCAGCCTTTTCTTAACATATTTTTACAATTCATTCTTCCTCACTAATGCATGGTCTCTTTGTCTTCAGTTTATTGACAAATCTATTACTTTTCATATATTCTCATTTCTTTCCAGTTCTTTCTCTCCCTTACTTTCAGCTCTTATTTTCCCTTCATCTTGTTTCCCCTTCTCTCATCCTATTCTTTTGTTTTCATCTTTTGTCTTCATCTCTTCCTCCTCCACCTCCTCCACTTACTCCTCCTCCACCTCCTCTTCCTGTCCCCTTCTTCAGAACCATCGGGTCCAGCGCCGGTAGATTACGCGCGAATCTAATTAGCCGGTTCTCTCACTCATGAAACGAGCGCAAGTTTCGGCTGGTGTTTTTCCTCTCTATTTTCGTCGTAGTTTGATTAAGTTTTAATTAAAGTTATCGTCGTCGGTCAGTCAAAGGGCCGGGCAGCGTTCCGTGAAACAAGGGCCTCGGTGTGGATAATAGGGCGCATATTAAAATGGATTTTTCGAGCTCAGGGAAATGATTTAGTGACTACGAGTCTGCCTTCTCTATCTCTCTCCCTCCATCCCTGTCTCCTATTCTTTCCCTACCAACCCTTCCTTTACATAGCACAGATAGCATTATAGCACCCTGATAATCGTTACATTAAAGTAGGTCTTTAATGGCTGTATATTGGCCGACAGGTGGAAACTAACTTTGATAATGATGTCAACTTCATGAAGATTCCACAGTGAGTGTACACACTGTGTGCTCACGTCTGTGTGTTGACCTACTCGTCTGCTCCATCTTTAACACATCACCAACCTATCTTCCTTAAATATTAAATATTTCTTTAAATATTCATCCACGCCTGATTGCCCTTTATCGGACAAGCATAGATATCGGTTGGATATCAAAATTCTGATAGTATATGCTTAAAGTATGACCTTTTCTAAGACTTTGTTTTACTTATACATTTTGTTTATGTTCAGAAAATATTGGCTTTAAAATTCAAACAATGAGGGAGCCCAAAACTGTTGCTCTTCCGGTAAATGTTTTAAAATTATATTTTAAAATGTTTAATAAAAGACAAATGTATAATTTACCTTCATTCAATGAAAAAGAATAAAATAATAGAATCTTGTTTCAACCATACATTTTTTGTAGTTTTACGTACAAACTGTGGAAAATAAAATTTGCCAGGATGTAACTCATAAGGTACATGCCGGTAAATGGTAACAAAGATAATTATTCTTTATCAAGGTTACAGAGACAAGTAGGAATTTTAGGACACCCAGGTCGTAAAAAATGTCCCCCTTCGATACCTACTACTGTCATATCCACAAGTCACTCTGGACCTATATTAAATTCAAATGAAATATACATCACCAGGAATTCTGGTAAAAACATTAATATAAATATGTGAACTGTATATTAAATTTAAAATGTGAATACATATACATTAAAGGAGAATTTATAATATGACTCGCCAATTTGTCTGGAGATTACTTGGTGTATCATGTACTACCCCCCTGCCTAAATATGAAGAAAATGATCGACACCATGCCCAGCCCTTCTAGGGTAGGTTAGGTGCCTGAGCCAGAGCTTGCAGCTCACAAGACTGTCATTCCCATTTGCCCCCTTGGGGCAGGGATGGCAGGCCAGAGAGGCCTAGCTTGTGGCTAGGCCTGGGGACAGTTGGTCCCAAAGATGAGGTACTTGTGCCTCCTCCCATGGGAGACTTAGGTCTCAGACACTCCCTAAAGAGGAAACCAAGGCCGGGCCACCCCTTGGAAAAGGCCCGGGCCGGGAGAATACCGGCGAATCTTTAATAATAATAATAAATGAAGAAAATACTGGCCAGAATCTCAGCATAAATAGACAACTTAGCTGGGGTTCTGAAGCTGTCCTGTCCATCTGCTTAATGCTCACGTTATGCAGGACTGCAAATCCAACAATTTTGGCTCCTATTTGAGAGGTTTTAAGCCCAATATAACCCATAGAGCGACGAAAATTTATGCACATTACACTAACGTGCTTGTATCACATTCAAAAACAATGGCGTCTCCCTTCTGCTCGTCAGTGCAGGCGCAGAGCTTTCCTGTCAGTTCACTTCTTTAAAATACACTTTAGAGCAATAGTAATGTATTAATCAGGTATATTTACATTAAAAAAATATACAGCATAATTTTGGGAAATTATTTTCCACACAATGCAGGAAAAATAAGAAAAAATATGCAAAATATTGTACATTAATTATAGAAAGTAACATGAAGTTTTTTTAGATCAAAAACAGTCACAAGAATTATTTCATAAGATATGTTATGTTAATTTTTATTTGGTGTGAAAGCTGATGAATCAGTTCCTAGGGTTCTTGCAGAGGATGGCATTGTAAGTTGAATAGGCAGTATTTGTCCTGGCAATGCTACTTTGTTTGCTACAGTACTTGCACGACAGCTTCTTTCCATAAATTGAAGAGTGTGGTAATGTGTGGTTATAATTCTGTTGTCATCAGGCATAACGGCACGTTGATACTGGACAGGAGCAGGCATTTCAGTTGGTCCCAGAGTACTGATATCACGTCCCTACTTGAAGAACGTGAAGTGTTTGGGGAAGACAGTGGAGATGATCCCAAACTCCTTAGGAACACATTTGGTATAGATCTGGCAGCGTCAAACATCTACTCTGAATACTTTCAGGTTTTCATACCTTTTACAGAAGCCTATACAAAAACCAAGCATTTACATCAGCAACATCAGGGGCGTATCCAAACAGGATCATGTGCCACAGTCTTCATTTCATTAGAGTTTTGTGAATATGCAAAACAACTTTTGTCGATGCTTTCCCTGTGAGCATTATAGTTTTTGACTGAAGAGTGTGACTCCCTCTATATTTTGTTTGGTCTCCTTGCTGTATCTGATGATCTTTGTCACAGGATTTATCCCTTGGTCACTCGTCAACCAACAACCCTGTTGTCATGAATGGTTTTGAAAACCGACAAGTTGAAGAATTGAGACACCTATGCAACACATGGGAATCTTTATTGAAGAAACGTTTCGCCACACAGTGGCTTCATCAGTCCAATACAAAGTAGAAATGGGTAAGGAGAGTAGAAGTATGAGGTAATCAGTCCCTCAACCGCAGTATATAAGCCACCTCTCTGGCCCTATGCTGCACTTACTACAAGAGTGATGGACTGAACACATCGAATCCAGGTTGAGGGACTGATTACCTCATACTTCTACTCTCCTTACCCATTTCTACTTTGTATTGGACTGATGAAGCCACTGTGTGGCGAAACGTTTCTTCAATAAAGATTCCCATGTGTTGCATAAGTGTCTCAATTCTTCAACCCTGTTGTCTTTCCAGCTTAATGAAAGGATACCTTCAATGGAATTGTAATCCATGGTACACCTTTTTCACTTACTTTTTTCCCGTATCCTTGACATTCCATAGTGCTGGTTATCCCTGGTAACACCTCTGTGTCTGCAGTTAAATTTCGCTTTTCAGAAACTTCAACAAAGCAAGACAGATGAAGGTGTCTGTATAGATTCCTGTTTCACGTGTGTGGTTATGTAGTCGTGGCAAGGATAACGACAATCTTTGAGCTCATGGGCAGCTGTTTTTTCCTCTGAGAGCATAACAGGACGATTACCAAACATTGTGAAACCTACATACATTAGTATATCACGAATCATATCTTCACTGGTATAGCAAAGAAGTGTGAAACCCCCATTAGGCTTCTTGATATACTGCCGAAGGTTTCCAGCTATTTTGCCCGTGTATGCGACCATTACCTCGTTCATGGACTGCTCTGGTTTTCCTTCAGTTTTAAGGCAAGCTTTGTTGATGTCATTGACCTATCATTTGAATTCGCATTGTCTGATTGATCATTCAGATGGATTGTTCTCCTTAGCAACCTGAACCTCTTAGACACTGCTTCAGCAGCACGAGTAACGCAAGTGGTACTCGACCAGTAATCATTTAAAGAGGGATATACACATGTACCCTGGTGCCCCGTGGCCTGGTGGCAAAAGCTCTCGCTTCGCACGGTGAGGGTCCGGGTTCAATTCCCGGCGAAGGGGCGGAAACATTGAGCGCGCGTTTCCTTACACCGGTTGTTTATGTTCACCCATCAGTAATAATGATTACCTGGGTGTTAGTCGACTGTACATGTACTTGTAGAAATAAAATTATTATTATTATTATGCAAATTTGTCTGATAGCAAAGTCACGTATGGTTTATTTAAAGAAAATAATCATAGGAAGTTGTGTGTTGATTGTTCATGATGGTTCTGAGGTCAAGGATAGTTCTGAATGTCTTGCTTTATCCAGTTGTACGTAATGTTGGACTGTACTTGGTCACGCACGCAGTTATCATCTGTACTTATTTCTCTTCTTACACATGGACGTTTTGGGTGTTTTTCATCTCTTCTAATTCATCATCACTCGATTGTAATATATACAAAGTCTTGTGAGAAATTATTTTGTTAACTTTTAGACGTAAGTGTTCCAGATAATAAATTAGCGCATCACCAGCTAGAACTTCAGTGAAAAGATAATTCACATTTTAACTGATCGTTCTATAGTGATTAAGCTGATGGTTGAATGAGTCAAGTCCTGGGAGTGATGGAGATCACTTTGACGAAGGTATTTTATGCCTGGGTGCATACAATAGCTTTTACAAAATTATATTAAAATGTTCCATCAACCTATTGCTGTAGATATTTAAAACTATCAAAATTTAAAGCAAAACGGTCTTTAATTTATTCAGTCTTCTGCCAATTTCTCCATCCCTCAGCCCTCTCTCTTCTTTACCCCATTTCTAACAGTGTCTTCCCATCCAAGAAGTGCTAGAGCAGCCGATCTACCTTATTCAGTTAGCCAGTGAATAATCTCCAATGAAAACACCTGAAAACAGCTCAAGGTTAGTATACTCGCCTATGTGGGTTGCAGGGGTCGAGTCACAGCTCCTGTATTATGCATCCAACACTTAACCTGTTCCCCATTCCCTCCCTCCGATGCGGAATCATTCATGTTATCAAGGGATTTAGGTGTGAACAAATTGGCCTAAGAAGTGAGTAGTATAACTTTCGTTTGGCCTAAGCGTTAAGGGTTTCTGCCCTCCCCCCCCTTAACTAAATTTGCTTCCATACTGAGAAAGGAATAATATTGAGAAAGGAATCCCTGCCCTAATATCTCCTGCTGCCACCACTAGTTGCAATTCTTCGGAACTGATGAATTCTTTGATCTGGATTAGATCTTGTTATGACAGGCGTACTAGTGGAGGTTATCTGTAGATCAAGGAGTTTCAACTGAGGGAATAGAACTTCAAACATTCTTTTTGTTCGTCCTCGCCGATAATTGGTTGAATTATGCTAGTTCCATTGGCTCTCTCGGTTAAAACAAGCCCATTCAATAAAGCTTATTCAGTTCTGGGCAAGAATTCTTTGCTGTGCAATTAGGAAAGGTAGGCATAATTCTGGTAGAGACAACATTGCTCCTCACGTTGGTCACTTAGTGGTTCTGGTCTAGGGTCTTTACTCTAGGAAGCTGCGGTAGTAATAAGGTATTTGAGAGTAATGAATTTCTTCACAAAAGTAATGAATGGAAACAGTGACTATATTAATAGCGGTAATTTCATCAAGACTTGAACATTTGTATTGTAACATCAAAATTATACAGGTTAACGTTTACCTTATTAATTGTACCGTCCACAGGATTAATGTGAAGTGACTGGTTGTAATATCTGATATCATGGACTCCATACTCATCCGGTGTGTGCTAGTTAAAATACTGTGGAGGCACAAAGTCCTAGGACTGGGCATCAAAGGTCTGTTGACTTAACAAATTACCATAACGACTGCTTATATAAGGGGTGAGCACTTTTTTTGTGTGTACATAATAATAATGATTTTTTCAAAAGTAATGAACTGATACTAGAAACACCTCAGTGCGTGACAATTTCATAACATACCATACCCCCGGCCGGGATTGAACCCGCGGTCATCGGGTTCACTCCCGGCCGGGGGTATGGTTTGTTTGCAATCGTGTCATTACGATTTCTTAAGTAATTTCATAACATCTTGAATAAATAGGCTACAATACACAAATGAATTGCAGATACATGCATACCGATGAAGCGAGCAACAGTCAATAAGTTACTGAATCAACCAAGAGCTAAGAGACTATGCCAAAAAAGTTCTGTTAATTCAGCAGGTTGCGATGATAATGAGTTATTTACAATAGGCGGAGCCATTGTATTTATCTTTTCTTTCTAGTATGTCATTAGATTTTAGATTTTGCCTCCGAAGTGGCTAGTTTACCGTGCACTCCACATCCATCCTGTGGACGGTAGCGCAGGAGCATATGGATACACGGCCTAGGAACTAGGCCCCAAAAGGGTTAACAGGAGTACATTTGGATTTATATCTGCAGTTCACTTGTCTATTACAAGCAAACCTAGGAAACTTGCTTAGTATATCTGGTATATTAATTTCATTAATAAGATATCTTGACATGTCACATAGGTTATTATACTGACTATCTATATTCCTCAATAAGTGGACAATTAAGCATACAGTGTTCAAGACAGTGACCATATGCCTGACCACATAATTTGGATTTGGTTAGATCATGTGTGTGTCTCCCAAACTGCCAGAAGTACTAGTAACCAAGCCTAAGCCTGGCCACTACAACATCAGTCAGTCTGTTCACATTGCAAGTTGCTCCATAAACATAACTACGGTCATGTTATCATAGTGGGTTATAGATCTACTCAGACTTCTAATTGCATTCCTGTAATATTAATTTTCATTATTTGCTTCTTTCCTAATATTATTCCTAATGCTAGACACAAATATACCAAAGTTATATTCTGCATTTTCTTTCAGGGTACTCTTCTTGGCTAACATATCAACTTTATCATGAAGGAGTAATCCAATGTGTGATGGGATCCATAGCAATTGCACTTTAATTCATTTATCCCGGATTTTTGAGTATCTATACCTGGCTTCTCCAATGAGCATGTTGTTGGAGTCATGCGAGTCAAGAGCCTTCAATGATGACATAGAATCAGTAATGATTATAGATAAGACACATATGCAACAGTGCAACCTAACTGTTGCAACCTAACTGTTGCGTATGTGTCTTATCTAACAACCTGTCGGTATTTCATACCATTTTGATGTTCAATGATTACAGAGTCAAACTCAGTGTCATAAGTTAGCTTTAGCGCCATTAGGATTGCAAACAATTTGCAGTGTAGACGCCCAGTTGTTAATTCTTTTGCCTATCTCAACAAGTTTATTACCGTATTAACTAGGGAAATGGCAATAAGAGCAGATGCAGCCCTACCAGAAGACTCCTGTTTAGATCCATCAGTGTATATAACTTGTGATAATTTATTACTACCAGCTAGGCGAGAAATTTCTTCTTGAGCAGTTGCTTTAACAAGTGATTTAAGGAAGGGATTATTAGCAATAAGCTTCTTGGGAGGGACTTGCAGGTATGTGATATTAAATGAACACATCTTCCATGGAGGGGTGAAATGCTCTTGTTGTCTACAGTGATACAGTTCATGCAGGTTATAAAACTTAATATAATTGCACGTTTTCACAATCCTGTTAGATCTGTGTATCTACTTCTAGACATTTAGTAAGATTCATGGTGACAGTGTCTGGTTCATTTCTTAACATTCTAACACCGAGTATAGTGTTAATCTCAACAATCCTATCACTGATATTAAGAACCTTTGTTGATTTGGGACAGCCAAGAATAATTCTGAGAGCTTCATTCTGCATTAACTCCAAGGGTCGGAGAGAACTCTCCCTAGTTAATATCACCATGGGAGCAACATAATCAGTTAAGGACCTAATATAAGCTATGTACATCATTCTCACGATTCTCACATTAGCACCATAGTTGTGGTTGTAGCCAGCAACAGCTTTGAGAGCAATTAGCCTATCTTTGCATTTCTTATTTAGTCGTGGTATGGTGGATTTATTGAAGGGTACGTCTACACCAAGGTATCTGTAAATTTAACGTAGCTAATGTTTTCACCTTGCAAACAGATGGGTGGGGGATGTCATTTGCTTGTCAATATCTTTTCCATTGTATTTAGCTATTTTTTTCTAGTATGTCATTATGGATGAAACGTTTGTACATTCGATGAACATTTATGAAGTCATTAAATTCTCGGATTCAGTCGCATTAAATCAAATGACGTAAGGTGTGAGAATAGGTCTGCTTACAAATGTTTACATTTAGTATGATTACATCAGTTAATATTGCAAACTCCAATTGGTATTTGTAGCATAACCGACGTCATTCGGTAATAGCACCCAAATGTTTGATGGATGTACCGTAGACATGTGGCTCCTGCTATATAACAGAATGATAGATGGAAAGACTGGTGTCAGTCTCTCTCTGTTCTGCGAAGTTTAGCTGGAGGTCTCGAACTGCTGGTGGACAGCCAGAAGTTATAATCGACTCCCTCCTTGAGAGCATACACCCATGTCAACTTATCAGTTCCATCGTGCAGTTAAAGGCCAATGTACGAGGGAATCTACAGAAGGTGACCTCGAACACTGCTACAGTTTTACCCTATCTTTGCCTGGCTTCTGACACAAGCATATTATAATAATGATGCTGTCATTTAGACACGATATTCAAAACAGTGAAAGTGCCAGGATTATGCTCATGAAGTTATTTACATGCAAGATGTATAAAGTATGATATTTTGAACTGTGGTAGCCCAACTATTGAAAGTAGCCCTGTGTGGCTACCTTTGCTGTGTTCTACAACTACGGCATTACCAGCTGCCTTGATTGGTTTTTGGAGAGAGTCATCAGTATGCATCGTTCGGGAAAGACAATGTTCTGTGAAAACATTATCTATTTTTTTTTTTTTTTCAACAAGTCGGTCGTCTCCCACCGAGGCAGGGTGACCCAAAAAAGAAAGAAAATCCCCAAAAAGAAAATACTTTCATCATCATTCAACACTTTCACCCCACTCACACATTATCACTGCTTTTGCAGAGGTGCCCAGAATACAACAGTTTAGAAGCATATACGTATAAAGATACACAACATATCCCTCCAAACTGCCAATATCCCAAACCCCTCCTTTAAAGTGCAAGCATTGTACTTCCCATTTCCAGGACTCAAGTCCGACTATATGAAAATAACATATTTTCATTATCTAATATAATCTGAAAAACCATATTTGACTTCAAGACATTACAAAAAAATGAATCCTTATTTGCAGTTCAGGGGGACTCCTAAGTTACGACTTTCGGTGAAAACCATGACCAACTTTCTCGTAAATGATTATTTCATGCATCAGGGATCAGGGTCTGAGGGGTCAAACAGCCGAAGTGGTAATGGGGTAGAATGGGGAGCAATCCATGGAGCGCCATTTCACCTCACCAGAGTAAACTATGTATAACGTCCTGGTTCATAGTTTACTTTCAGCACTCAGTGCATCTAGATGCAGTGGTTTCCCAGTGTTCACTCCTAGCATAAGGAGGTGGAGTAGCTATGTTGGCGTCCAGGCTACGTAGGGGTCCCGGAAAGTAAGAGGGTAGTAGCAAACGACTGTTATATCCACAATGTTGTATAGTGTATATGCAGTCACGTGACTATCAGTTGTGTCTACCATGTCGCTGGTATGTTACGCGTTTTCTTTCAGTGGCCATTTTATTTACGAGGAAGTGCTAAAGCCGTAGGGGGTCAAATAGATCCTTGGAGAACTGGAGATAATTATGGTTGATCCAAGAAAAAGAACAGTTCTAATTCCTTGGATCAAGAGCCCCTCACCGGCGTTAAGGTACCTCTCCAAGGTTAGTTTTTCCTTACACGATAAGAGATACGTTTTTTTTCGGATTTTTAACCCGGGGGAGGGTTAACTACCCAAGATAACTCGATAAAGTCAGTGCGTCATCGAGAATTCTGTCTTATTTCCACTGGGGTCCTTAATCTTGCCCCCCAGGATGTGACCCCACACCAGTCACCTAACACCCAGGTACCTCCTAACTGCTAGGTGAACAGGGGCAGCAGGCGTAAGGAAACATGCCCAGCGTTTCCACCCATATCTGGGATTAAACCACGGACACTCGGAATGTGAGGTGAGTGCGTTACCAACCGAGCCACAGGACACCAGCCAGCATAGGCCGCGATAAAGCTACAAGTGTTAAGCCAAACATTAGTATACACAAATGGAATTTAAAAATCATGTAGAGCTGTAACTAACCCCTCGAATGAGCTACTTTCCTGTTGAGGGGCTCTTCATCCAAGGAATTGAACCTGTACTCCCTTTAATTTCATCAAACCTGATTACCTCCTGTTGCTCTAGGCGCTGACTCCTGCGGGTTTGGTGCTTCCCAATAAATATAACCGTAAGTAAGCCTACAAATATGAAACTACAGACAGTTTAATTACCTATGACTGCTTAACTCTGTAACTTGTGAACAGTCTGAGGGTTGAATATAGCAATATTTTGTTAGGTAAGACACATATGCAACAGTTAGGTATCTTTATTATGAAACGTTTCGCCTACACAGTAGGCTTCTTCAGTCAAGTACAGAAAAGTTGATAGAAGCAGAAGATACTTGAAGACGATGTAATCAGTCCATCACCCTTAAAGTTTTGAGGTCGTCAGTCCCTCAGTCTGGAGAAGAGCATTGTTCCATAGTATGAAACAATATGGAGATGAAGTGACAGAATGGAGCTTTTTATAGCGCCAAGAGGTGAGACGTAGGCCACTAGGAGAGGTAAGAACTCAGATGTTGAAAGGTCAGGTCCCTCTCAAATCCAGCCGCTCTCACTAGTGGAAGTTGTCGAAGTTGATTGCAGGTCTGTACCAAGATACCCTTGTGTTGCAGTGTCTGACAGATTGAACATTACAATGGTATAAAATACCGACAGGTTGTTAGGTAACACACATATGCAACAGTTAGGTATCTTTATTATGAAACGTTTCGCCTACACAGTAGGCTTCTTCAGTCAAGTACAGAAAAGTTGATAGAAGCAGAAGATACTTGAAGACGATGTAATCAGTCCATCACCCTTAAAGTTTTGAGGTGGTCAGTCCCTCAGTCTGGAGAAGAGCATTGTTCCATAGTATGAAACAATATGGAGATGAAGTGACAGAATGGAGCTTTTTATAGCGCCAAGAGGTGAGACGTAGGCCACTAGGAGAGGTAAGAACTCAGATGTTGAAAGGTCAGGTCCCTCTCAAATCCAGCCGCTCTCACTGTTGCATATGTGTCTTACCTAACAACCTGTCGGTATTTTATACCATTTTAATGTTCAATCTGTCAGACACTGCAACACAAGGGTATCTTGGTACAGACCTGCAATCAACTTCGACAACTTCCACTAGTGAGAGCGGCTGGATTTGAAAGGGACCTGACCTTTCAACATCTGAGTTCTTACCTCTCCTAGTGGCCTACGTCTCACCTCTTGGCGCTATAAAAAGCTCCATTCTGTCACTTCATCTCCATATTGTTTCATACTATGGAACAATGCTCTTCTCCAGACTGAGGGACTGACGACCTCAAAACTTTAAGGGTGATGGACTGATTACATCGTCTTCAAGTATCTTCTGCTTCTATCAACTTTTCTGTACTTGACTGAAGAAGCCTACTGTGTAGGCGAAACGTTTCATAATAAAGATACCTAACTGTTGCATATGTGTCTTACCTAACAACCTGTCGGTATTTTATACCATTGTAATGTTCATAGCAATATTTTGTTATGAGGCCAGACATGTGCACAAATTGACGACAAAGGGGTTAAAATTAAACTTATGGAGTTCCTAACATAGGCCTCCAGGAGCATGGTACACTCGATAACTTGGCTAAATTACAATTAAACCCGAAAATTATTGAATTTTGTTTATAAGCTGCTTCTCAGCACGTATGCCGTATTCTATTCAAGATTGATGGACTGACCACATCGACTCAAGGTTGAGGGACTGATTACCTCATTCTCCTCCTGTTCTTCAAGTTTCTCCTTTGTATGGACTGATGAAGCCACTGTGTGGCGAAACGTTTCCTCAATAAAGATACCCAAGAGTTGCACATGTGTCTAATTTATCAACATGTCGGTTCTCTGAACCATTCATCTACATTCTGAACATGACTATAAATACTCTCGTACCTTCCAACCCCAGGTAGATCCGTGTGTGACTTGAAAAAGCCCACTGTGTGGGTGAAACGTTGTCAATAAAGGATCACATTATACTGCATTTGTGTTTATATTTCGACTATGGTGCTCTTCGCACCTACTCCTAGGTTGAGGGACTGATTACCTCATCTTCTGTACATAGTTCTACTGTCTTCAAGTTATGTCCTAGAATTTGTATTGATAAAGCCACTGGATGGCGAAACGTCTACAATAAAGATACCCAGATGTTGCACATGTGTCTTAATCTCATAGACGCTTCTGTTTATGCACATTGTTCTGTAAAAACGTGCAGCCAACGCCCCGATCCTACCAGTGCCCCGTACCTCACGCATTCCCCAGGACATGTACAAATAGTCCACGATGATATATCTTAACGCTCGCCCCACATTCTGTGTCACCCCATCCACGTCAAGGAGTAACGCCCTTAACATAGCCACCCTTCCCCCTCCCAACATCCCGAAAACACCTCGCATCCACAACCTTACCTCTTCTAGGGATGGACAAAAATACACTGCATGAAAAGCTGTTTCTTCATCACCTCAATGTACGCAGGTTGCATCCTCAACAAAACCCATTTTCCATAACATTACTTTAGACGCTAGGATCCTCATCATAAATCTATACACCACCTCTCACGCCTTGGCTGGTATACAAAGCCGCCGGAATTCCTCCCAAATTACCTTCCAATTATACGTGGGATAAATCTCCACCCCTGACATTGCCTCCTGCCGAAATCCTACATTCACCAGCCTTCCTACACGCATACCACGGACATCCCTCACTTTTAACATGAATCGCAGCAATTCTTCACACGCCTCTAGTTCCTTTCCACGCCACCAGCATCGGACTTCTCTTCCAACCTCCCCCACCATACAACATCTAGTACCCCCTAGTCTCAAGCAACACGCCCGTACATATATTGCTCTCACCCTAGGTCCCAAAGCTAGCAAACCTAAACCCCCCGCTCGTACTCCAGACATTACCACATCACGTCCAAACCATGCCCGTCCATATCCCCATACATACCTCAACGCCCTCCTCTGTATCTCTGTTACGTCACAGGTCCTCAAAGGGTAAACAGCTACCACTCCCCGGACTACTATACACAAGCGAATTCACGATCATCACCCGTTGGTGCAACGAGGAATCCCCAGCTCGTAGTCCACGTAATCTACCCAGCACCTTGTCCCGTACCACCACTGAATTAACCTCCCTGCTTGCCTGTTTGTCCGCTAAATATGTAATCCCACAAATCCTAATCCTATCCACACATGTCCATCCAAACCCCTCGCCCATTCTCCCGCCCACCCAGCTCCCCACCTCTAGCAACATCGACTTATACCTGTTAACCCTCATACCTGTTGTGACCCCAAACTTTTTGATGACCTCACCCACATAGATGAAATCCTCCCGTGCACTAATCAAAACCATTGTATCATCCACATACCCCACTATTCGTCCCCCCTGACTGATTATCACACCCCCTCCTCCACTCGTGATCCACTGGCTCATAAAACGGATTTTGGACACATGCGAACAAGATTTGGGAAACGGGCATCCCTACCTCAAACCTCGTTCCATGCATATATTGCTCCCCAGTCGTCCATTCACCTGAACCCTCATTATAGCCCCGGCATACAATGTTTCTACCCAACCCACCACTTTCGAACCAAAACCCAAGCCAAACACACACTCGTGCATAAAACCCCTATCTACACAATCATACGCATTTTCCCAGTCCAAACCAAGAACATCTCCTCCCCCACCCCCCTCCAGGAAATCTTTGATACGTCCATGCCCCTCTCTCATACTTCTCCCAGGGATTCCATACTGTCCTACATGTAATACCGACCCCAGGGCCCCCTTCAAACGATTGCCAAATATCCTCGCAAAAACCTTATAATCTACACACATTGAAGAAATTGCCCTGTAAGAACTCAGGCCAAACCTGCCATCCTTCTTAGGAACCAACACTACAACACCCGTCCGTTGGGACTGACCCATCATCCCACCTGCCGACAAATAAATGTCTAATGCAAGCCCAATGCGTCCTATAAAATTCTATAGGTAAACCATCAATGCCCGGCTTCTTGCCAGTCCACATCCCAAAAATCGCTTCCGCTACCTCCTCCTCACGTATATCCTCCTCCAACCTCTCGCGAAGTTTCGTCTCCAGTACATTACGACCCTCCCCCGTCAAATCATGCGATCCTATACCCACCCGTCCCCTCCATTTTTCCCGAAACCAAGCATCAGCATAAGAGCTTATGCTTTCTGTTGTGCCGAAAACCGTACCATCCTGGTATCCCCCCACCCCGGAGCTTGCCACTAATCACAACACGGTAGTCACAGCACGACGCTCTCGGAACTTCCGTAACACAAAACCAGACGGCTTGTCGCTCCATAGCACGTCCTCCAGTCCTGAACGATAACGTATTCCATTAAACCTTTCGTTGCGGATGTCCGGAAGTCTATCCCTTATAGATTCCGCCTCACCCCCCCCCCCACATCCCCTGTCGTAGCAATCCTTCAGCTGTGCTTCCAAATAATTTTGTAATCCATAACGCCACCTCGCTTCCTCTCTCCCCCTGCCTCGGAAATAGGACGCAATACAAGGCTTTGCTTTCGACTCCCACCAGTCAATGAGCTGCAGTACCCTATCCCTACACTCAGTGACCCTACCCCACCACTCTTCGAACCCTGCACCCCCTTCCTCACCCCTAAGCAATCCTGCGTTCAACTTCCAATAACCAGCATGAACTCTGACCACTCCCTCCCACTGCAAGTCAGCTATTACCCCTCTGTGATCTGAGAAACCTACATCAACCGTTTGCACGTCCCTGACCTCTATGCCCCGCATTACATAAATCCTGTCTAGTCGCGCAGCATATTCTCACCTGACAAAAGTATGCTCAGGCGCTAAACGACCCCCCCCCCCACTACGCCCATGGCACCAACATCATGCAATGAGCCTCGCAGAACTTTCAATACACACCCCGCCCCCCTTGGTTCCACGTCCCTTTCACGAATCACACAGTTCCAATTCCCACCGATGATCGTGACCGCCGGCAAAGCCCGTAAAAAATACAAATCCTCCCTCACAAAATCTGCTTTAACCCTTACGTTACCCGATGCTGGCATATACACACCTATGAGACAAACGCGCCTCTCACCCCAGACCCCATCTACTCTCACTACCCTCTCCCCCCCCCCTCCTCCCAGCCCGTGACGCGCAAGGGGCTGGTGTCCCTGATGACCCTTAGGACCCTTAGGTCCTAAGGGTCCCTTAGGACCTGCCTAGTATGGGCCAACAGGCCTGCTGCAGTGTTCCTCCTTTCTTATGGCTAAGTATTTTATCCACAGTGGTATATTACAGACCATTCTGGAGAAATACCCTGACTTTGCTAGCTGTAAATAAAGCATTACCACATATGTGCATGTGTGTGTGTGTGTGTTTGTGTGTATGTGTATGAGTGTGTGTGTGTGTGTGTGTGTGTGTGAGTGTGAGTATGAGTGTGTGTGTGTGTATGAGTGTGTGTGTGTATGAGTGTGTGTGCGCATGTGTGTGTATGAGTTTGTGTGTGTGTGTGTGTGTGTGTGTGTGTGAGAGAGAGAGAGACTCAGCAATCAACATTTGCACCAATAACTCACTACAGTTGTGACCGGGTGTGGAAGTGTGAATTGCTCATTACTCTAAAATTTGTTCAAAATTGCTGCCATGTATACACGTAAGTAACCATTCTTACAGTATTCATTACCTTTGTAACTTGTGAGTTCATTACCTTGTACCTAGTTCAGCCATCAAAACTTTGGAGCCCGGTCCCTGGACCCATTGTGTACCTCTGTAATCTGTAAATACCTTTGTAACTTGTCATGATTGTGACTAGACCTACCTGGAGTTCATTACCTTTGTAAATTGTGAGTTCATTACCTTTGTAAATTGTGAATTCATTACCTCTGTAACTTGCTCAGCTATCAAAACTTTGAGGCCCAGTCCCTGGACCCATTATGTACCTCTGTAATCTTTTGACTACCGCCCACAGGATGGGTATGGGGTGCATAATAAACATATTAAACTAAAACTAACTTATGTTCTTATGACTATCGCAACTCTCCCTTTTAACTGCCTGGCAGAACTAACATACATCTTGTAACCGTCCAACCTCAAATCATATCCATACCGAAAATTATGTTCCTGTATAAAACACGCATCAACCAGTACCTGCGCAAAAACCAAACCAGCCACACTCGCTTGATCTCCGACCGGAGACCATTCAAGTTAAGAGTTACACTCGTGAAAGCTATATAAGTGGCGGCTTTCCTTTATGCCGCTGTGGTTTACTCATGGCGACTTTGCCCGTTCGGCGCCCCCAGGCGCCTCACAGGTCTTTACCTGATCACCATCACTCTCCCGTGCCCGTCTACTGCGTAGCTCTTGGGTCACTGGGCCAGCCCGTACTTCCGTCAACTCCTCTGCCACCCACGCCTTTTTTCCTGGGCGCTGGCCTGGCGTGAGAACCTCCTCTACCTCTGCCATTCCAGCCGGTCTCTTTCTGGAGCCGCCACTGACACTCATATCCACGTTCTGGCCTTGCTCCTGATGAACTTCCACTTGCACCACCTGCTGCAAGGTACCTGCACTGGGGATCCCTTCCCCAGGCGATGGGA
>NC_091318.1:11954791-12012589 GCF_038502225.1 Cherax quadricarinatus
TACTGAAGTCATTCAGGAGATTATTAGCATTTCCCTCCTCCCCCCTCCTCTCCTTCCTCCATATCTGAAGTAACAGATTTCAAAATTCTCGAACTCTTAGATTCACTTATCCCTTCATGTACTTATTGCACCTTTGCTTTTCATTGGAGATATTTTTAACTGTTCACTATATCTTCTGTTTTCTAAGGAGTAATTTTAAGTGTACAGATTTGGAGACAGTTCTTCCAGCATAAAAGATAAGTGTTGCAACTAAGGCATTTTATTAAGAAAATTATTCATCATCCATTGGCTTTCAGTTCTATGATGTGTTTTTTTGGTTTTAGTAAATTAATGTGGAGACCAGAACTGGGCGGTATATTAATTTTTCGGTCTAACAAGTGCATCATCGAGTCAATATAGTATCTTGCGTTGTGTACAAAATTTTTAGCTACGAAGTCTTCAGTATCACTGTTAGCTTTGCCGGTCGTAGATAATTATTGGTACATTTAGGGTCGTTACTTTTGATTGTTTCAAGGTTCTTTTCTTGTTTCTGTAACTTTGTTACCAGACATTTTGCATTCTTGTTTCAGATTGTCTTACACAAAATTCATTATTTTGCACTTGTCAACGTTGACACTCGTTTATCGTCTCCGCTGACTTATCCAAATCACTCCCATTACTCAAACCATCTGATTTGGATGTTGTAAATTTCCCGAGAGAGAGAGAGAGAGAGAGAGAGAGAGAGAGAGAGAAGCCAATTTCATAGCATTTCTGATTGAAATAAACCAGAAATGCTATGATATTGGCTTCATTATTTACTCTCATTAAACTTTGATAAAGCTACTGGAGGGCGAAACATTCCCTGAATATGTCCTAGTTACAGCACGTCTTTTTTTTCGCACAGCATAAGATGGTCTGTGTTAACTACCATCATTTGTAACCTTAGTCTATCCAGCATCTTCCAGGTGTAATTTAATTCATCTTGGTTTGCATCAGCTGTTTGACGGATGGTGGCGTTTAGTGGCTGGTGGTGGTTAGTCTATGAGATTTGGTAGCTAAAGTGATTTGTGGATATTTGGTGGTTAATGTGCGTAGAAGAGGTTAATGGGCGGTGGTTGGTGGTTAATGTGAGTAATTGTGATTAACACATCAACTGAGACCAGACAGTACGTTAGTTCAGACCATTAGAACATCTGTTACCCAAATATGGCTAATTCTCAAGGACCCTTGCGCACATATTGTTAATTCTGTGTTTGCTCTCCAAAGCTTGTTCACAAGCTTCCCTAAACCATGACAAAATAGATACTTCCCTTAATCATCGGGCAGTGAAAAATTCCTTCATGAAATGTCTTGCCCAGTTTGCATATACTCGTATTTTATTTATGAGCCATTGTGTCTACTTAATCCTTGTTAATACACGGACGAGGGTGTCGTCGTCAAAGGCTGTGGTTCGTAGGTCAGCTTGCGTACGGCCAGCAGTAACAGCCTGGTTGATCAGACCCTGGTCCACCATGAGGCCTGATCTCAGACCGGGCCGCGGGGGCGTTGACCCCCGAAACCCTCTCCAGGTAAACTCCAGATAAATCCATTTTACAGGCTAAGAACTTTTATCCTACCTCAACCCAGCCCTATTTATCAAAGGCTTCGGACTGCATCGTTATCATAAGCTAGGGAAAGAGTCGTTATTGCAGACTAGGGGAAAGAAATTCTGGATACCATTAAAAATTTTCTGTTTGGAATGCTGTTTCAAAGAATTGTTGTTAAAAATATGTACTTGCTTTTTTTTGATAAATATATGATGCATTAAAGCGGCTTCAGGAGTTTCCTTGTCACATTATCAGAAGGTCAAGATCTCGTGTCGAAGGAGTGAGATATAAAGAATAAAAAGGCATAATACCGTGACTGGAACAATGCATAAATAACCCGCACATAGAAACTTATGAAAACGTTGTGTTCCAACTTGGGCCATTAACAAGTCACACAAAAGAGGGAAGGGAAGGGACTGAAACGTCGTCACAAATTTTTCTCGTATGGCCGTCTTGGAGTGATGTATACTCAGCGTGTGAATGGACGGACGGTCTCTGATGTGGTCAACACTCACGGTGGCTACGTCGTCCGCAGCTCCCCGTACCTCACTCCCTGGGGCTTTAAGGTGATACATGTATCTTGTTTTTCTTCTACCCACCAAGCATTGTGTTGAGCATCCTCCTTTCCGTTTTATCATATTCAATTACTGTGACTTTCTTCCATACATTGTATATCTAACGTTCTATAACCTGATTCTATACTAATCTTTAAACTGTAATTCATTCCCGTGTACCTTTTATCTTACCACCAAATAAAATTAATTATGCAATTGTCTCGCTTCAAAAATAGAAAAAGTACACCAGGCCTCCCAAGACATTGAAATAGTCTATATTGTTATTATTTTACAAAGTAAATTAAATAAAATCTAAACGTGGACGTGAGTATTTAATTGGTTTACTTCTAGGTTATATTGCGTCCTTCAAAATTTGAAAAGATCGTCAGTACAAGGGGAAATAATCAGTAGGAATATTACAGGTAAAGGTGAAAAAAAGCGAACGATTCAGCGACTGTTTGGAGGCGACGTGACCGACTTCATCTTCGAGGTGATTAAGTCCGAAAAGTACCGCGTCCAAATGAAGGTAAGATTGGCAATGCCTGATTTATCAAGGTGCACATTAATATAGCGATGCCAGGATGGGTTGCCTGATACTGCTACCTCGCTTGTTCTTCCCCCACCCCCCGCCAGATCTACGACGTAGACATTACAAAACAAGAGAGTTTAGGTAAGACTCCTGTGGGGTGAGCAGGGAAGACGGGACAGGCGAAGAATAGCTTCGGAGATGGGTGTACACAGTGGTAGAGAAAATGCCAGGGCTTTAACCCAGCAGCTAGGCGCTCGTGGGGTAGAATGGAGAAACGGGAGGAGCACGCTGTGTTGCGTTAACGGTGTTGTGGTAGTTGGAGGTCATGAGTCTTGAGAAGCTGGCAGCAGGCTAGGTGGCAGGAGGGCAGACAGGTAGGAACATCAGAGGGCGGCTCACTGGTGGGTTTCATTGAAGTGATCTAAGTAAGTAAGTAAGTAAGTAAATTTATTCAGGTATACACAATACAGTTACATAGAATTATCATACATAGCAGCATATGTGTAGAGAACCTAGGATAACCCAAAAAAGTCAGACAGAGTGACTTATTTCCATTGGGGTCCTTTTACCTTATTATTATAATATAAAGGTTATAATATTTTCTTATTATTCTATAATGAAGATAACATCTTATTATCATACTAAAAAGACTATCTACTACACGAGGGTCATTAAGACTATCTACAATACGAGGGTCATTAAGACTATCTACTACCCGAGGGTCATTACGACTATCTACAATACGAGGGTCATTACTAGGGATAAGGTAAAATTTACACGTATTTTAGCTAAAAAATAGAAAATCATTCCCCTCCCTTTCTGTTGCTTCATTCATCAGACACTTTTTGGCAGTCTTCTTGAACTGGTTCAAGCTATGACTGGCCTTGACATTTGTGGGTAGTCTGTTCCATTCCTTTATTGCTGTACAATAAAAGGTGTTTGAAGCCTGGCCACTGACTGTGGGTACTACAAAGTTGTGCTCTCTCCCCCTAGTACTATGATTGCTTTGGTTCCCAACCTTGACAAAATTGACAGCAAGATATTCTGGACACTGTTCGTGAGCAATTTTATAAACATGATTTAGCTTCAGTTGTTTTACTCTGTCTTCAACATTCAGTGATTAAGGAGACAGGTTTGTAGTTGAGCTCCTGGAGAGCGAAACGTTGCGACACAAAAAATGTCACATTAGTTGCACTTGTGTCCTTTTAACGTTACTCTGATAATGTTACCTCTGACACTATGCTCGATGTTATGCTTCCTTTAAAACCCTTTTGCCTTTGTAATTCTCAGCTTTTTTTTTTTTCTTTAAGTTTTTCTTTCATTATCTTGTTTTCTTATTTTCCGGTGCTCATGAGTTTTCATTTGCTGTGCTGAATTTCAACAATTTCTTGTTTTATTACTCTTGGAGTCTGCCTAGGTCTCTCTGGAGTCAGTTCCTTTCTTCTCTCGTTTTTATATAAGACAGTATTTTATCTAGACATTCACACATGACTGATTTACCCTTGGTATGTCATTTACATATATGAAGAATAGCATTAGTCTTAATGGCACGCTACTCTTCATTTTTGTCTTTGTAACATCCCTCCCTCCCCTCACTTCGGTTTCCTGCATCCTTTTGTTCATATGTATGGAAAATACTGTATATATTTTCCAGAAATAAAGTAGTTGTATGTAAATAGATGGCCATACTGTATTTAATAAAAATTATGTTATAAAAAATGGGAAAATCTGCGCCTGCGCAGAAGAGACTCGCCATGCTTGAATTGAGACAACACAAACGTTAATGAATAATCGGAAGAATTTTCGTGCTCTAGAGGTTAAATTGGACTGACACCTCTCAAATAGGAGCCGAAATTGTTGGATGTGCATTCCTGCATAAGTTGATATATCAGGCGACTGAACAAGACAGCTCCAGAAACCTCAGATAAGCTATCTAGATTTGTGTTATAATTCTGGCCAGCATTATTTTCATAAATTTGGTTAGAATGAGGTTTTTGAGTATGATACACATTAATCTCCAGTCAAATTGGTGAGTGATATTAAGATACATTCTCCTTCTGTTATGTAAATGTGTGTATATATAATCATTTATTAATTTTAATATACAGTCCACAAATTTATATATATTTACCAGAATTCTTGGTGATGCATATTTCATTTGTAATTAATAGGTCTAGAGCAACTTGTGGATATGACAGTGGTAGGTATCGAAGGGGGACATTTTTTGTGACCTAGGTGTCCCAAATTCCTACTTGTCTATGTAACTCTGATAAATAATAATTATCTTTGTTATTTACTGTTATGTACATAATGAGTTACATTCAGATAAATGCAATTTTCCACATTTAATTTGCCCATTGGTCCTTCTTGAACTGGATGTAATTAGTGAAGTCATTAATTAGTTAATTAATAATTATATGTGAAATGACAGAAGGAGGTGGATGTTAAGTTCACAAATTTACTTAATGTGTAGTGGATTATAATTATTACAATATTAATTTGGATAAGCTAAGTGTAGCTAATTATATTAATGTGTATAATATTAATTTTGCAAAGCCAAAGTGGCTAGGATTTATATTAATGTATTTTTTTTTTTAACAAACTGGCCATATCCCACCAAGGCAGGGTGGCCCAAAAAAGAAAAACGAAAGTTTCTCTTTTTAAATTTAGTAATTTATATGGGAGAAGGGGTTACTAGTCCCTTGCTCCCGGCATTTTAGTCGCCTCTTACAACACGCATGGCTTACGGAGGAAGAATTCTGTTCCACTTCCCCATGGAGATAAGAGAAAATAAACAAGAACAAGAACTAGAAAGAAAATAGAAGAAAACCCAAAGGGGTATGCTTGTACATGTACGTGTAGTGTGACCTAAGTGTAAGTAGAAGTAGCAAGACGTACCTGAAATCTTGCATGTTTATGAGACAGACAAAAGACACCAGCAATCCTACCATCATGTAAAACAATTACAGGCTTTCGTTTTACACTCACTTGGCAGGACGGTAGTACCTCCCTGGGCGGTTGCTGTCTACCAACCTACTACCTATTAATGTATTTGTATAATAATTTTGATAAGCCAAGTCTCGCTAAGGTTTGTATTAATGTACATTTAAAATTTATATTATAAGTTTCTTACATGTAATTGCAAAGCTCAAGTGTAGCTAGGATTTACTCAAAGGTAAGTTGTACTATTTACCTTTATAAAGTGCATAATTTAGTACATAATCAGTGTTATTAATTAAGTTGAATTTAATACACTGCATCATGGCTGAAAATGAGGAGATTAATGTAGAAGACAAACATATGGAATATAGAGCAAAAAAAAAGCATCACTGCAACCTAGAAAAGGGCATATAACAAAAGCATACAATAAATGTTTGAAATTAATGAATCAAGAAACTGTGAATACTGATGATTTAAAATTGTATTTAAATGCTTTAGGGAATAGATATGATTCATACAAATTATTACAACAAATATGAAGGAGATTTGTTAGTAAACTGTGTAGATTAGACTGAAGTAGATCTTATGATTAATCAGTATTATAAATTAGAGGAAAAGATTCTTTCTTGTAAAAGTCAGGCCTTGAATAAATTAAAATGTGTAAACCAGGCAGTTAATCAGTCTGCTCCAACAAATAATATGTCTTTGCCAAAACTCCCAGAATTATGTTTGCCTGTATTTAATCCTGGAGAAAATTGGGAGGAATTTTGGTCAGTTTTTAAAGCAGCTGTGCATGACAGGAGTGACCTAGGCTGTGTAACTAAATTATTTTACCTCAAAGGACAGGTATGAGGAGATGCTCACATACTCATACAAGCCTTTCCCAACGTAGATGACTCTTACAAGGAAGCAGTTGACTTGTTGAAGGTCACTTATGGTAATATAGAACAAAGTAGGTTGGATCTAGTGAATATCTTTGTTAATTTAAAATCTCCAGATCACACTTACAAAGGTTTACAGGAGTTTAGAGTTAAACTGGAGAGCACTCTCAAAACTTTAATTAATAAATATAATCTGAATGAATCAGACTGGTTATTGAGTGCCATGGTACAGAATAAATTAAGCTGTAAAACACTTGAATGGATCTCGAACAAATATCAGGCTTAATTCGGGGAACTGGAGCACAGATCCAATTCCCTAAATCAAGAGCCCCTCACCAACATCAAGGAACCTTCCTTGAGGGGGGTTTCTAGAAGAGAGGAGCAGAGGATTCACTAGTTGCTTGGGCGGAGTTGGGGGATTTCTGGTAGCATATTCTCCACCACCAAGTTAGTCCTTTATTTGTGCATGTAGTTGGTAGTTTCTTGCCAGATCAGTTGCATATGGAAATATGTCCTAAAAGCCACTTGTGAGACTTAGACGACTATCTCAGGGTGTCTGTGTAAATAGTACTTGCTAATGTGAGCAGCTCACAAGGAGGCAATCCATACAAATTTCCATACTGATAAACAAATCTGTCTTCGAATTCATTCCCTCCCCCAGTCTTATCTGAACTGGATTGGTGACCAACGACCTTTAACCTTTCCAACTACTCTGTAAACTTGATCCTGTTTATCTTCACAGGTTACGTTTGTGTGTCTGGGGTTTTCATCCTTTCGCGTCAGGAGCCTATATGCAGAGGCAAACATTTCCTTTATGCAAGATTGGCTTGATGTCCACTGTCTCAGTTATTTTGTCCATTTACACGACCTTCACGATCCTTCCATAAGCCCCCTCTCCTCTCTGTATTCACTATATTGGCTTCCCTTAATTTACTCTCCCTGTGTTCACTCTGCATCTTATTCTCCCCTCCCTCCTTCGGAAGTCACATTGATTCATATTTGCTTCTCCCCAATTCCATGTGCAACAGCTCACTTTCCTGTAACAAATGCTCGCTCACTCTTCGTTAAATATTCCCATTCTCATTCTAGGCTTATTGTAGTGTACACTGATTGGTATGTAGCTGTTTTTCCTGATAGAATACTCCAGGGCCATTTACTAGAAATGGCCAGTGTGTTCACGGCTGTTTCATTTATTTATTTATTAATTTGAACATGATACAGAGAAGTACAAGGAATACAGTTTTTAAAGTGCAGCATGCCGAAGCCCCTTGTATGCAGAGCATTACGGGCAGGCTTAAAATTAACTTAAGATTAACTAAGCAATGATATATTTAGTGGTACAAAAATTATTGTAAAAGATAACAATTTAGTACAAATGATTATTACAAAGACAGGTCATATGGTCATTTACTGTGTTGCTGTGTAATCTGTAGAATGGAGTACATGTATTATGTTAGGTAATGAAGTTAAATAGTAACAAAGTTTGATTGGGTCACAGGTTGACATTTATGAGATACAATAATGAGATACAATTTATGAGATACAGTTACTCACCCACAACTAAATAAATACTGAATAAGTGATTTTTGAGAAGAGACTTGAATTTATAAACACAGTGTGTTTCTTTTATATTCACAGGTAATGAATTCCAGATTTTAGGGCCTTTTATGTACATTGAGTTTTTGCACAGCGTGCGATGGACACGAGGAACATCAAAGAGTGATCTGTGCGTTGTGTTATGGTCATGTGTTCTGTTGAGGTTGGTAAGGAGATGTTTGAGGGGGGGGGGGTTTATGTCAGAGTTAAGTGTTCTATGTATGTAGTAGGTGCAGTAATAAGTATGGATGTTTCGTATTGTGAGTAGGTTTAGAGCTATGAATATTGGTGGAGTGTGTTGTCTGTAGTGGGAATTTGTTATCATTCTGACTGCAGCCTTTTGTTGGGTGATTAGTGGTCTGAGATGGTTTATTGTTGCTGAGCCCCATGCACAAATTCCATAGGTGAGATAGGGGTAAATAAGTGAGTGATATAGGGCCAGGAGGGCTGACTGTGGAACATAGTACCGTATCTTCGATAGTATGCCAACGGTCTTGGAAATTTTTTTGGAAATTTGTTGTATATGTGTTTGAAATTTGAGTCTATTATCAAGGTGGATCCTAGGAATTTTCCCTCTGAGTTTTGTGATAGGTGATCCATTTATCATTATGTTAAGAGACACATCTGCAGCTCTGTTACCAAGCTGAATGTAGTAGGTTTTGTCAATGTTTAGAGTAAGTTTGTTGATCCTCATCCAGGTTGATATTTTCTGTAATTCGGTATTTACACTATTGGCTAGCATGACTGGGCTCGGGTGAGAGTAGACATATGTTGTGTCATCTGCAAATAGTGTGGGTTTGAGTAGTTGCGATGCATTTGGTAGGTCATTTATGTATATGAGAAAGAGAAAAAGGCCTAGGACACTTCCCTGTGGGACACCAACTGTAATTGGCTGTGCGGAAGAGTTTGCCCCATTTGTGTACACATATTGGCTTCTTTGTTATATGCAATTCTCGCTGCATCCACGTGACTAAATTCTACGTCATATAGCCATTCATTGCTGCTCACGTGTCTAGTGGGCACAGGGAAGCCTCTTTTTTTTTTGGAGGGGGTGGGGGGAATCCTTGGATACGTCAATGTTCGGTATAATGAACAGAGACTCGGCCACTATGACTTCCCGATTTCCCCCAAGGGGATTCGTTTTTGTAATATTTTTCAGTGATCTAACAACTCTGCAACCACTGACCAGGGTTAGATCACAGCAAATTGTTTTCTATCAAACCACGTTTAGGAGTCTGGCCATCTTCCCACTGCTGTCGTATTTACAAGACTACACCCCCATGCTTACATATTAAAACAATCACAACTTGAATATCACATGGAGAAATGCCTGGCACCACTGTGCGTGAATTGTCAAGTCGCACTGTCAGTTCACCATACCTTAACAGATTGTAATGCGAGCTCACAGGATTCACTTCTGGCATCTCCACCACCCCAACACACACGTCCTTGCTCAAAGTCCCACCTTTAGTGCAGGCTCTGACTTAAACAGAAACTAACCAACTTGATTTAAATGTTACTCTTGTACTCTCCCCAACCCACTAACCTTGCACGTCACTGCCCCCTGCTCCTATCCTTCACATATTTCTACTTTATGCTTTCCCTACAGAACTGTATGACTCTTTTGGGTTTAGCACCTTATTATAACAATAATTGACCCTAGCCAACCAAAACTGAATAAATAATTAATTTTGTATGATTACAGAAGCATCCGTTTTGCTTCTGTCCTACAGCCAAAGTGAGGAGCTGAACTTCCACAAGAGGGGTAAAAATGGAAGTACTGTACAATAAAATATCTCATTAACGGACTAATGGAGGGAAGGAGGTGTAAGTAGTGGACTTGGTTTGCTAATGCAGACAACCAGATACTTTAAGAATACAGGTACTGTAACCTGAAATACTACAGTACAGTACAGTATGTTTAGTAATCTGTAATTTACAAATAAAGTTGTTTACCATTTCAAGGGGCAAACTGAGGTGCAAACTTCTTTGATAAATAAAAGTTGTTCCGAGTCACCACTATCAAGGTCAAAGAAGCAGTAAAGCTCTACTAGTGAAAATAATGTAGATGGCCAAGAAGACAGATTTCCGAGAGTCATGTTTCCTCTTGGCACCAGCACTTGCTTTAGAAGCCATTGCTAATTAATTGTGCTTGATGTAGTATGTTACAAAATTCGCAGAGAATGTTCTAAATCCAGGATGCATGTGTGAATAAGCACGCACAATAAACAGGCATGGGTGACCTATGGCTCAGCACAACTTTGAAATGTAAAGGTTCTGGACATGGCTACTTTGGGCTTTACCAGACAAAAGTTGGAGTTAACAGACTTGGCCTAATAGTGGAACCCCAGATATAGGCTAATGCTGATATCAGCAGCTTTTTTGGCTGAAATTCTGTCCTGGATTTCAGCCGGCAACTCGAAAATCAGCCATTTGGACGCGTCCGCCCGCCATTCCCCCCGCATTCGTGAGTTAGTCTGGCTGTCTCTTTAGGTGAGTGAGCAACATTCCGCGCATTCATCCAAACATTTCATTATAATCCATTGTTTTCTGTGGTTGTTTATTGAGTGCATCTGCGAAATAAGCCACCATGGGCCCAAAGAAAGTTCCTAGTGCCAGCCCTTTGGTAAAGAAAGTGACAAACACGATTGAATTCAAGAAAGAAATTGTAGCAAAGTGTGAAAGTGGTGTATGTGTCCTGGAGCTGGCCAGGATGTATGGGAAATCCAAATCAACAATCACTTCCATCCTGGCAAAGAAAGTAGAAATCAAGGAAGCTGATTTTGTGAAAGGGGTAAATATGCTAACAAAACAAAGATCATCAATAATCGAAGATGTGGAGGAGTTATTGTTGGTGTGGATCAACGATAAACAATTAGCAGGAGTGTGTTGTTGAGTAAATCATTTGTGAAAAGGCAAGGCAGGTGCGTGTGGATCTTGTAAAGAAATGCCTGGAACGAGTGCTGCTGTTAGTGAATTTAAGGCCAGCAGAGGCTGGTTCAACAGATTCAAGAAGGGTAGTGGCATACAGTGTTGTAAGGCATGGTGAGGCTGCAAGTTCAGACAAACATGTGTCTGAAGAATTCATGCATGAATTCAAGGATTAGGTAGAAGCTGAAGGATTCCTCCCCCAAAAAGTGTTCATTTGTGACAAAACAGGCCTCTTTTGAAAGAAAATGTCAAGAGGACCTACATCACGCAGGAGGAAAAGGCACTGCCAGGACTTAAGCCCATGAAGGATAGGCATACTCTTTTGTTTTGAGATAATGTTAGTGGGGATTTCAAAGTGAAGCCCTTACTGGTGTATCACTGAAAATCCCAGTGTTCAAGAAAAACAATGTCATCAAGAGTAAACTGTGTGTGTTATGGAAAGCTAATAAGGCATGGGTCATAAGGCAAATTTTCATTGACTGGGTCCATGAAGTTGGCTCAAGTGTGAAAAAATACCTCCAGAAAAATAAATTGCCACTCAAGTGTCTCCTGGTAATGGACAATGCTCCTGCTCATCCTCCAAACTTGGTAGACCAATTGTCTATGGAGTTAAGTTTTATAACAGTGAAGTTCTTGCCTCCTAACACCACTCCTCTCATCCAGGCCATGGACCAGCAGGTCAATTTTAACTCCACAAAACTCTACATGAAAGCAATGTTTCAAAGATGCTTTGAATTGACCTTGGACACTGACTTCACCCTAAGAGAGGTCTGGAGGAATCACTTCAATATCCTCCACTGCATAAGCCTTATAGGCATGGCTCGTCAGGGAGTGACTTCCTAGACTTTGAACTCTGCTTGGAGAAAATTGTGGCCAGAATATGTCCAAGAGAAGGATTTTGAAGGGTTTGAGGCTGACCCTGACCCTGTCGACCCTCTGCCTGTTGTGGAATCTATTGTGGCTTTAGGGAAGTCCATGGGGTTGGATGTGAGTGGTGAGGATGTGGAAGAGTTGGTAGAGGACCACAGGGAGGAGCTGACCACTGAAGAGCTGCAAGACCTTCATCTGCAACAGAAACAGACCACAGCCAAGGAAATTGCTTCGGAGGAGGAAGAGAGAGGGAAAAATGTGCCGCTTTCAGCGATTAAGGACATTTGTGCAGTGGAGGGAGGTGCCAAGTTTTGTGGAGAAATATCACCCTGACCAAGCTCAAACAAGCCATACCTGCAACATGTTCAGTGACAAAGCCTTGTCCCACTTCAGGCAAATCTTAGAGACGCCAGAAACAGACACCTCTGGACAATTTTTTTGTGCGACAGGGGTGCAGTGACTCTCAAGCTGGTCCTAGTGTCAGTAAAAAAACAAAGGAGAAAAGTAACCCCAGAGAGGGACTTGATACCTTAAGTCCTTATGGAGAGGGATTCCCGTCCGAACAATAAGCTCTCCTCTTTCTCTCCCCCCTCCTCGCCGCCTTCAATATGCCAACAAATCTTCAATATTATTATAATCAAAAAGAAGCACTAAGCCACAAGGGCTATACAGCATCAAATCTTCAATAAAGGTATGTAATATTCAGTTATTAAAATTTGTGGTTTTTATTTCTCATTGTTTTCTATATGTAAAACTATAGTTAATCTTTAAAAAAAATTTTTTTTTTTAATACTTTTGGGTGTCTGGAACGGATTAATTGTATTCATATTAATTCTTATGGGAAATGTTACTTCAGTTTTCGGATTTAGGCCGACCTTCTGGAATGGATTATGGCTGAAATCCGGGGTTCCACTGTGTACTTCAGAGGGCAACCGGACACTGTCTTTACTGACAAAATGTGGAATTAGAAACTTTTGTCTATTTTGTCTGATAATTAGCTTGTCCAGCCAATATTTTTCATCCAAAATCCATTACCAAGAGGTTTTACTGTATGTATTTGGATCTTCACGTGATAAAAACATTTTAGTGAACTCAATCACACACTCCCTGATATGAAGAAACCCAAGTCTATGATCCATGGTATCTGAATTTGCGATCCTTTCTATCCTTCCACCAAGGAAAGACAAATGACCATTTAAAGAACACTTGTATGTTAGTATTATAATACTGGTAGTGCTAAACCAACACACAAACACACACTAACTATTTACAAGACAGGGTGACCCCCCTCCAAAAAAAAAAAATACATTCACCATTCAGTTACTTTCCATAAGTGTACTGACAATACAATCAGATTACCCTCCAGCTGCAACATCCCCATCCCTCCTTCAGTGCACGTATGGTAAAATACGTAGAATTAGGAAAATAAAGTAATTTCAGTTTTGTATAGTTTATTGTATCTAAATGCTGATAAAATAAATAAAAATGCTCAGATTACATATATATATATATATTTAATATCATAACTATAAAGAGTACAAAAGAAAAAACAAAATACCACAGCATCATAATTATCCTAACCACAGGTTCTGCACATTTTCAAAGCACCTTCCTTCTTAGTTCTCCAAAGCTGTATTTTACACATTAATGCTTCCATTTACTTTTGTGTAACAAATTTCTATCTGTATTATAGTCTATTCATATGGTTCACAGTAAGTTTCAAATGGTTTATAAATAACATGCCAATGTTTAAGGAATTGTTTACAATTACGGTAAGAATATGTTGTTTATTGCAGCCCCTATTTACTGTGTAAGTATGAAATAATTTCCTTTAGAATGAGTTATCTGTGCAAATTACAGATACCCACTAATTTTATATTAATCAGCATATTTTCAATGCCCAAGAAACAATAATAATATATCCTATGAAAAACCCAATGCTTATGTAGTACAGGTCGGCCATCAGTCATCCGGTTCCATCACTAATCCTGGCTAGCATAATTTCAAATTTCATCATTATACTGACTCAGAAATTGAGCAGATGGTTGCAAATCCGGAGGAGAAAGCAGTGATGAATATGAGGAAGATGTAACAGAAAGTCTCTATTGATAGGTTTATTAAGTGTATTCTAACCTAACCACTCTGTAATCTGGCAAACTCACTAATCTGGCACACTACAGGTCCCAATGATGCCGGATTAGTGATGGTCGACCTGTACTGTATTCAGTTTACATCTCAGTGCCCTGTTAATAAATGATTAGTTCTGCAACAAAAGGCAGTATTACACCACTCACTCCGAAGCTTAAATGCTCTTGACATGTGACATGAGAATATATATTAAGTGTATCTTGACACCCACGAAATTCAAGTACCAAGTCTGACTCCATAATTAACCCTTAAACTGTCCAAACACAGATCTACATTCACGTGCGTAGCGCTCCGACTTTTATTTTCCCCATTTGAAAGCATGTAAAAAAAAATGTAGATCTAAGTTCAGTGTCCCCCCCCAGCACGTGGACGCAGATCTACATTTGGACAGTTTAAGGGTTAAGTACAGCAAATGCTTTAAAAATTCATACTTTGGGACATAAAAAAAAAAAAAAAAAAGGCATCCTTGAAGATTACTTAATAAAAATTCTCTTCAGAAACCAGAACCCAAGCTAACTTTATCTGACAGGACTATGATTAATGTTTTTGTCAGTAAAAACTGGGCACATCATATACTGTTTTGCAAGTTTTCTTCAAAGAAGGAAACACATTCACCATCACTTGTTTAATATGTTTGACTGTGTCCTTTGAATGAAATGGCCCAAGTAAAAATATCAACAAAATGATTACAAATACGTAAAAAAAAAAGTCATACTAAAGAAATAGTGCTCAGTACAATGGACAAAGCATTTCCAATGAGACCTGTCTAGTTATGTTTGGTAGGTATTGCAGTAAGTCCATTATTTTAACAGAAAATAATGCTATAAAGCATAGATTTACCAAAACTAGAATGCGAGTGAATGATGTGAAGAAAAACTTGCAAAGCTGGGGTCCAAAGGATTGATTTTTTTTTTTTTTTTTTTTTTAAGTCCACTGCATACAGTATGGTATGATAATATGTTAGAGACAGGATATCCCTTTGCAAAATAAAGGCCCATGTATTAATATATTCTCAATTGAAGTGTAATATTTCATATCAGGAAGAAATGGTACAAGATAATGAAAGGAAAAAAATAATGCAGAGAGGTTTCAAACTGGTTAGTCTAAATTGCACTAATGATTTTTTTAAGTTATTTAAATCTAAATATGTTCTTTGGACAAACTGACAATGAAAAACTATTCTGCTATTCAACTGTTCTATTTAACCCAATCATTCTAGCTATGTCCCATTTACTTGATTGACTTTCTCAATGATCATCTGCACTAGTTACTATGACTTCAAGCCATGCAGTACACTACCAGTAATTGATAATGCTTGCCAATGAATACCCCAAAATCATGTCCAAATGTTTTTAGTAAATGTATAAAATTTGTCACTAGTCCTGGGGCCACCGCCGGGTCACCATCTGGAGAAGACCCGGGCCGGAAGTACCGGCAAATCCCTAATGAATGAATGAATGAATTAGAGCAGACTGAAATGACTAAAAAAATTTCTCCAAAGTGTGAGTAGGTTGTGAATTGCTCCAGCCATGACAATGTGATATTTTCAAGCTTCATCACACAGAACAGCTATCAATTAAGTCTTCCCAAATTCAGTACCGAGCTGATAAACTGTATACAATAATTGTAATTACTGTATAAAAACACTGCACAAAATCTGCTTTATATCTGCCATCTAATGAATAAAAATGTGCTAATATTAGTATAAATATTTTAAGGTCCAGTACATAGATAAGTGAAGTGCTGCTGGCAGTAGAGATGAACTCGCCATCTATGAGCAAAAATGTCTTAAAACACTATTTTTGCATGTAAAAAAAATACAGTACAGTATATTTTTTAAACTTTAATAAATATAATAACTTATATTTACAGTGGACCCCTGGTATTCGATGGCATCAGTATCCGATAAATCCGGTATTCGATGCATTTTAACGCAAAAATTTCGCCTCGGTATTCGATGCGATTTGTACGAGACGTGTCCACATGTGGCCTGAACTGCCCCGTGTGTGCCAGTGTTTACAAGCCAGGCAGTGTGCGCGCATCTAAGGATACATTCGGTACATTCCATATTATCACTGTTTTTGGTGCTTGTTTCTGCAAAATAAGTCGCCATGGGCCCCAAGAAAGCTTCTAGTGCCAACCCTTCGAGAAAAAAAGTGCTAATGACTATTGAAATGAAGAAAGAGATAATTGCAAAGTACGAAAGTGGAGTGCGTGTGTCGGAACTGGCCAGGTTGTATAGTAAACCCCAATCAACCATTTCTACTATAGTGACCAGGAAAACGGCAATCAAGGAAGCTGTTATTGCAAAAGATGCAACTGTGATTACGAAACAGCGACCGAAAGTGTTAGAAGATGTTGAGAGACTGTTATTGGTGTGGATAAATGAAAAACAGATAGCAGGAGATAGCATCTCTCAAGCGATCATTTGTGAAAAGGCTAGGCGGTTGCATGACGATTTGGTAAAGAAATTGCCTGCAACTAGTGCTGATGTGAGTGAATTTAAAGCCAGCAAAGGTTGGTTTGAAAGATTTAAGAATCCTAGTGGCATACACAGTGTGATTAGGCATGGTGAGGCTGCCAGTTTGGACCAAAAAGCAGTTGAAAAATATGTGAAGGAATTCAAGGATTACATAGACAGTGAAGAATTTAAACCTGAACAAGTGTTTAACTGCGACGAAACAGGCCTGTTTTGGAAGAAAATGCCAAGCAGGACCTACATTACTCAGGAGGAAAAGGCACTCCCAGGACATAAGCCTATTAAAGACAGGCTACCTCAAGTCCTAATGGAAGGGGATTCCCCTTCTAAACAGTAACAACTTCGACACTCTCCCCTCCTCCCATCCCATCAATCATCACCAGATCTTCATTAAAGGTAAGTGTCGATTATTCTATTGTTATTATTGTAATTATTCTATTGCATTAAACTTAATATTTCATGTGGTAAATTTTTTTTTTCATACTTTTGGGCGTCTTGCACGGATTAATTTGATTTCCATTATTTCTTATGGGAAAAATTGATTCGGTTTTTGATATTTTCAGTATTCGATGAGCTTTCAGGAACGGATTAATATCGAATACCAGGGGTCCACTGTACATTGATACAAAAATATTTTTAAGTCACTTTTTTTTACCACAGTTAAGATGCTAAAATCATCCTTACTATCCACAACACTTCAAATATACAAAAAGCCAGCAACTATCTACATTAACTTTTACAGTTTTGCCTATACGTAATATACAGAAAGCCAGTCACTGTTCATATAAACTTCTACAATTTTAATTGCTAATTACCTATCACTGTATAATTCGGTGTGCTATAAAAGCTGTAAAAGGTTAACAAGATTTTGTTAAATGATAAAAAGAAAGAAAAAGGTCTACGTACAGATATTTTACAGACCAGGATGGCTCAAACATAAAAGTCAATAGGAAATACAATAATGTTAGTATATCTCGCACCATTTTTTTTTTTTTTTAATTTTGATAGTTTGAGAATTATATTTCATTATCAACAATCAATTGCTGTCAAGATATCAATTAAGAGGGTAATTATGAGTCTTTAATAAACTATTAAACTTCTTGAGTTGCATATTATGAAAATATTGAAACTTACTGTAATTTTCTTAACATTAGCCATAATGATAACAGGGTTCTCTGGCAATACGTTAAAAAAGTACACTTTCTACACCGACGGGTAGTCATCATTCCATCTCCAGATAGTACTACAATATTTAGTTGTGGTGACTTCTGAAATCATCATGACAAGAGGACTGGCTTCAGTGAAGAAAAGTGTAGTACAATACACACACAACAAAAAAGATGTGCATGTATTTCTCCTATACTCTACTTTAAACAAATAGTATGAAATTTTTTTGCAGAAAAATGTCTGATTTTAATAAATACAATATTAATACCTACTAAAAAATACAGTATAGTACAATAGAATCTTATAGAATCCAACATGAGAAAAAATTACTATAAAATGTAAGACTACAATAACGAAATCTCAGTGGAAAAATTACAATGGAAATACCTGAGAACTATTGAAACGCGTCTTCTAGTTAATCTGAAAATGTGTATAAATAAATGAAAGCATTTGAGTAGTTCCACTATCATTTTTTCAACGTGGTATTTTTATAACTTTATATGTGTTTTTAAAATCCATTTAAACTTATGATGAGAATAGGATTATGAAATGGAAGCTGGTACACATTACATTTTCATCTGCATTGTAACTTAAATATATATGGATAAAATATTCGAAAGACTTGACAAAAATGCCTCACATCACATTGGCATTATGAGAAGTATAATGACACATTTGGAACAAATTTCCAAAAAATATTTAAAATACATTACTGTCAACTGGTAGAGCAAAGACACAAAGCACAGCACACTTTTATTTGGGCAAGATTTCTCTCACCTGTGAGTAAAATTGTCCTGATAAAAGGCTTGCTCTGCACTAACTGTATTTGTTCAACCATGCCTGCAGGCATCTTTCTGCCTTTCAGACCTTAGTCATTGAGCAAATGCAAACTCAGGCCCACGCTAGATACAACTTCATCCTGTTGTGTATTTTAATATTAAATGATCAAAATTGCAAAATGTCTAACAAAAATATTGCAGGGAAAAGGCTTTAAAGCAGGCAGAAGTGCTCTTAGCTTATAAAAGTTGGCTTATTAGGTTTACTGCCTATTGATTACACCAGGGTCATTAAGGCTACACCTAACCTGAACACAAAGATCAAGTAAACTCTTGGCATGAGCACATTGGGAAACAGGAACCTCTCGATGTATATAACCTTCGTTAGCTTGTAAAATAAATGCAAGAATACTGAACTGTAGAGTGTGACCATTCAAGAATTAACCCTTTCACTTTCTACGCCCCTTATATTGAAAGCCCTTTCAATGTCCACAAATTTAAAAAAAAAATATATACATATCTGAAATGGTAGAGGATCTTTTTCTAACAGTATAGACACCAAAACTGCAAATTTTATGTAATACCTATGGAACTGTGTAAGTGTGAAGTTGGAGGTCAAGAGCACTTTATGTAACCAATTTTGCACCTTTTGAAGCCTATTTTTGGCCTATTCCAGAGCTCAATCTGACTAAATTCCTGGCTATATCACTAGTATGCCTTCCTGGCAAAGGCAAGAGACTGCCCTGTCTTTCATAAAACTACCCTATTAAGTGCCTGGAAGTCAGAAATTGACAAATTTGTTTCCAACAAATTCCAATTTAAGAGTCCAAAATAAACACGGTAGGCATTCCAACAACTCCAGGTGATTTTTTAGTGGCAGGAAACGAAAAAAGAAAATGGAAGGAAATAAAAATAGTCCACCACCTTGGAGCCTTGTTGGACTGGAGGCGCAGCCAGTGGCCACCCATGGCCCTCCAGAATTACAACTACTGATGCCAATAACAAAATCCCCCCAACAAACACAGAATATAACCTCGTTCATATTTGCTAATATACAGGGCCTTAAGCCATCCACCAACAACAAAATACCTTTTATCAGTGGACTTCTAGTGGAGTCTAATGCAATGTTTGCAGCCTTCACAGAGACTCACACAAAAGATCACTTTGACAGTGAAATATGGATAAGTGGTTACAACCTTTTTAGATGCGACAGAAAAAACAGGCAACAAGGGGGGGTTGGCCTGTATGTCAAAGAGTCCCTTATCTGCACGGAGTTGCTGAACACCACAAATGAGGTAGTTGAAGTTCTATCAATAAAGATCGAGAACCAAAACCTAGTCATTGTGGTTGTATACAAGCCACCAGATACAACCTCCCAACAGTTCAAGGAACAGCTACTGAAAATCGATTACTGTTTGGAAAACCTTCCAGCTCCATCCCCAAACATCTTACTGCTTGGTGATTTCAACCTAAGGCATACAAAATGGAAAAATGTAGCAAATAATGTTATAGCTGAAACAATCCCCGGAGGTAGCGCAGATGAAAGGTCACACACACATGAGCTACTAAGTCTCTGCGAAAAACACACCTTAAGCCAGCAGATAGTGGAGCCAACAAGACTAGAAAACACACTTGACCTTATCTTTACAAATAATGAGGACCTGATAAGAGACATAAGAATATCAAAAACAACTAATTCCGATCACAATCTAATCGAAGTCCAGACGTACATGCATAGGGGTCCTGAACAGCAGAATGCATGTACCTGTGAAGGTGTCTTCACAAAATACAATTTCAACAACAAGAACATCAACTGGGACCAGGTAAACCATGTCCTAAACGAAACATGTTGGGAGGATGTCTTAAATGACATGGACCCAAACCAGTGCCTTGAAAGGATCAACTTCCTGGTAGCCGAAGCATGTTCTAGGCATATTCCCCTAAGAAAGAAGAAGAGCAGGAGTAAACTGGAGAGAAAAAGACGCTCCCTCTACAGAAGACGGCGAAGAGTCACTGAGCTCCTCAGGAGTGCTAGAATATCTGATACACGAAAGGAGGCGCTGACCAGGGAAGTGGAAACTATCGAACTTAAGCTAAATGACTCTTACAGGAGGCAGGAGGAGCTTAAAGCTATTAGTGAAATTGAAAGAAATTCCAAATATTTCTTTTCATATGCCAAAAACAAGGCAAATACCACATCTAGTATCGGGCCCTTACTCAGACAGGATGGGACTTACACAGACGACAACAAGGAAATGAGTGAAATATTGAAATCCCAGTACGACTCTGTGTTTAGTGAACCACTAATCGGTCTGAGGATCGACGACCCAAATGATTTCTTCATGAATGAGCCTCAAAACTCCATAAATGTATGCCAGATTTCCGACATTACCCTAACTCCGATAGATTTCGAAAAAGCCATTGACAACATGCCTATGCACTCAGCCCTGGGCCCAGACTCGTGGAACTCTGTTTTCATTAAGAACTGCAAGAAACCCCTCTCGCGTGCCCTAAGTGCACTATGGAGGAGGAGCTTGGACATGGGTGAAATTCCACTGTCACTTAAAACAACGGATATAGCCCCGCTCCATAAAGGTGGCAGCAAAGCATTAGCTAAGAACTATAGACCAATAGCTCTGACGTCCCACATCATAAAAATCTTTGAAAGAGTGCTAAGAAGCAGGATTGCAAATCACCTGGATTCCCAAAATCTGCACAATCCAGGGCAACATGGGTTCAGGGCAGGTCGCTCCTGCCTCTCACAACTACTGGATCACTATGACATGGCCTTGGATGCACTGGAAGAAAATCAGAATGCAGATGTAATATACACAGACTTTGCAAAAGCATTTGACAAATGCGATCATGGCGTAATAGCCCATAAAATACGTGCTAAAGGAATAACTGGGAAAGTGGGGAGATGGATCTTCAACTTCCTAACAAATCGAACACAAAGAGTAGTGGTCAACAGAGTTAAATCGGAGGCTGCCATAGTGAAGAGCTCTGTTCCACAAGGCACAGTACTCGCCCCCATCTTATTCCTTATCCTCATATCAGACATAAACAGAGATATACACCACAGCACCGTATCATCCTTTGCGGATGATACTAGGATCTGCATGAGGCTGTCATCTGCTGAGGACGCGGTTAACCTCCAAGAAGATATAAACAAAGTTTTCCAGTGGGCCACGGTAAACAATATGATGTTCAATGAGGACAAATTCCAACTACTCCGTTATGGAAAACTGGAGGAGATAATAACTAGAACAGAGTATACTACTGACTCCGGCCATACAATAGAGCGGAAAAATAATGTAAGGGACCTGGGAGTAGTAATGTCTGAGGATCTCACTTTCAAGGATCACAACAGTGCCACGATCGCACGTGCAAAGAAAATGATAGGATGGATAATGAGAACTTTCAAAACGAGAGATGCCAAGCCCATGATGATCCTTTTCAAATCACTTGTTCTCTCTAGGCTGGAATACTGCTGTACATTAACATCTCCATACAAAGCAGGTGAAATCGCAGATCTAGAGAGTGTACAGAGATCCTTTACTGCACGTATAAGTTCTGTCAAGCACCTTAACTACTGGGAACGCTTGAAAGCACTTGACTTGTACTCGTTGGAACGCAGGAGGGAGAGATATATCATAATCTACACTTGGAAAATCTTGGAAGGAATGGTCCCAAATCTGCACACAGAAATCACTCCCTATGAAAGTAAAAGACTGGGCAGGCGATGCAAAATGCCGCCAATAAAAAGTAGGGGTGCCATTGGTACACTAAGAGAAAACACCATAAGTGTCCGGGGCCCAAAACTGTTCAACAGCCTCCCATCAAGCATTAGGGGAATTGCCAATAAACCCCTGGCTGCCTTCAAGAGAGAGCTGGACAGATACCTAAAGTCAGTGCCGGATCAGCCGGGCTGTGGCTCGTACGTCGGACTGCGTGCGGCCAGCAGTAACAGCCTAGTTGATCAGGCCCTGATCCATCGGGAGGCCTGGTCGTGGACCGGGCCGCGGGGGCGTTGATCCCCGGAATAACCTCCAGGTAACCTCCAGGTAACCAGGTAACTAAAGGAACTTTCCCTGTTTATTAATCATGTCCCCAGGTCTCTCCTACATAACACTTACTCTCCCCATTTTGGGTCTATTGTCATGCACACACAAAAGAGAGGTTTATCCCTATATCTCAGCTAGTAAACCATAACCAGGAAACCTAGGACATGGTTTAGGCCATTCCAATAATTGAAGCAGACCTAATAAAACCCCAAAAAACAGACCAGGGGAGTAGAGAATTCCCTACCAGTTCCCAGGAAAATTACCCATTTCAAGTCACTTCCAGTTATAAACTGATCTAAATCTATTCAACTTAATTACTATGCTTTCTGTTCTATCTATTGTCATCAAGGAACAGCCAATAAAATTACAAAATTTTAACCCAGACACAGGATCAGTAGTTAGCTGGTCCCATCGTGTACTGCATGGGTCAGGTTTTTTTTTTTTTTATAGTGTGCACACCCTTGTCACATACCATTTCTCTCATATCTAAGCCAAAATTTCCTGCTCACAGCAAATTTACAGGTGCTATGAATTATGCCTTCTAGTAAGTCATGGATGCTAATTGCTATGACATATCAGTATATAATGGACAGCATAAAGGTTAAAGAAAAGGAGGGTTTGAGGGACAGTAAAATAGCCAACTCAGTCATTGCTATGTTTGAGATGTGAATTTTCATATTAAAATATAATTCTCACTTTAAATATTATTTTAGAATGTCTTTCATATTAAAGTTTTATGTTTTATTATAATTCATAGCTGAAGATTAGGGAAGGGCTCATCTCATCTCTGAATCCCATGCCTATGCAGATAACTGTACGCATTGATAGTATTTTTATTATTCTTTCAACAAACCAGCCATATCCCACCGAGGCAGGGTGGCCCAAAAAAAAAATAAACAAAAGTTTCTCTTCGTAACTTTAGTAATGTATACAGAAGGGGTTACTAGCCCCTTGCTCCTGGCATTTTAGTCGCCTCTTACAACACTCGTGGTTTATGGAGGAAGAATTCTTTATTTATAGTAATGTACCCAAAAAATAAATACCCACTGCCTTCAGATGCATCAATCACCAACCTGAAGTTATATAAACATACAGAATAGATAGCAGATTACATTTGCTTCTGATACAATAAGCATAAAAATTATTACATTTGTGGTGGGTAAAGGGGAAGTCATATAGCACCCGGAAAATTTTTTAATAATACACCCGAGTACAATGATACCAACATTTTTACAAGGGTATAAAGTATAGGTTTTGATCGCTGCAGCGAGAAAGAGGCAGTGGTGATGTCATCCCTGAGAGCAATATTTTTTTTTTTTATTAACACAACGGCCTTCTCCCACCAAGGCAGGGTGGCCTGAAAAAGAAAAACTTTCATCTTCATTCACTCTATCACTGTCTTGCCAGAGGTGTGCTTACACCACAGTTATAAAACTGCAACATTAACACCCATCCTTCAGAGTGCAGACGCTGTACTTCCTATCTCCAGGACTCGAGTCCGGCCTGCCAGTTTCCCCGACTCCATTCGTAAATGTTACCTTGCTCACGCTCCAACGGCACGTCAAGTCCTAAAAATCATTCGTCTCCATTCGCTCCTATCTAACATGCTCACGCATGCTAAAAGTCAAAGCCCCTTGTACACAAAACCTTCTTTACCCCCCCCTCCAACCTTTCCTAGGCTGACCCCTACCCCACCTTCCATCCACTAGATTTATACATTCTCGAAGTCATTCTATTTTGTTCCATCCTCTCTACATGTCTGAAGCACCTCAACAACCCTTCCTCAGCCCTCTGGATAATGGCTTTGGTAATCCTGCACTTCTCCTAATTTCCAAACTATGAATTCTCTGCATTATTTTCACACCACACATTGCCCTCATACATGACATCTCCACTGCCTCCAACCTTCTCCTTGTTGCAACATTCACCACCCATGTTTCACACCCATATAAGAGCATTGGTATAACTATACTCCCATACTTTCCCCTCCTTGCTTCCATGGACAAAGTTCGTTGTCTCTACAGACTCCTAAGTGCACCACTCGCCTTTTTCCCCTCATAAATTCTATGATTCACTTCGCTGTATAGCCCTTGTGGCTTAGCGCTTCTTTTTGATTATTATAATAATAATATATGATTCACTTCATCTTTCATAGTTCCATCTGTTGATATGTCCACTCCTAAGTATCTGAATACATTCACCTCCTCCATACTCTCTCCCTCCAATCTGATATCCAATCTTTTGTCACCTAATTTTTTTGTTATTCGCATCACCTTACTCTTTCCTATATTCACTTTTAATTTTCTTCTTTTACATACCCTACCAAACTCATCCATCAACCTCTGCAACTTCAGGCTATACGTGGTGTGAATATCATAGTATTCAGAGCACAGAAGTTATAGGCAATGCGGGGTCATCAAAGGTGTAATTCAGGAGGGGGAGGCTTGAGATGATTAGGGCATGTAGAGAGTATGGAGAGTGACAGGCTGACAAAGAGGGTACATTAATCTTGAGTGAAAGGTAAGGGTCATACCAGTAGTTGGAGGGACAGGGTAAAAGAGGATTAGCTTTTGGGGCTTGAACATGCAGCTTTAACACTTTTTTTTATTATAATAAGTGAACATGCAGCAGGCTTGTATGAGTGTACTGGGAGTACATGGAGACTGATTTTTAATGGACATGCTGCTGGAGTGAGCAAGCTAACTTTATGAAGGTATTCATGAAAACCATTAAGATGGACTCGAGTCCTTGAGGTGGAAAGGGCAGTGCCTGCACTCTAAAAAGGGATGGGGGATATTGCAGTCAGAGGGTAATCTGACTGTGATGTCAGCAAACTGATAAGATGGCGAGTTGGTGACTGATGTGTGTAATTCTTAGGGGCACCCTGCCATGACAGAAGAAGGCTGTTGGGTTAAGAAAAAAAATAATGTTACAAGATTGGGCTTTCCAGGGAGGTGCCTTGATGACTGTGAAAGGGTTGTAATCCAGAAAAAAAAAATAGGTACCATCGCTTTCCTTGGATCAAATCTGATTGCCTCCTATTTCCAACGTAGCTTACACGACCCTTATGGGTTTAGTGCCCTTGAAATTAATAATTGATGGTCTCTGAGAATGCTGTTACTAGTTGGGGGTACAAATCATTACAAGAGTCCTAGTACCTGGTAAAGTAGATATCCTGGGGCAAAACATTATTGAAATAGCTGCACATGATAAAACACACAAGGCAACTAAGAAGCTTAGTGCTAAAGCGTATCTCATACCTACTCACCAATTGAGGCTATATAACTATACCCCCTCAGGGAAAGTTCCCTGATACTGGTAAGGAACTAGAAATGTGATCCAATTCCTTGTGTCGAGTCTGAATGCCTTCCATTTCCCCAGGCTGTATGTCCCATATGGGTTAAGCACTCCCTCGTGAATGTAATAATATATAACCATACAAGGCACAGGTTTGCATTTAATTCAAAAAATGTACCTATTTATTAAACTGCCAACCTAGTCTTGTCTCATAATTCTGGACAAGGTAAAAGTCTGTGAAAGGCAACATATCTCTCGACTTGATCCAGCCCTTGTATATTCTATTTCCATTAAATCTTCAAGGGCACAGATGTTGGTGACCTTAGTGTTATATACAGGATCAGTTTTTACAAGGATTCACACCAAGTCCAGCTTTGCAAACAGCCAGAACAGATCTCTTATAACAAATGATGGGCAGCTATCAGTAACTTCAACTTTTGCTGTGTCCTTATCAAAGAAAGCACTCCATCAGCAATAATTCATTCATTTCTTGAATAATTAACAATGCCTTAAAATGAACATACGAGTAATAAAGTCAACTGCCAGAACATAAGACCTGACCCACAGCTGGCTCCAACTTTGTCCTGGTTCTTGTATCTTAATATTAAAATAATTATTAAACTATGTATTATCTGAAATCACGATGTTGCTAGGGAACGTGTTGTGAATGAGCTGACAAGATATGAGCTCTTAGTCTGCAACAACTAAAAAAAAATGCAAATCAGAAAAGTTATGCTGATTTACAAGATGCATATGTATTAGGAGCAATTTATTTTCAAAAAAGTATTGAAAACAAAATGTCAAATAGGAAAAGTAAATCTACATAGGACATTTGTTAAGGTTTGATGAAGACAGTGACAAAACAACTGGAAGAACCAGCAAAGATATAGCCAATACCTTCAAAACTTGATTACCACTGTAAAAAAGAATATGGGATGAAAGTGTAAGAGCAAATCTTTGTTTTCTAGACAGCACCGAAAATAAAAACAGTATTGGAGTGGATAAGGCAGTAAGACATATGTTAAGCTCTGCCATAAACAGTGATGACAATGTAGATCGTATTAAAAAAAAAAAAAAATTCCTCTTACATACTTAGCACTTTCTCTGATTCTAATAATAATAATAATAATTCCTCTTACATAAGAGGTGGGAAGCCAAGCCTGATCTCTACAACTGAAGGATAAATACTTTCCTGAGCCTCTTGCTGCAACAGAAAAGAAGATATTGTAAAAAATAAGTTTTGTGTAGTCACAACACAAGGCAGCCCCAACAGTCCAGAGACAAAATACTGATCCAAAGATTTTGAAACGGTACTCATGGTATTACACCTTACTCAAGTACTATACCACAAACAAATGTGACTGTAACCCTCTACAGTCAGTGGGATATGGCCAGTTTGTTGAAAGAAAGAACCCTCTACAGTGTTAATAACAAGAAAAAGAAATATCTTAAAAGATTGCAAGGTTATAAACATGCATGGGTGAATCCACTAAGTAACTAGGAGCAGCACAGAATTAAAATTCGGCTATAGTATTACATCCACCTTGCCCAGTTTCACACGTTGTTACAAAAATGTGCATTGTATAAACTGGAGTAAAAAAAAAAGGAATAAACCATGCCATGATGGATCTATCTTGCAAAAAATGCATTGTATAAGATTCTACTGTATAATAATCATTAAGGAGAAACTGTTCCTGAAAGGATTTTTAATACACTTTTAATAAGATATTAGTAGGGAAAACAAAAATTTACTTTCAGTAGCAACTAATTTAAAATATTTTCTTATGATGAAAGCATTTACATTTATGAAATTTAAATTTAAATATATATACTGTATATACATATACACACACTGGAGTAACAAGATCAACCGCCCAGTCAAATACATATCCTTTTTTTTTTTCACTCCTAAATCACTACATTATGTTTGAAATAAAGAGTAGAACCATCTAAAATTTTTTCCATAATCACTTATTTGTATCAAGTAGGTCTTCCACTCTATACTGACCGTAACAGACCACTGCTGCTCACTCATACTGCTTACATACATACAGTGAAAGTACAGAAACTCACTCAAAGAAGAGTAATTCAAGATGTCAAAATTTTGATGCTCTATCTCATTGTTCAGGAACTTTTCCAAGATATGGTCTCCAACTGTTTCTTGAGAAAAACATTTTCAAACCATGATTTTTAATTAGATCTGCAGAATTCTTCTGACACAATCTCCATTTGGTTCTAGAGAAGAGAGCAATACCCACAGTAAGCTTCTTCATTGGTCCGTTGGTTAGATACACTGAACGCGCCTTGAGATCTTTGATCCATCTCCCACAAGCCGGGCGTCTGGATGATCTATTTTGAAATAAAGACATGTCAGTAATTTTTTCAATGTTACAGTACCTAAGTTAAGATGTTCTTATTTCAAATTAATATAAAAATTAGATACAATTTGAAACTCCCAGCAAATATGATTTATTTGGAACAGTAAGTAATGAACCTGATCTTTCTTCTTTCAACACACCGGCCGCATCCCACCGAGGCGGGGTGGCCCAAAAGGAAAAACGAAAGTTTCTCCCTTTACATTTAGTAATATATACAGGAGAAGGGGTTACTAGCCCCTTGCTCCTGGCATTTTAGTCGCCTCTTACAACACGCACAGCTTACGGAGGAAGAATTCTGTTCCACTTCCCCATGGAGATAAGAGGAAATAAGCAAGAACAAGAACTAGAAAGAAAATAGAAGAAAACCCAGAGGGATGTGTATATATATATATATGCTTGTACATGTATGTGTAGTGTGACCTAAGTGTAAGTAAAAGTAGCAAGACGTACCTGAAATCTTGCATTTTTATGAGACAGAAAAAAGACACCAGCAATCCTACCAAGTGAGTTTTACACTCACTTGGCAGGACGGTATTACCTCCCTGGGCAGTTGCTGTCTACCAACCTACTACCTAGGATGAACCTGATACCAGTCATTAAATATCAGGGATGTGACAAAAAATCAGAATCAGAGGGTATCAGCACCAGTACTGGTTTGTTTTGATAGAATCAGTATCAGCCTAAAAAAAGAGTATCTGTACACTAGCAAATATAGAAACATTCTCTTTGCCTGAATTTCATATGTTCAAACTGGTTATCAGCAATTATGAATTTAAGAAAACATTGTTTCCTGACATTTCGTAAGGTTTAAATATTCTACATTTAAAGACTGGTAATGGTGTACAAATATTTGTAATAATTCTGTAACCCATGGTAAATGAAGCAATTTTATAGGAAATATACTTAGTCAGGTGGTGTGGAAGGGTATGAGCTTCACTTATATCAAACACCAGAAACCTACTTTCACTAATACCTTTACAAGTACCTGTTACCCTCACTCACTTTACCACATGAAATACCTATGCACTCAACACCCTCATAAAAACTGAAGGGGTGAAAATCATAAGTAAAGACTGTTTTGTTAGACAAAAGATGGAGGGGAGGGAAGGAAATGGAAGACAAAGGAAAGGAATTGGGAAGAGCAGAAAGGAAACAGGGAGGGAAAAGATGAGAGGGGATTCACCTCAGGTTTTTAATCATTTACCTCAATGGCCAAAGGAAGGGCGACCCAAATAAGCAAACGCATTCACCATTTATTCCTTAGCTGTCTTGCCAGAAGCGTGCTAATATCACAAATCAGATTACCCTCTGATTGTAACATCACCTTTCCTCCTAAATGCATGCACTGTCATTCCCATCTCCAGGATTCAAGTCTGGCTAACTGGTTTCCCTGATCCCTACATAAATGTTATCCACTGCTCACACTAACAGTAGTACATACATCAGTAACTATTTTTTCTTGAACACACTGGCCATCTCTCAGCAAGGCAGGGTGACCAGAAAAAGAAACACTTTCACCATCATTTACACTATCACAAGTTTGATGGATGTTTAAGCCCCTCTGAAACTCAAACCTCCTTTACTCAATCCCTCCAACTATTCCTGGGACGACCCATGCGATAAAAATATACACAGTAGACTGTCAGATAATGCAGAAATTCTGTTCCTAAAAATGATGTGTAGTAAAAAAAATAGAGTAAACAAAAATGAAGAACATAGGAGAGAAATAAGGTTAGGTTCATTAACACCCCCCCCCCTCAAAAAAAAATTTAATCTCAAAATTATAAAAAACAATGATGATCCTGCAACAACATCTCTGTTAACAGACAAAGATAGTTTATTGTTTGGTTGTCCTAGTAGTTGCAGCTGTATGGGAGTTATAAAGGATGGAGAGTACATGAGAAGAATTAGAGTGGCTGGTGTGGAGATTGGGGGACTACTGTTGTGGGAGGTAAAAACTAAATGGTTGAGGGGCAAGAGGCAGGGGTTATAGGCTGGTGTTGGGAGGTGGAGGATACTGGGCAGGTGAAGGGAGAAAGGGGGTGGAGTCTGGGAGCAACGAGTTGATGTAATGACGACCATGTGGGTGGCCCCAGCATGGGTGGCGGTGGGTGACTACGTGACTAGGTGTGTGGGCCGTGAAAGCGTGGGTAAAATGTGGGCTTGAAGCTGTGAGGGAAGGTTTGGTGTGGGTGAAAGCATGGGTACAATGTGGGAGTGGGGCCATGTGGGTGGGAATCTGCAGGGAAGTTGTGTAGATGAAAGGTGTAGTTGTCCATGGCCTGGTATGGGTGATGGGTGGTTGGTGGTGTAGGCAGTAATGAGTGGTGGGTGACTTTAGTAATTAGGTATGTGGGCAGTGTGTTAGAGTGAAAGGCTGGGCAAGGTGTGGTCTTCAGGTAATGGGGAAATGGAGGAGGTGTGCCATGGAAGGTGGGGGAGGGAATTGTTTGGATGGGGGCTGCTGGGTGTGCAGTGAGAGCATGTTGCCACAGGAGGGAGGGAAAGTTGAATGAGCAGTTGGTGTGGGGCTGAAGTATAGTACCAGATGCGTATGAATGTAACACGTTATTAGACACACATGAACATTGCACTGATCTCACTGCCATGCCCTTCTGCCCATACATTCTAGCCCTCACCCTCCTGCCCATATGTTGGAGGGTGGAACAACAATGGAATGACTTCACCCATACTTCCCTTCCATACTTTCTTGGACCTCACCCCCTTCCCCCACGCTTACACCCACCTCTCTCCCAAACACTCGCCTTTACTTGCATATCTCAACCCACCTGCCTCTACCCACTCCCACAATAATGTCCATCTAACCATAAGCTACAGTACCACATGGAATGTACAACAGATGAAGGGAAGGTGGCATGGCAGACAGCATGCACCTGCAGGCCTCTCTCAACCCTTCCCTCATCACTCTTCACCAAGTACATACCTTGTCCTCACTAGCTTCCACCCACTAGCTCGCATGTTTATACCCACTAGTGCACACATTCATACTTGTCACCTCACATGTTTATATCCACCAGCTCGCATATTCATACTCACATTAGCCTGCATGTTCATATCCACTAGCTCACACGTTCATGCCCACTAACTCGCATGTTCATGCCCACTAGCTTGTGCGTTCATACCCACTAGCCCAGAAGACAATGAACTCACTCTGAAGCAGAAGGAAAAGACTACGGTGCTTGCCCAGTTTTCCCCTACATGTACTCTACCATATAAACCGATTTTTACAGAGTGTATGCCGAAAATGTGCCATAATTTCACAAAACTTATCAGATTACATGTTATCCGAGTCTACTGTAATTAGGTAAGGAACATTATTTGTCCAAATCTCATCTGTTAATAACACTAATGCAGAAACAATTCTGTATTATTTGCAAGTCTAAGCTCACAAAACCTCTAAGAATGTAGCCACTAACCTGAAATTTTGAGATTTGGTTATTACTCCTGTAATAACAAATCTAGGAAAACAGAAAAGTACATATCAACATAGCAGCATAATGTTATTTGATGGAAGGGAGACATGAATAGATAAATAGGTGAATGTCTTAACAGTTTTATATTAGCTCAGTATTACCTTCTGGACAAGTTCCTCAAAGGCACATTGTACACCATCCTTGGTTTTGGCTGAGGCTTCAATAAACAGCATTGCATGACGTCTAGCAAATTTTAGACCTTCCTCTCTACTTACTTCAACTTTCTCCTGAAAAATTAAGCAAAATGTGAAGCATACCAAGGTAACTCTTGAAACATCCAAGTGTAAGAAACTCTTGTCAATGAGAGATTCAAGATCACATGGAGGCAAGGCAGGATTGGCTGGCTGGACAATTAACTAGCTAAGTAACTGGTTGGCTAACTGGCTGGGTGAGTGTCACCAACACCTTCCTGCCTCTCTCCCTCTCTCTCACCAGACATTCTGGCCACCACCTCCCTCCCTCCTTATCACCACATCATCTCAGGGTGAGTGCAGTTAGTATGTACTATACAGGTACAGCACTTGCTCTCTGCATCCACCTACTGCTCCCCCAGGCCCCAATCCCCTCATGAACTGACAGCTGTCACTCTTTTCCTCCCCTCTACATAGCCAGATCTGTAAATTTATTCAGGTACAGGTACACATACATACAATTATGGTGTAAATTACCTAGGATAACCCAAAAAGGCCCGGTGGCCTGGTGGCTAAAGCTCCCGCTTCACACACGGAGGGCCCGGGTTCGATTCCCGGCGAGTGGAAACATTCGACACGTTTCCTTACACCTGTTGTCCTGTTCACCTAGCAGCAAATAGGTACCTGGGTGTTAGTCGACTGGTGTGGGTCGCATCCTGGGGGACAAGATTAAGGACCCCAATGGAAATAAGTTAGACAGTCCTCGATGACGCACTGACTTTCTTGGGTTATCCTGGGTGGCTAACCCTCCGGGGTTAAAAATCCGAACGAAATCTTATCTTAAACAAAGTGACTTATTGCCACAGGGGTCCTTGGGCTAGACTGAATACTTAAATTCTCCATTCAGACAATGTAAATAATTTCTACAAATATCTGCCTGCCCCTCTTCCTCCTTGCTTGCCTGCCCTGCCCTCCTTTAACTGTTGAAGCTAAAGGTTAAAATACCTGTAATCTTAGTATCCAGCTGTCTTTTGCACCAGCAGGCCAAGTCCTCTACTTCAGAAGAGGGCCAGACGATCATGAAATACAAATTTCATAATTTGGGAGTTGCAGATAATCTGCATTTTCGTATACTCCCTCCCTCTATTAGTCTGTTAATGAGAAGTTTTACTGAAGTAGTTGATTTTGTATGTTCTTGAGTTTCCTACAGGCTATATGAAGAGCTGAGAAGAAAAATGATGAACTAGCCAAATGTCACTTACAAATTGAATAAGTGAAGGGAATTTGCACTAGCAGCATCACACTGGTGGTGTCTTTTGACACACTGCACTTGAGTCTTTAGCCATTATTCCTTTAAGTTTACTAGAACATTTTAGTATCCATAAAAATGGATATTTTCATCACCATATCTTGTCTCTCAATATTAACCCTTTCAGAGACGCCAGGCCCTCTCCGAGACTTGTTCTCAGGGTCACTGTGAGAGAAAAGTTCAACAGATAGGAGTAACGATAGTTTGATTGCCGGCTGCTTGTTAAGGTAGGGTCAGTCTAGCCCCGGCTATCTCCCCCCCCCTTTTCTCCCCACCCCGAAAGGTGACGTGTGGGGCTCCGGCCAAACAGTAATCACTCAACTCACAGCTCCCAGTACAACTGTGAGTAAAAGCCTCTGCTCCTATTCTAGTGGATATTGGTTGAAACCTTCACTTTTGACCAATAATGAACTTAGTCCTTTCAGTTTTAAGCTCCACATGAGACTTTTAGATAATCACCACCTTTTTTAAGTATCTTGCACTTATCATGGAGAGTGATTTCTTAAGCAGTGGGTAACCTGTCTCTCTTTCCAGCTTGGAATGACAGCTCGGGTCACCTGCCAACCAACGAGGAGTGTTGAAGGAGACGGACTGAAACCGGTCTTGAGACGTCACTTTATGATCTACCTACCTGATTAATTGTACAGGACACTATCCCTCATCTTTGTAGTGGTAAAGAACCTGCGTTCTTGTCATCAAAACTGACTATTCAAGGCTATAGACTCTGTGAAGAACTAGTCATTGGGTTGTCACTCAACACCTGTGACCCCCCCCCCCACACATAATCATCAACGGCTACAATTTCTACAAGACGGTGTCAACATCAACCAGACACCCCAGTTTACTTGTACATATTAGCGTTGAATTCAAATGGCAATTTGTCATTTCATTTTTCATTTTTCTCTCAAGTAGGATACACCTTCATATTTCAATGTTTTATCTTTGTATTACTAAATAATAAAGTGTTCATCTTTGTGAATTATTATTTCTTTTTCTGTTCATTAATTTTCCTGAAGAGGAGCCAGCTGTTACAGGGCTGAGTAAGCCTTCACAAGTGGTGACCTTGCCAGGATCAACTCTACTGTATCAAGATTCAACTCCATCTCGAATCTATCATTGAAACTTCAAAGCCGCCTACTACAGACGGTTACCACCAGCCATGAGTAATCATTCTCTATTGTAGGACTACAGTACAGGTATTTAAAAGATCTGGTGATTGTTATATTCTCAATTTATTGTAAGTCAAGTCAGGCAGGATATACTAGTTAATTCTGTCATCTGTATTTTTGAGCTTGAAACGATTTGGAGGAATAGACTCTAGGGACCCGAGATTTTCCAGTGACAAGTTGTTTCATTGAGCTCTTTATTATATCAAGGGAACTGTTGTAGGACACTCTTGATTTTTGTTGGTGAGAAGATTGGATGGTCAAGGGACCCCATTCTACTTACTGTTTGCTCGAAGCCGGCAAAGAACCCTCCGTTTTCATTCACACATACTGTTTAATCGAAGCAGGGATCGAACCCTCCGATTTATTTACAGTTTGAGCGGAGCAGGAATTGAGCCCTCCGTTTTCTTTGATATATCAGTTTCATTTTCCCCTGGTAGTTTAAGTTATTCTTGCAAGTATGGAGGAATACCAGTTTTGGATAAACACTGGGAGTAAGTTAGGAATAACGGGGAAGAATTTAGAAGCTTTCATTAGCACTAAGATCCAGGAAAGAGAAAGAAAGGAGAGAACCTTGAGAGAGAGGTGAAAAAGGAGAGAGAGAACCTAGAGAGGAGAAAAAGGAGAGAGAGAGAATTGAGAGAGAGGAGAAAAAGGAGAGAGATCAAATTAAAAGAGAAAGTCAAGAAAGACAGAAAGAGAGAGAAGACAAACAGGAGCGTGATAGACTTGATCGTGAGGAGAGAGCTAAAGAATTTAGAAGCTTTCATTAGCACTAAGATCCAGGAAAGAGAAAGAAAGGAGAGAACCTTGAGAGAGAGGTGAAAAAGGAGAGAGAGAACCTAGAGAGGAGAAAAAGGAGAGAGAGAGAATTGAGAGAGAGGAGAAAAAGGAGAGAGATCAAATTAAAAGAGAAAGTCAAGAAAGACAGAAAGAGAGAGAAGACAAACAGGAGCGTGATAGACTTGATCGTGAGGAGAGAGCTAAAGTATGTGAGGAACAAGCTAAAATACAGGAGGAACAAGCTAAAATACAGGAGGAACAAGCTAAAATATGTGAGGAACAAGTTAGATTAAGAGAGCTTGAGGAAAGAGCAAAAGATAGAGAACATGAGTTAAGAGAAAGAGAAAAAGATTGCGAGGTAGAGAAATCTCGCCTTGAATTAGAGAATAAAAAGTTATCTTTTACACAACAACAATTAGAGGAAGGAGTAACTGAACATCATGCAGCTAGTGCACCTCCCTTCACAGAGGGTGAAGACATTACTTCATACATTATCAGGTTTGAAAATACCGCTACCCTCTGTGAATGGCCTGCTGACACCTGGGCTACCAGGTTAGGAATGTTATTTTCTGGTACAGCTTTGAATATCTATGCAACTTTGTCGCAGGATATCATATGTAATTATAACCTACTGAAGAAGGCAATCCTTAAAGCATATCGAAAAACCACAAATTCTTATAGGAAAGATATCAGGTATGCCACCTTACAGCATGGCCAAAACTTTCAGCAGTTACAGGTAACGCTCTTTCATTTGTTCGACTTTTGGATAGAGAGTTCAGGAATTGATCACAGTTATGAATCTCTTAGAGACTTCATGGTTGCTGACCAGTTCCTGACAGCTCTTCCCCACCAAATACGAACGTTCATTAGAGAACGTAACCTGATTAAAGCTGAGGAAGTTGCTGAGGCTCACAATTCCTATAAAGACCTAAAGGGATCGAACCTTAAGGGCAATGGTTCACCTGAACCAAAGATTAAGAAGCCTACAGTAGAAACAAAGTCACCAGCTATTATACCAACATGTCATCGGTGTGGTGGTATCGGCCCAGATTGTCCTTCCAAGAAAATAGAGAAAGTTGGTAGATGTTTTGTTGATGGTAATGACCAAGCACCCTTCTGTTCAGGAGCAGTTAATGGTATAAAAGTCTCAGACATATTACGTGACACTGGATGTACGTGCATCGTAATTTCGGACAAACTGTTCCCTTACTTTAAAACCTCTCGTGTGTCCTCTATTCTTTCAGATTACTTGGGTCGTGAAAATACTTTCCCTACAATACGTTGTTACTTGAAAACTAAATGGTTCACCGGTTGGACTAATGTGGTACTAGCCCCAATTACTTGTTCTATAATAGTGGGTAACATTAAAGGTGCCGTTCTTCCTTCAGAGACGGATCTTTCGTCACTACCCATGGATCTAAGTTTTCCAGCTCCTCTTCCTTGCAAAATAAGCCCCTTAACAATTCCGCACCAGAAGCTGCATTGTCTCGTACTGTTCATTTGGGGGTGGAAACAGATGATACTGCTCTCGATAGTGAGGTAGCAGGATCACCTGTCCACTTGTCAGGTGAAAGTAAGGGTATTGCCTCTGGCACTCTCAATGTCTTAACTAGGGCTCAGACCATAACCCTGGCTTCTCCTACCTCTTCTCCCACCATAAGCCCTTTTATTTTCCCAGATTTTATGTCCAAGGATTACTTTGTCAATATACAGCGCGATTGCCCTTCAATTCAGGATTGTCATAATCAAGCTTTTAACAACAAAGTTATCCACGGGAGATACGTATCTCATAAGTTTGAATATATTAATGGTATCTTATATAAATCTCATTCTTCAGCGATAGATTATTCCCTCCTTGTTGTTCCTAAACCATGTCGAGAGACTGTTCTTCAAATGGCTCATGATTTGCCAGTGACCAAACACATGGCCCATCGTAAGACGTGGCATAAACTCAAGCACACTTATTTTTGGCCAAGCATGCACTTAAAGGTTACAAAGAAGTATAGTTCTTGCAATAGGAGTCAGGTGCTTGCTGCACAAAATACACACACCCCTAGTTCCTGTATATTTATTAAATCTAAAACTTCCCTATTGCAGAAACGAGATACTCCACCATAGAAAAGGAATGTTTGGCCCTTGTATGGGGTATCTCCAAATTTAAATTTTATTTACTGGGAAAAGAATTTATTTTAGAAATGGATCACAAACCTTTGATATACCTAGAAACTTTTAAAGGAACCAACAGTCGCCTCTTAAGGTGGACATTGGCACTCCAAGCTTTTAAGTTTCATATTGTGTATATCAATGGTTCATCCAATTATTTCTCTGACTGGTTAAGTCATGACAGTTAGTAGATTTGTTGCCTTACGTGACTTCATATTAGAACTTTTTCCTCGCCTATTCTTCTTATACTCCTTGACTTTAAGTCTTGGTATGGGGGAGTGTGAGGGAAAAGTTCAACAGATAGGAGTAGCGAGCGAGTATATGATAACAATAGTTTGATTGCCGGCTGCTTGTTAAGGTAGGGTCAGTCTAGCTCCCGCTATCTCCCCCCCCCTTTTCTCCCCACCCCGAAAGGTGACGTGTGGGGCTCCGGCCAAACAGTAATCACTCGACTCACAGCTCCCAGCACAACTGTAAGTAAAAGCCCCTGCTCCTATTCTAGTGGATACTGGTTGAAAGCTTCACTTTTGACCAATAATGAACTTAGTCCTTTCAGTTTTAACCCCTTCAGGGTCCAAGGCCGAAATCTGAAGTGGTGCACCAGTGTCCAAGAAATTTTGAAAAAAAAAAAAAAAAAAAATTCCTTACAGAATTAAAGAGCATATTTTTGTGAAGGTAATAAGACAAAAAAAAATTTCTGATCAGTACTTACCGAGATACAGTGCCAAGAAGTTTGTCCAAAATGATGTGGTGGCGGCAACATCAACGAATTCCACATATGCGCATTACTTTATTTAGCAGTTTTTGTAGTTTTTTCTTTTCTTACTAACATTTGGGGCCTGAGAGACCAATACTGTATATAATGTATATATATAAACTCACTGTATTGAACACAATAACTGCACTAAAGTTATTATCATATTATTGTTTACCACTGTTGTTTATTACAATAAACATGCACAAATCTTGTATAATACTAATGTTCTATCATATATTTACATATTTACAATCACTGGATATGGTTTTAGAACTGCTGGAGCTTGTGGAACTCCTTGAAACAAGGCACCATACACAGAGGCACCTTACATTCCTCACACATAAACCGAGTGCCTTTGCGTCTTTGTTGCCGTCGTTTTGTTTGTGCACAGACAATGCATCTCTTCTGAGCAAATTTCTTCTGAGTTGAAGGAAGCTGTATTATGAAATGATCACCTTCCCTCCTCAAACGCTTGGGTATATCCTGAGTAATTCGAGGACCTTGTTGTATAGCAGGTGTTCTTACCTGGTACTTCATTATGAGTTGTCTGACAACAGACAAACAAAATTCACCATATGGTGGTCTGTTGCCAGTCTTTATTTGGTACATATTACAGTGGTCCCTCAATAATCGTCCGGCCTGAAAGTCGTCCATTTCGGAAATACAGTGGACCCCCGCATAACGATTACCTCCGAATGCGACCAATTATGTAAGTGTATTTATGTAAGTGCGTTTGTACGTGTATGTTTGGGGGTCTGAAATGGACTAATCTACTTCACAATATTTCTTATGGGAACAAATTCGGTCAGTACTGGCACCTGAACATACTTCTGGAGTGAAAAAATATCGTTAACCGGGGGTCCACTGTAGTCCTGTTTTTTCGTCAAAATATTGGCTCGCAAATGGTCCGGTAACTCGCTAATAGTCCTAATAGTCCTTCGTCCCGGACGCGTACTCACGCTCTGAGCTGCCTCGGCCTTTCCTTCCCAGCCAGTGTGCCATTGTTTACCAGTGAGTGACAGTCCCCTCACATGCTCCTACGAAATATTTCATAACATTCCATTGATTTTAGTGCTTGCAAGTGCTAAATAAGCTACCATGGCTCCAAATAAAGCTTCTAGTGCCAGCCCTTTGGTAAAGAATGTGAGAAACACATAATTTATGAAAAAGTTTGTAGAAAAATACAAAGATGGTGGTGGTAGAGTGGAAGCAGTTGTGTTAGTGGTTGATGAACATAAGAAAGGAGGATCACTGCAGCAGGCCTGTTGGCCCATGCTCGGCAGGTCCTTTACAATTCATCCCACTAACGAAACATTTTCCCAACCCAGTCCTCAGTGCTGCCCAAGAAATAAGCTCTGATAACTCTATCCACTCATTTGCAAGTCTCAAATGAGTGGATAGAGTTATCAGAGCTTATTTCTTGGGTAGCACTGAGGACTGGGTTGGGAAAATGTTTCTTTAGTGGGATGAATTGTAAAGGACCTGCCGAGCATGGGCCAACAGGCCTGCTGCAGTGATCCTCCTTTCTTATGTTCTTATGTTCATCAACCACTATCACAACTGCTTCCACTCTACCACCACCATCTTTGTATTTTTCTACAAACTTTTTCATAAATAATGTGTTTCTCACATTCTTTACCAAAGGGCTGGCACTAGAAGCTTTCTTTGGTGGTAGTGATGGTGGTAGAAGGTAGTAGTGATGGTGGTAGAAGGTAGTAGTGATGGTGGTAGAAGGTAGTAGTGATGGTGGTAACAGTTGTAATAGTGGTAGAAGGTCGTAGTGATGGTGGTAGTGGGTTCCTTCTTTAGTGATTCAGTGATTCTACCAACTCCTCCAATGTTGAACATTAAAATGGTATAAAATACCGACAGATTGTTAGGTAAGACACATGCAACAGTTAGGTATCTTTATTTCGAAACGTTTCGCCTACACAGTAGGCTTCTTCAGTCGAGTACAGAAAAGTTGATAGAAGCAGAAGAGACTTGAAGACGATGTAATCAGTCCATCACCCTTAAAGTTTTGAGGTGGTCAGTCCCTCAGTCTGGAGAAGAGCATTGTTCCAAAGTTTGAAACAATATGGAGTTGAAGTGACAGGATGGAGCCTTATATAGCGCCAGGAGGTGAGACATAGGTCACTAGTAGAACGCAGATGTTGGGAGGCCAGGTCCCTCTCAAATCCAGCCGTTCTCACTAGTAGAGGTAGTCGAAGTTGATTCCAGGTCTGTACCAAGATACCCTTGTGTTGCAGTGTCTGACAGATTGAACATTAAAATGGTATATGTGTCTTACCTAACAATCTGTCGGTATTTTATACCATTTTAATGTTCAATCTGTCAGACACTGCAACACAAGGGTATCTTGGTACAGACCTGGAATCAACTTCGACTACCTCTACTAGTGAGAACGGCTGGATTTGAGAGGGACCTGGCCTCCCAACATCTGCGTTCTACTAGTGACCTATATCTCACCTGGTGCTATATAAGGCTCCATCCTGTCACTTCAACTCCATATTGTTTCAAACTTTGGAACAATGCTCTTCTCCAGACTGAGGGACTGACCACCTCAAAACTTTAAGGGTGATGGACTGATTACATCGTCTTCAAGTCTCTTCTGCTTCTATCAACTTTTCTGTACTCGACTGAAGAAGCCTACTGTGTAGGCGAAACGTTTCGAAATAAAGATACCTAACTGTTGCATATGTGTCTATCCTCCAATGTTGTTGGAGTTATATAGGGCTACAAGAACCACCGCCGACTCAGCTGCTGCTTCACCACCATTATGGACGGCTTACACTCAGTGGCCCTTATATACCCAACAACAACACAACACAACACCTCTCGTGACATACGCAATGACTTATTTTATTCATTCAAGAGTATATTCCATGTTTCTATGTTATTAATATTGTTTATTATGTCATATTAGTTGAATTGTGATAGATAAATAAGCCATAGAGTTGATATTAGTGTCATATTCTCCAACAATAAACTTGCCATCCCTCCCTCACACAAACAAATAGCCAATAAGAACATAACAATGGAAGAACACTGCAGGTCTACTGGCCCATACAAGGCAGGTCCTTATCAAAATGACCTCCACCCAAAGCTACCCAAGAATTTACTCCCGTACCCAATGACACAAATCAAACTCAGCTCCTCCAACTCGTATATTTGTCCAATCTCTTCTTAAAACTACCCAAGGTCCTAGCCTTGATCACCCTACTGGTAAGTGTGATGTTAAATAAGAACTTAAGAAAGTAGGAACACTGGAACAGGCCTGCTGGCCCATACTAGGCCGTTCCTTCACAAATCCAACCCACTAACAGAACAAATGCTACCCAAGCAATAAACTCAGGTGCAAGTCCGACTCAAATCCAACCCCTCTCACTCGTGTATTTATCCAGCCTAAATTTGAAACTACCTAAGCCATAGCTTTTAGAACATTGGAAAGGAGGAACACTGCAATAAGCCTGTTGGCCCATACTAGGCCGGTCCTTCACAAATCCAACCCACTAACAGAACAAATGCTACCCAAGCAATAAGCTCAGGTGCAAGTCCGACTCAAATCCAACCCCTCTCACTCGTGTATTTATCCAACCTAAATTTGAAACTACCCAATGTTTTAGCTTCGATCACCCTACTAGGCAGACCATTCCACTCATCAACTACCCCTATTACCAATGTTCATTTATACATTTTATTAGTGCCCTAGAGTCCTTATGGAGGGGGATTCCCCTTCCAAATAACCTCTCTTCCCTCTCTCCTCCTCCCTGTCTTCCATTCATCAATAACAGCCTTCAATAAACTTAACTGTCATGTTGAATGTTCATTCTTTTGTGCATGTAAATCTATCTTTTAGGTAAAAAAAAAAAAAATTTTGTTGATACTTCTAGGTGTCTGGAACGAATTAATTGGATTTACATTATTTCTTATGGGGAAAATTGATTCGAAAATCGTTCATTTCGATAATAGTCCCACTTCCAGGAACGGATTATGGACGATTATTGAGGGACCACTGTATATGCATTGAGCATTGAAATGTCCATGAGATGGAAGAAAAGTTTCATGTACCACTTGTAACTCTTACGAACACAATCAACAAAACCAATCTGCATGTCACATTTGTCAATCAAGCACATGTTTTGTGTATAATCAATCACTGTCACTGGTTTTCGAATACGTTCATTAGTCACTCGATCAACTTTGCCACTGTCTTGCATTTCATTACGGTGAATGGTTGTCAACAATGTGACATCTTGTTTGTCATGCCACCGTAATGCCATGATGTCATTGGCAGTAAACACCTGCACGTCATCACCACGAGCACCTGCGTTGAGACTGGGCATATGTTTACGATTAGAACGCACTGTGCCACACACATGGCTTGTTCACTCGCATGAAATCACTGAGTAATGGGCTTGTGTACCAGTTATCGGTATATAATGTATGCCCCTTACCAAGATAAGGTTGCACATGTGTCTCACTACGTCACCCAAGATACCCAATAACATCTTGGTATCTTTCAATGTTTTACTTCCCGTGTATACAACAATATCCAACACCAGGCCACTGTCACAGTCACAGAGTACAAACAGTTTTATACCAAAGCGTTTCCTCTTGCTCGGTATATACTGCTTGAATGACAGTCTACCTTTGAACAAAATCAAAGACTCGTCAATTACAAGATTCTTGAATGGATAAAAGTATATGCTGAACATTTGTTTGAGATACATAAAAACATTTCAAATCTTGTGTAACCTGTCACTTCTGTCAGACCTGGTTTTGTCAGAGAAGTGCAACATACGTAACAGTAAGATAAACCTGTTCACTGGGATGATTTCACTGAAGACCGGGGTAGAAATTAGCCGATCTGTGGACCAGTATGCTTTTATATTAAGCTTATAGACATGAGGCATAAGCATTATTGTTGCAAAAAGCAAATACATTTCTGCAACAGTCGTCTCTTTCCACCTGTGTAGTCTTGACTGTGGTGATATGATCATATTTGCCATGGTGTACTCAAAATACTTATTACTTTCCCTGACAATAGTTTCCATCAATGGCTGGTCAAAGAATAATTCAAAGAATTCCAGTTAATTGGCCGTGGTTCCAAGGGGACAAGTAGGTAGAATTCCACTTTGAGAGTCATCAAAGTTGTGGGGCTAGGGAACAAAATTAGGATTTTGCTGCCAATCCCAGATATGGTTTGCTGGTGGATACTGGACATCATAGGCTGGTTGTGCGGGTGGTTGTGGTTGTGGTGGGCTGGTGGCTGACGCTCCGCTTTGTCCTTGAACTGAGGAGTCAGCAGTTTGGGTCCCAGCCTGGGCTGGCGAGTCACGCATGGCAGTGCCACTACCATCACCACTACCACCATCTACTGATGCCTGTGGTCTATCCATGCCAAGTGTAGCCACATCATCCTCACTATCACTATCTAAACCTGGTGTAGGGCCACGGGATGTACTCAGTCCCCTGGGCACAGTGTAGGGTACACTACCCGAGCGCATGCGGCGGCGTACATACCGACGCTTCACTGGTGAATATGATTCCTCACTATCACTACTCGAATGATCGTCAAGCGCAATAAAATCACAATCCACGTCACTATCATCATCATTACTGAAGTCAGAGGCCTGGCCACGCGAAAATATTAGTTTTCTCTTGCGTTGAGGTACAACCGACCGTGAGTCACAAGTGCCCACACCAGAGGTAGAAGGTTGAGGATCGTCAGGGTTTTCTGCACTATTATCGATATCCTGGTCATTCCTTTCGGTCACTAACTGATCAAAGCCATAGAATTCGTCTTCATTTCCACTTTCATCAGTGTCAGAACTATCAGATAGGAAGAGGAGAGTCCCAATTTTCCGGGGAGTGAGAGCTGACTTGCGACGAGGCATGGTGAACAAGGGTAACTGAGCTGGCATTCCCACAATGCTTTGCGGGCACCTAGATTTTTTGTTTATGGCGCATACCCACCACGCAGACCCATTCTCTCACATGTAGGCCTATGAGCGCTTTCGCGTTAAATTTGACGGCGCTAGAACTTTGGCGTAGATCTACGGTTTGGACACTCAACGTGAAGCCGTAGATCTACAGGATGGACCCTGAAAGGGTTAAGCTCCACATGGGACTTTTAGATAATCACCACCTTTTTTTAAGTATCTTGCACTTATCATGGAGTGATTTTTTAAGCAGTGGGTAACCTGTCTCTCTTTCCAGCTTGGAATGACAGCTCGGGTCACCTGCCAACCAACGAGAAGTGTTGAAGAAGACGGACTGAAACCGGTCTTGGGACATCACTTTATGATCTACCTACCTGATTAATTGTACAGGACACTATCCCTCATCTTTGTAGTGGTAAAGAACCTGCGTTCCTGTCATCGGGACTGACTATTCAAGGCTATAGACTCTGTGAAGAACTAGTCGTTGGGTTGTCACTCAACACCTGTGACCCTCCCCCCCATCATCATCATCATCATCAATGGCTACAATTTCTACAAGACGGTGTCAACATCAACCAGACACCCCAGTTTACTTGTACATATTAGCGTTGAATTCAAATGGCAATTTTTCATTTCATTTTTCTTTCAAGTAGGATACACCTTCATATTTCAATGTTTTATCTTTGTATTACTAAATAATAAAGTGTTTATCTTTGTGAATTATTATTTCTTTTTCTATTCATTAATTTTCCTGAGGAGGAGCCAGCCTTGGTAATACAGTGGACCCCCACATAGCGACTTTAATCCGTGCAAGAGGGCTGATTGTTATGCGAAATGTTCGGTATGCGAATGAATTTTCCCCATAAGAAATAATGGAAATCAAATTAATCCGTGCAAGACACCCAAAAGTATGAAAAAAAAATTTTTTACCACATGAAATATACATTTTCCTACACACAAAGAGAAGGATACATGCACAATAGTAGAGTAGTACATGCACAATATATATTGTGCATGTACTACTCTACTAAATGAAGAATAAATGACACTTACCTTTATTGAAGATGCAGCAATGACTGATGAGAAACTGTGTCCTGGGAGTGCCTTTTCCTCCTGAGTACTGTAGGTCCTGTTTGGCATTTTCTTCCAGAACAGGCCTTATCACACTGTGTATGCCACTACGATTCTTAAATCTCTCAAACCAACCTTTGCTGGCTTTAAATTCACCAATATGAGCACTAGTTCCAGGCATTTTTCCCTGTTCACCTGGGTGTTAGTCGACTGGTGTGGGTTGCATCCTGGGAGACAAGATTAAGCACCCCAATGGAAATAAGTTACAGTCTTCGATGACACTGACATTTTTGGGTTATCCTGGGTGGCAAATCCTCTGGGGTTAATTGTTTCTTGGTATTCTCAATAAGCCACACCAACAACAGTGCTACAGCAGCAGCAGCAGCAGCTGAAGGTGGTACAGCAGCAACAGACGATGCTACAGCAGCAACAGACGATGCTACAGCAGCAGCAGACGATGCTACAGCAGCAGCAGACGATGCTACAGCAGCAGCAGACGATGCTACAGCAGCAGCAGACGATGCTACAGCAGCAGCAGACGATGCTACAGCAGCAGCAGACGATGCTACAGCAGCAGCAGACGATGCTACAGCAGCAGCAGACGATGCTACAGGAGCAGCAGACGATGCTACAGCAGCAGCAGACGATGCTACAGCAGCAGCAGACGATGCTACAGGAGCAGCAGACGATGCTACAGGAGCAGCAGACGATGCTACAGCAGCAGCAGACGATGCTACAGCAGCAGCAGACGATGCTACAGCAGCAGCAGACGATGCTACAGCAGCAGCAGACGATGCTACAGCAGCAGCAGCAGCTGACGGTGGTACAACAGCAGCAGCAGCAGCTGACAGTGCAGCAGCAGCTGATGGTGGTACAACAGCAGCAGCAGCTGTACCACCAATAGTAGCGATGGTTGATTGGGGTTTATTATACAACCTGGCCAGCTCGGAGACACGCACTCCACTTTCATACTTATCAATGATCTTTTTCTTCATCTCTATAGTAATTCTCACCCTTATTGCTGTAGGGTTGGCACTAGAAGCTTTCTTGGGGCCCATGGTCACTTATTTTCCAGAAAAAAATCACCAAAAACACTGTAATAATACGAAATGTTCCGATTGTATGCTTGGATGTTACCGCAGAGGCTGGCTGGTAAACAATGCCACCGGCGGAACATGTGAGCGTGGCTCAGGCCGCACATTGGACGCATCTCGGACGAAGAGCGGTGAGCGGGTTTTTGGGCGGTATGCGAGGCAAAATTTTTGCGAAAAAAGCGAGCGGTATGCGGATTGTACGGTATGCGATGCGTGCGGTATGCGGGGGTCCACTGTACTGTCTGAAGTTGTTACAGGGCTGAGTAAGCCTTCACAGTCACCAAATTTAAAAAAAAAAAAAAAAAATTCTTATGAAAAGATAGAGAATCTTTTCCCGATCATAACGACACCAAAAGTATGAAATTTGATGGAAAACTTACGGAATTATGCTCTCGCGAAATTGGCGGTCTCGACGATGTTTACGCATCGGCAATTTTGCCCACTATGAGCCCTATTTTCGGCCAATTCCAATGTACTAGTCAACAAATATCATAACTATTTCACTAGAACTCCATTTTTTCTATTGAATGGGTACAAGAAATCACTCATTTACTGATTTCAACTACCCAATAAAGTGGTCAGAATTCACACAAATTTCAAAAGATGCCAATTTCCGAATAGGGTCCAGAATAAACAAGAAAGACATTCCTGGCACTAAAATAATATTTCCTCTGTTCATTAGTCATGTCCCCATGCCCCTCTTACATTCTTTTGCTTTCCACTTTGAATTTTTATTCTCACAAAAAATTGAAGATTTAGTTATGCAGACTACTGCATTAGTGTAGAAATGGTATAAATAATACAGCACTTGTGAAAGAATATTACGCTCACCAGTTGATGTGTATTGGACGCGTAGCACGATTTGTTTACTTTTGAACTTTGGTAAAAATCGAACATTTCTGCTAATTTGAGCTCAATTTCAAGGTACTTTTCATTGTAAAACCAGTCAAAATCATCTCAATTTCTGTAATATGTCTTCCATTCTATAAAATGAGACCAGGAAAACTAGAAGACAACAATAAATACCATACGAAAATACAGTGCAAAGTCGCTGTTTTAATCCAAAAACACCGTCAAAGTTTTTTTTTCTCATTACGCACTGTGTGCTGCAGGATTTTTTTATACTGCGCATACTGACTACATAGACCCATTCTTTCATATGTAGGCCTACCAGCTTTCTCTCACTAGATCTGAGGGCGCTAGAATTTAGGCGTACTAGTACGTCAAAAACCCTGGTGCGTAAGCCGTACTAGTACGTCCGAAACCCTGAAAGGGTTAACCATGGAACCCAAGAAGAATACTAGTGATGCTGGAAGTCCCAAGAAGGATAAACAAGAATTAATAGTGATATTAAAGAAAGTGGAAGTATAAGATGTACTGGACAGTAATATATTAGATGTACTGTACAGTAGTATCAGATGTAGTGTACAGCAGTATCAGATGTACTGTACAGTAGTATCAGATGTACTGTACTGTACAGTAGTATCAGATGTACTGTACTGCACAGTAATATCAGATGTACTGTACTGGACAGCAGTATTAACCCTTTCAGGGTCCGTCCCGTAGATCTACGGCTTTGCGTTCAGTGTCCAAACCGTAGATCTACGTCATGAGCTCAGCTCACTCTGATAAACTGTGAGTGGTACACTTGGGCCTAGATATGAGAGAATACATCTATGTGGTATGTGTGCACCACTTAAAACAAATCCTGCAGCACACTGTGTATAATGAGAGAAAAAAACTGAAACCAAGATTTTCGATTAAAACAGCAACTTTGCAGTGTTTTTTCGTATGTGTTTTATAGTTGTATTTGCAATTTCTTGGTCTCATTTGATAGAATGGAAGACATATTACAGAAATAGAGATGATTTTGATTGGTTTTAGCACCGGAAATGGCTTGAAACTGAGCTCAAAGTAGCGGAAATGTTAAATTTTTGTCGATGTTCAAGAGTAAACAAACGACCTCACACGTCTAATACATGCCAGCTGGTGGATCTAATACACATTCACAAATGTGGTGATGATATTTATACAATTATTACAATATTGCATAACAGTAAATCTTCTATTTTTTGGTGTGAATAAAAATTCATTATGTAAATAAATAAAAATGGGATTTATTTGTAAAGCCTCAAAACGTAACTAATGAACCGAGGAAATGTTAGTTTAGTGCCAGGAATGCCTACATTGTTTATTCTGGATGCTATTTGGAAATTGGAATATTTTGAACTTTGTGTTAAATTGGCCAAATTACCAATTTCCGATCACTTTATTTTGTAGTTGAAACAGTTGACTTGGCGATTTCTTGTGCTCAATCGATAGAATAGAAGTAATACTAGTAAAATAGCTAAGAATTTGGTCGACTGGAATGATGTAATTGGCCTAAAATGGAAGTCAAAGTCGGCAAAATCGCCGATTCGTAAATATCGCTGACACATCAAAATTCGCGAGAGCATAATTTCGTCAATTTTCCATCAAATTTCGTACTTTTTGTTTTATTACCTTCACAAAAAGATTCTCTACCATTTCATAAGAAAAAATAACAATTTTTTTTTGGAAAATTCTTGGACACTGGTGCGTGACTTCAGATTTTGGCCTTGGACCCTGAAAGGGTTAAATGTACTGTACTGTACAGTAGTATCAGATGTACTGTACTGTACAGTAGTATCAGATGTACTGTACTGTACAGCAGTATAAGATGTACTGTACTGTACAGCAGTATCAGATATACTGTACTGTACATTAGTATCAGATGTACTGTACTGTACAGTAGTATCAGATGTACTGTACTGTACAGCAGTATCAGATGTACTATACTGCACAGCAGTATCAGATGTACTGTACAGCAGTATCAGATGTACTGTACAGTAGTATCAGATGTACTGTACTGTACAGTAGCATCAGATGTACTGTACTGTACAGTAGTATCAGATGTACTGTACTGTACAGCAGTATCAGATGTACTGTACTGTACAGTAGTATCAGATGTACTGTACTGTACAGCAGTATCAGATGTACTGTACTGTACAGCAGTATCAGATGTACTGTACTGTACAGTAGTATCAGATGTACTGTACTGTACAGTAGTATCAGATGTACTGTACTGTACAGTAGTATCAGATGTACTGTACTGTACAGTAGTATCAGATGTACTGTACTGTACAGTAGTATCAGATGTACTGTACAGTAGTATCAGATGTACTGTACTGTACAGTAGTATCAGATGTACTGTACAGTAGTATCAGATGTACTGTACAGTAGTATCAGATGTACTGTACTGTACAGTAGTATCAGATGTACTGTACTGTACAGTAATATCAGATGTACAGTACTGTACAGTAGTATCAGATGTACTGTACAGTAGTATCAGATGTACTGTACAGTAGTATCAGATGTACTGTACAGTAGTATCAGATGTACTGTACAGTAGTATCAGATGTGCTGTACTGTACAGTAGTATCAGATGTACTGTACTGTACAGTAGTATCAGATGTACTGTACAGTAGTATCAGATGTACTGTACTGTACAGTAGTATCAGATGTACTGTACTGTACAGTAGTATCAGATGTACTGTACTGTACAGTAGTATCAGATGTACTGTACTGTACAGTAGTATCAGATGTACTGTACAGTAGTATCAGATGTACTGTACAGTAGTATCAGATGTACTGTACAGTAGTATCAGATGTACTGTACTGTACAGTAGTATCAGATGTACTGTACTGTACAGTAGTATCAGATGTACTGTACTGTACAGTAGTATCAGATGTACTGTACAGTAGTATCAGATGTACTGTACAGTAGTATCAGATGTACTGTACTGTATAGTAATATCAGATGTACTGTACTGTATAGTAGTATCAGATGTACTGTACTGTATAGTAGTATCAGATGTACTGTACTGCACAGTAATATCAGATGTACTGTACTGGACAGCAGTATTAACCCTTTCAGGGTCCGTCCCGTAGATCTACGGCTTTGCGTTCAGTGTCCAAACCGTAGATCTACGTCATGAGCTCAGCTCACTCTGATAAACTGTGAGTGGTACACTTGGGCCTAGATATGAGAGAATACATCTATGTGGTATGTGTGCACCACTTAAAACAAATCCTGCAGCACACTGTGTATAATGAGAGAAAAAAACTGAAACCAAGATTTTCGATTAAAACAGCAACTTTGCAGTGTTTTTTCGTATGTGTTTTATAGTTGTATTTGCAATTTCTTGGTCTCATTTGATAGAATGGAAGACATATTACAGAAATAGAGATGATTTTGATTGGTTTTAGCACCGGAAATGGCTTGAAACTGAGCTCAAAGTAGCGGAAATGTTAAATTTTTGTCGATGTTCAAGAGTAAACAAACGACCTCACACGTCTAATACATGCCAGCTGGTGGATCTAATACACATTCACAAATGTGGTGATGATATTTATACAATTATTACAATATTGCATAACAGTAAATCTTCTATTTTTTGGTGTGAATAAAAATTCATTATGTAAATAAATAAAAATGGGATTTATTTGTAAAGCCTCAAAACGTAACTAATGAACCGAGGAAATGTTAGTTTAGTGCCAGGAATGCCTACATTGTTTATTCTGGATGCTATTTGGAAATTGGAATATTTTGAACTTTGTGTTAAATTGGCCAAATTACCAATTTCCGATCACTTTATTTTGTAGTTGAAACAGTTGACTTGGCGATTTCTTGTGCTCAATCGATAGAATAGAAGTAATACTAGTAAAATAGCTAAGAATTTGGTCGACTGGAATGATGTAATTGGCCTAAAATGGAAGTCAAAGTCGGCAAAATCGCCGATTCGTAAATATCGCTGACACATCAAAATTCGCGAGAGCATAATTTCGTCAATTTTCCATCAAATTTCGTACTTTTTGTTTTATTACCTTCACAAAAAGATTCTCTACCATTTCATAAGAAAAAATAACAATTTTTTTTTGGAAAATTCTTGGACACTGGTGCGTGACTTCAGATTTTGGCCTTGGACCCTGAAAGGGTTAAATGTACTGTACTGTACAGTAGTATCAGATGTACTGTACTGTACAGTAGTATCAGATGTACTGTACTGTACAGCAGTATAAGATGTACTGTACTGTACAGCAGTATCAGATATACTGTACTGTACATTAGTATCAGATGTACTGTACTGTACAGTAGTATCAGATGTACTGTACTGTACAGCAGTATCAGATGTACTATACTGCACAGCAGTATCAGATGTACTGTACAGCAGTATCAGATGTACTGTACAGTAGTATCAGATGTACTGTACTGTACAGTAGCATCAGATGTACTGTACTGTACAGTAGTATCAGATGTACTGTACTGTACAGCAGTATCAGATGTACTGTACTGTACAGTAGTATCAGATGTACTGTACTGTACAGCAGTATCAGATGTACTGTACTGTACAGCAGTATCAGATGTACTGTACTGTACAGTAGTATCAGATGTACTGTACTGTACAGTAGTATCAGATGTACTGTACTGTACAGTAGTATCAGATGTACTGTACTGTACAGTAGTATCAGATGTACTGTACTGTACAGTAGTATCAGATGTACTGTACAGTAGTATCAGATGTACTGTACTGTACAGTAGTATCAGATGTACTGTACAGTAGTATCAGATGTACTGTACAGTAGTATCAGATGTACTGTACTGTACAGTAGTATCAGATGTACTGTACTGTACAGTAATATCAGATGTACAGTACTGTACAGTAGTATCAGATGTACTGTACAGTAGTATCAGATGTACTGTACAGTAGTATCAGATGTACTGTACAGTAGTATCAGATGTACTGTACAGTAGTATCAGATGTGCTGTACTGTACAGTAGTATCAGATGTACTGTACTGTACAGTAGTATCAGATGTACTGTACAGTAGTATCAGATGTACTGTACTGTACAGTAGTATCAGATGTACTGTACTGTACAGTAGTATCAGATGTACTGTACTGTACAGTAGTATCAGATGTACTGTACTGTACAGTAGTATCAGATGTACTGTACAGTAGTATCAGATGTACTGTACAGTAGTATCAGATGTACTGTACAGTAGTATCAGATGTACTGTACTGTACAGTAGTATCAGATGTACTGTACTGTACAGTAGTATCAGATGTACTGTACTGTACAGTAGTATCAGATGTACTGTACAGTAGTATCAGATGTACTGTACAGTAGTATCAGATGTACTGTACTGTACAGTAATATCAGATGTACTGTACTGTATAGTAGTATCAGATGTACTGTACTGTATAGTAGTATCAGATGTACTGTACTGTAGTATCAGATGTACTGTACAGTAGTATCAGATGTACTGTACAGCAGTATCAGATGTACTGTATTAGATGTATTGCACTGTACAATACAGGACTTGGAGGTGGTCTACAAGTAGGTCACCATCAATCCTTTCCCAATCTTAAAATCATACAAGTCAGAAGTCAGGGCTACCAGAATGTGTGGCAAGTTACAGTAATTGTTTTTTGCCTAGTACAGTAGTAAAAAATATTTTTTAGGTTGACAGAAAAGTTAAATTTGGAGTTGACTGGAATATAACCTTATTTTTCTACTTGTAATGTTTTCACTGTATTTAAAATGATTTTGTACTGCAGGCAGATTCTCTTTAATGTACATACAATGTAAGGGTTTACTGTATGTGGAGTGTCATTTGCATAGCAAAGTAAAGCTACTTATCAAAGAAGAATAAAACAAACTCACATTAACATACCTTATCAATCTTATTACCAACTAACATCTTGACAATATCAGTTTTGGTGGAGTAGGTGTCTAATTCATTTAGCCACATATCAAGCTTAGCAAAAGTGTTCCTCTTTGTGACATCATAAACAAGAATAACTCCCTGAGCTCCTCTATAGTAACTTGGAGTTAAAGTGCGAAACCTTTCTTGCCCTGCAGTATCCTGCAAGTAAGATAAGTAATTATTATAATGCTCAAGTTTGTATCAAAGAAGCTTTCAAAAAATATAGTTAGTTAAGCATACAATAAAACTACTCAAGTTAAATGTGCAGCTTAAATACAGTGATACCCCGGGTTTCGGCTGCCCTGAGAATCGGCCGCTTTGGGTTTCAACTGCTTTTTTCGGCCAAATTTTGTCCCGAGTTTCGGCCATTGCCCCAGGTTTCAGCCGGCGCACCAGACCTGTCCGCCTGTCTGTGCAGGCATCGTGAGCCAGTCTAGCTTTGTTTATCCTTGAGTGAACATTATCCTGTGTGCTCATCCAAACATTTCACAATAAATTCCTTGTGTTTAATGCTTGTTTATTAAGTGTGACTATGAAATAAGTGAAGAAAGAAATTGTAGCAAAGTACTAAAGTAAAGGAGGAAGAGAGAGAGGAGAATGTGCCTTCTTCAGTTATACTATAATATATGTACGATACTAAAGCAGCACAAGTTGATAAAGGCTATAGCACAAGCCAGTGATAAAGTGTAGCATTAACAGTGTAGCAAGTAAGTTAAGTGATTAATCGATAGAAAAAGGACGGCACGAAACTGACTCCTCCAATGTTGCAGGAGTTATATAGGGCGACTGACAAGACTGCCGTCAATGTTGCCACCATCACCACCACTATGTAAGGCTTATCTTTCAGTGGCTCTTATACACCCAACAACAAACAACACAGCAACACTTGTTGGTTAGGGAGAGAGACATATGACATATTTTATTCACTCTAGAATATCTATCATGTTTCTATGTTATTAATATTGTTTATTATGTCATGTTAGATGAATTGTGCTAGATAATAAGCCACAGAGTTGATATTAGTGTCATATTGAAGGACTATCTTGTCCTGCCTCCAAACAAACTCTCCTGCCTCTCTTATATGCCAACAAGTGCCTTCAATAAAGGTAAAACTGATTTAAATGTTCATTTATCCATTAAAATTAGTGCTTTATATTTATTTCTCATTGTTTTCTGTATGTAAAACTATAGTATTTATTCTTTAAAAAAATGAATTTTTTGTGAATATTTTTGGGTGGAACGGATTAATTGGTTTTACATTATTTCTTATGGGAAATACTGCTTTGACTTTAGGCCGTTTTGACTTTAGGCCTAGCTCCTGGAACAGATTATGGACAAAACCTGGGGTTCCACTGTATCTGACTGTAGTCAGCTATACGCTGAGCTAGCTTTCTGGTTAACCCTTTCAGGGTCCAAGGCCCAAATCTGGAGTCACGCACCAGTGTCCAAGAATTTAAAAAAAAAAAAATTGTTATTTTTTCTTATGAAATCGTAGAGAATCTTTTTGTGAAGGTAATAAAACAAAAAGTATGAAATTTGGTAGAAAATTGACGAAATTATGCTCTCGCGAATTTTGATGTGTCAGCGATATTTACGAATCGGCGATTTTGCCAACTTTGACTCCCATTTTAGGCCAATTACATTATTCCAATCAACCAAATTCTTAGCTATTTCACTAGTATTACTTCTATTCTATCGATTGAGCACAAGAAATCGCCAAGTCAACTGTTTCAACTACAAAATAAAGTGATCGGAAATTGTTAATTTGGCCAATTTAACACAAAGTTCAAAATATTCCAATTTCAAAATAGGGTCCAGAATGAACAATGTAGGCATTCCTGGCACTAAACTAACATTTCCTCTGTTCATTAGTTATGTTTTGAGGCTTTACAAATAAATTCCATTTTGATTTTTTATTCACATAATGAATTTTTATTCACACCAAAAAATAGAAGATTTACTGTTATGCAATACTGTAATAATTGTATAAATATCATCACCATATTTGTGAATGTATATTAGACCCACCAGCTGGCGTGTATTAGATGTGTGAGGTCGTTTGTTTACTCTTGAATATCGGCAAAAATTTAACATTTCTGCTACTTTGAGCTCAGTTTCAAGCCATTTCCAGTGCTAAAACCAATCAAAATCATCTCTATTTCTGTAATATGTCTTCCATTCTATCAAATGAGACCAAGAAATCGCAAATACAACTATAAAAAACATACGAAAAAACACTGCAAAGTTGCTGTTTTAATCGAAAAATCATGATTTCATTTTTTTTCTCTCATTATACACAGTGTGCTGCAGGATCTGTTTTATGTGGTGCACACATACCACATAGATGTATTCTCTCATATCTAGGCCCAAATGTACCACTCACAGTTTATCAGAGTGAGCTGAGCTCATGGCGTAGATCTACGGTTTGGACCCTGAACGTAAAGCCGTAGATCTACGGGACGGACCTTGAAAGGGTTAACTATCTTGGTTTCTGGATAAGTTATCATAAAGTATCACTGCTAAAATACATCAGCAATATTTATAATTAAAAAAAAAAAAAAAAACTGCATGTAAAATACTGGGTAAATATTCTTAGCTAAAAATAAATGAAATTAGATACTACTTAATATTATAAGTCAGGAATGCATCTCCAATTAACCCTCTCACTGTCTCTCCTGTAGATCTGCATAACTGAAGCCATCATCACTTATGTAGATCTATGAATAAATTCGTAGCCTAAAATTTGGCCGGAGAGGTCTAGCTGTGAAAGAACAGGTCTGCGAGGTCAATGTGCACAGTATATAAAAAAAATCAGAGCTACCACACTGCACTGTGGGAACATGATCTTAGTATATCATTGTCCACCATGCCACATGGACGAAAGGCTCTCACTCCAAGGCAAATTCCATGTGTATTATTCCCAGTGACATCTCCAACAATGAGGATCTTGGATCCAAGGAGGAATCCTACGAGTTCAAACATTTATTGACAACGCGACAGTCAGGATGCCGGAAATAACACTGAAAACCCCGATGACCCACAGCCCCTAACTCAGCATGACAGATGTGTGGTACAGTGCATGGAACACGAAAACATGTGACCAAGTTCAACACAGGCATTGGTACTGGTGAGGTGCAGGTGTTTCATGCTAATGACATCATGGAATATCAGAGGCATGACAAATGTGATGAGATATTCCTGACATCATTTTTTTTTTTTTAACATGCCAGCCATTTCCCCCTGAGGTAGGGTGACCCAAAAAAGAAAAAATGCTTTCACCACCAATCACTCCATCACCATCATGCCAGTGGTGCACTGACAATACAGCTCAGATGCCCCTCCAAACTCCAATATTCCTGCCCCTCTTGCAGAGTGCAGGCACTGTACTTCCTACCTCCAGGACTCTAAGTCTGGCTAACCAGTTTCCCTGAATCCCTTCATAAACGTTACCTTGTTCACACTCCAACAGCACATCGTCATAAAAACCACTTGCCTCTACTCACTCCTATTTAATATGCTCACACATGTCTGTTAGATGTTCTAACCTCTCGCATAAAGCTTTGAAATGAAAGACATAAGAAAGATGAATTAAGAAACCAATGAGCCCATTGTAAAACCAGCTGCTGTTATAGATTACACAACCAGTATGTGTGATAGGTGTTTACTGTAGGTTGCTAATTTCTTAGTGGGGGGTTGGGTTGGGTTGGGTTGGGTTGGGCTGGGTTGGGTTGGGTTGGGTTGGGTTGGGGTGGGTTGGGTTGGGTTGGGTTGGGTTGGGTTGGGTTGGGTTGGGTTGGGTTGGGTTGGGTTGGGTTAGGTTAGGTTAGGTTAGGTTGGGTTAGGTTGGGTTGGGTTATGTTACAACAGAAAAACTATAAATATAAGATAAAAGACAATAAAATAGTCTGCTGGCAAACAAAATAACTACACACAGATCATTCATGTTTCATATGCTTTTACAACAGCACCATGTTGTCTGTGGTTAAGAGGTCTGGCTAGCGTATTGTGTTGTATACAATGGTTAGCCATATGTACCCTGTGCACGATTTTGATGTCATGAACCACAACAGTTATTAGAAAATGTAAAAAATTAGAAAACCCCAGAGAAAGTGTAAAATTTAATAAACAAACACAAAGCACATGGCAGTTGTCGATGTTATACACAGAGGGTCAGCAACCTTCAACTTCATGCCTTCATATTTCAGTAAGTATCGATGGGAAAATTCTTGTGGTGGTCTCATTACATTCACCAAAAAAATAGGCTTCTTTTTGGGAAATTTTGTTTTATAAAATAGCAACACTACCAACATGTTTAATTTTGGGGTCGTGACAGTAAGAAGGTTAAAAACAGGTATCGGTGGTAAAATAGGTTCTGAGTTCCAGGCACTTGACTTACAAACAACTTTCATGAATGCATTAACATCATAAACAGGGGGCCTACTGTAATGATGGTATGAAAATACGGAGTTATGTGCTCTATCAAGCTAGCAGCAGGTGCATACACAGGGCTTTTGCTGCTTAACAAAATCATAAGCATGGGAAGCCAATGTATGAGCAGAAAAGCTACCTGCAGGAGAGTTCTTTTAGAAGCTAGTATTTGAAATTATGTTTTATGGATGTTTGTTAACCCTTTGACTGTCGCAAGCCCCTTTCTGAAACTGTCATTCTATGTCGCAAAATTTTTGGAAAAAAAAAAAATTATTTTTTCTTATGAAATGATAGAGAATCTTTTCCCGATGGTAATGACACCAAAAGTACGAAATTTGGTCGAAAACTCATGGAATTACGCTCCCGCGAAGTTAGCAGTCTCGGCGACATATACGCATCGGCAATTTCACCGAATTTGAGCCCTGTTTTTGGCCAATTCTGTTGCTCCAGTTGACCAAACTCATAGCTATTTCTTTAGAACTCCATTTTTTCTA
>NC_091318.1:12012689-12194285 GCF_038502225.1 Cherax quadricarinatus
CCACTACAGATAACAGTACTTGAACTCAACACACAACTCAGGATATAAATAACCATAAGTTAAACCTAGAAGATGATTGATCACGTTGACCCTGATCTAAACCTCCATAATCTGACACCCAATCAAAACCTATTGGAAAGTAACTGCCTTTATTACACAGCATCACAAGCCAGCACTATCCTAAACAATGCTAAAAGTCTATCAGTACTTAACTACAACATCAGGTCCTTAAGCAAACACTATGATGACCTCCTGGCACTTCTTGAATCACAAAAGACACCTTTCTCCTGCATTATTCTTACTGAGACCTGGCTTAAGCAGGACACAATAGATATCTACCCTCTACCAGAATACACAGCAATTCACAACTGCAGACCATACCAAGTTGGGGGTGGTATTGCAATCTATTACTCTAACCAATTATCTTGTATTAACACCACTTGCTTTAGTGATGAATATGGGGAATACATTTTTGCTAATTTTGCTGTAAAAAACCTTAAGACACCTATAACAATCGGTGCCATTTACCGGATACCCCACACAAACATCCCAAATTTCAGTGTGAAATTAAAGGCGCTAATAACAAACAGACAAATGAATAAGCACCACCTTCTCTTAGCTGGAGACTTCAACATCAACCTTGGCCTACTAGATGATCAGCCTGTAACTGATTTCATCAACAATATGAACAACACACTTCTCATACCAGCAATAACTAAACCAACCAGGCTCACTGAGACAAGTGCAACCATAATAGACCACATATGGACCAATATACTGGCCCCCCTTAAATCACAGATAGCACTACAGACCACTACCCTACCTTCCTCTTGACAAACGTAAGTAAACCACCACTTGAATACAACAAAGTCTCATTTAGACTCCATGACGAGGCCTCAATAAGGAAGTTCACAGCTGATCTAGAGACTGTTGACTGGCCTACAGAATTCTCCAAGGCCAATGGTATTGATGACTGGACAGACATTTTTCTTAACAAATTACTTAGACTATACAACAAACATTGTCCTATAAAAACGAAACAGATCACAAACAAACGGCTTGGGTGTCCATGGCTAACCAGCACCATTCTGAAATCCATTGATAAGAAACACCAATATGAAAAGCAATATAGACAGGGCTTAATACACAAAGATATTCTTAAACACTATTCATCAGTTCTCACCAAAGTAATAAAGAAAGCCAAACAACTATACTACTCCAGTAGATTCACAGACACAAGAGGAGATATAAAAAGACCTGGAAAACACTCTCTCAGATTCTGGGGACCCACAAACTGAAAAAAAAACAAGAATTTTGTCCTAACTAAACCTAATTAAACACTGCATCCCACTGACACAGCTAACAAGATAAACGACTTCTTCTCAACCATAGGATCTAATCTCGCCAATAAAATCCCACGTACCAGTGCCCATGCCGGGGACTACCTAGATGGGAATTTCCCAAATTCCTTCTATCTTGCACCAACTGAGCTCACGGAAGTCACCAAGATTATAAAGTCACTTAAAAATAACTCAGGGAATCTGTCTCATGTCCCACCATTATTGTACAAGCGAGCGGCCCATGTCCTTTCGCATGCTATTTCATTACTTTTTAACAAGTCACTTGAAACTAGCACCTTCCCGAAACTACTCAAGATGGCAAGGGTTACACCAATACATAAAGGTGGTGGCCCTACAGATTTAAACAACTATAGGCCAATATCAAACTTACCATTGCTATCCAAAATCTTTGAGAAACTCGTGCACAGGAGACCATATTCATTTATAACGGCACAAAACATACTCAACCCCTGCCAATTTGGATTCAGGAAAAATAAAAGCACTAATGATGCAGTCATAAAAATGCTAGATCTGCTTTACACATCATTGGAAAATAAGGAATATCCACTAGGAATTTTTATTGACCTAAGAAAAGCTTTTGACACAGTAGACCACGGCAACTTACTCCACAAACTTGATCATTACGGTATAAGAGGCCATGCGCTTGCATATTTCAAATCTTACCTTACTAATAGGTATCAGTATGTCACCATTAAAGACACAGCATCAACAACACGGCCACTTGATACTGGAGTTCCGCAGGGAAGTGTCCTTGGTCCCCTGCTCTTCCTCATATACATCAATGATCTTCCAAACGTATCCCAACACCTGAAACCCATTTTCTTTGCTGACAACACGACTTATGTCATCTCTCACCCTAATCTTGCCACCCTCAACACCATTGTTAACGAGGAGCTGATCAAAATATCGACTTGGATGACAGCCAATAAACTTACGCTTAACACTGACAAAACTTACTATATTATGTTTGGTAGCAGAGCAGGAGTTGCACAAATTAACATTAAGATCGACAACACTCTAATTACCAGACATAATGAGGGCAAATTCCTAGGCCTATACCTTGACAACAACCTGAATTTCAGCACCCATATCCAACACATAACCAAAAAAAGTATCCAAAACGGTTGGGATCCTCTCCAAGATACGATATCACGTGCACAAAATGCCCTTCTCACACTATACCACTCACTTATTTATCCATACCTCACCTATGCTATTTGTGCTTGGGGATCAACTGCAGCAACACACCTAAAGCCAATAATAACAACAACAAAACCTGCAGTAAGAATAATCACTAAATCCCATCCCTGGCAACACCCCCCCACTCTTCATAGATCTAAACTTACTCCCTGTTCAGTACATCCACACTTACTACTGTGCAATCTACATCTACAGGACCTTAAATTCCAATATTAACCTTGACCTAAAATTCTTTCTTGATAGTTGTGACAGAATCCACAGGCATAACACCAGACACAAACATCTCTATGACATTCCCCGTGTCCGACTAAACCTTTACAAAAATTCAATGTATGTCAAAGGCCCTAAAATCTGGAACACTCTACCTGAAAACTCTAGAACTGCAGACACATTCATCACCTTCAAAACTACCATTAGAAAACATCTTATCTCCCTGATACACCCCGTCAACTAACAACACGAATACCACCTGGTGGTTCACACTTACACTCACTCACCCATTTGACCATAAACAGAAATATTAATCTCAGTCTTAAAATAATGAATCCAAACTAGTCATAAGTTGGCCTGTGATACTCCAATACTGAAACTATGTACTATGCCAAAACAAAAGCATTCACATTGCTAAACTCACAAACTAGTATTTAGTCACTTAGCCATAATACCAACTTACCTCATAATTTGTAATATTTTAAAATTAAGAATTAAACTAAGTCTGCCCGAAATGCCTAGCCATGCTAGGTGTTCTAGTGGTACACTCTGTAATTATTGTTTTACTACGTGTAAACCACACAATAACCAAATTCTGTAAACTCAGCATTGTAATCCTTATAGAGAATAAACTTTGAATTTGAATTTGAATTAAACTGTTGATTATTGCAGATTTTCTGCAAGTCATTTTACAGTCCATAAAAAGTTTAGCATTTATTACTTATTTGTTTTCCATGATACATCTGCTGTTTTAACTTTCTCTTTTGTTTCCTCTTTATTAAACAGAACTAAGATCAAAGTTTTTTTTCAGGTGATGGAGGAAGTGTCATTAGAAGCATCTGTCCCTAAGCCTGAAGATGAGCTAGAGACGCGGCTGGCACGTCTTAGAGGGGAGGAATCTCATGTTGGTCAGGCTCAGGGGGCCATGGCTCTGCCATCAGCTGTGCTTCTTACTCATCCTCAAGCTAGAGCTGAGGCTACCCTAGGAGAAGACTTGGATGATATGAGTATGGATGAAGTAAGTCTGTAAACTAGTAGTAAAACACTGCCATAACAATAATACTACTACTTTCTTTCTTTCTTTCAACAAACTATCCATATCCCACCGACGCAGGGTGGTTCAAAAGAAAAAAAAAGGTTTCTCTTTTTAACTTTAGTAATGTATACAGGAGAAGGGGTTACTAGTTCATTGAATAATAATACTTATATTGCTAAAATATGTAACATTAAACACTCCATCTCTATTATAAGAGACAAAACAAAATGGAGAAATACATAACAGAGCTCTCCTATTTTACTAGTGTTGCAGTTACTTCCCACCCATTCATCTCCTAAAGCCTATCACTAGTGCAGACACCCCCTCCTCTTCCCCATCCTCCTGGGATGCTCCTGTAGTTTATCATTAGTGTGGAAACCTCATTTCTTTAGGATGCTCATACAGCCCACTATTAATGCAGACACTTCATCCCCCTGGGATGCTCATACAGCCCACTACTAATGCAGACACTCCATCCCTCTGGGATGTTCATACAGCCTAACTGTACCAGGTACTTTTCAACCTCCTCACTGTAATCATAAGAAGTGTCCACACTGAGTTCTGTTATCTTTTTATGAGGTATATGAGCCACATACCCAATTGGCTTTATTTACATTCCAGCTGGATGATTTCTAAGTCAGCCAAATGATAAGCAGCTGACCTAAAGGCCACTTAACATAACCACAGTGGAGTAAGTAGTGCAAGTACTACTACTTAACCAGGTATCTTAACAGCTGCAAACTGTAGACAGCATTACTGTTACTGTACTCGAACAGCAGCAGTATAGTTTTCTCTGTTTTCAGTTGTATACGTATTTATCTATCATAAAAATCTCGAAAGTTTCCAGGAATCTGACATAATAAGGCCCATGAAGGGCCTCTTTATATTTTGTCAGTACACTTGGATACCAGGGCCCACAAGGTGCCCTGTTATTCTGGTATTCTACACATTTATAACTAAGCGCACACATGAGTGGCCAGAGCTAATCATCACAACATGGCTCATATACAGTAGGAGAATTAACTCGAAGGATGTTGACAAACAGGCTGGGCAGAAAACATGGCAAGTGTAAGTTAAGTGAGCCAGGCTAGTTCACTGTCTATCCTTCAGAAAATGTGAATGGTAGCAGGAACTGCAATGAGTTCTTAAGACAGCTATAAAGGTGTTAGTGGCCTAGCCAATCTAGGCCAAGGAGTGATTTAAGAAAGAGGTGAAGGAGCAACCACATAGCAGAGATGGTTAACAGCTGAAAAGTGGTTTGTACTAGATTGCTTACACCTGTGCACTGCCCACATTGGTAATGATCATTACAGTGGTAGTGACCTTGAACTTAACTGTAGCATAGATTTCCTGGGGTTATTAGAGTTGAGAAATAATTACGAATAGGTGCAGTGTATGTATTCCAAAATGGGCATCCATGGTCCCTCAACATTAAAACGCTACTTTTGAGCTAAACCTCTTTTGTAAGCAATATTTTTTCTTGAGATGAGCTTTATCAAGTCAACTGAACTAGCACCCGAATTAATGCATATATGTCTCATCACAGCAAGACAGAAAGAGCAGGAGGAGAAGAAGAATTAACCCTTTGAGGGTCGACAGGCCCTCTCCGACACTTGTTCTCAGGGTCAGCCAAATTTAAAAAAAAAAAAAAAAATTTTCTTATGAAAAGATAGAGAATCTTTCCCCGATCATAATGACACCAAAAGTATGAAATTTGATGGAAAACTTACGGAATTATGGTCTCGCGAAGTTAGCGGTCTCGACGATGTTTACGCATCGGCGATTTTGCCCACTTTGAGCCCTATTTTCAGCCAATTCCAGTGTACTAGTCGACAAAAATCATAACTATTTCTCTAGAACTCCATTTTTTCTATTGAATGAGTACAAGAAACCACCCATTTACTGATTTCAACTATCCAATACAGTGGTCAGAATTTAGCAATTTTGCCAATTTCACACAAATTTCAAAATATGCCAATTTCCAAATAGGGTCCAGAATAAACAAGAAAGACATTCCTGGCACTAAAATAACATTTCCTCTGTTCGTTAGTCACATCCCCAGGCCCCTCTTATATTTCTTTGGCTTTCCACTTTCAATTTTTATTCTTACAAAAAGTAGAAGATTTACTGTTATGTAGACTACTGGATTAGTGTAGAAATGGTATAAATAATATCAGCGCACTTGTGAAAGAATATTAGACTCACCAGTTGACGTGTATTGGACGCCTGGCATGATTTGTTTACTTTTGAACTTTGGTAAAAATCGAACATTTCTGCTACTTTGAGCTCAATTTCAAGGTACTTTTCATTGTAAAACCAGTCAAAATCATCTCAATTTCTGTAATATGTCTTCCATTCTATAAAATGAGACCAAGAAAACTAGAATACAACAATAAATACCATACGAAAGTACAGTGCAAAGTTGCTGTTTTAATCCAAAAACACGGTCAAAGTTTTTTTTTCTCATTATGCACTGTGTTGTGCAGGATTTTTTTTATACTGCACACACTGACCACATAGACCCATTCTTTCATATGTATGCCTACCAGCTTTCTCCCACTAGATTTGAGGGCACTAGAATTTAGGCGTACTAGTACATCAAAAACCCTGGGTCGTAAGCCGTACTAGTACGGCCGAAACCCTCAAAGGGTTAAATAAGGAGGGTTAAGGTGAGTTACAGGATTATTTAGGCCTCGTGTTGATAGTTTAGACTCCTCCCAGTAGTAATTTTGTAAGAAGTGGAACAGTATTTAATGCCCCTTGGTTCTGTTCTGTGGTATTGTATATAAACTGGATTGTTACATCTAGGCATTTTCTTGTCTGTTTGTCTTTGACTATTATGGTAACTTCACCTACTTCCAAGCTGCAACTTTGGTATGTTTGTCAATGTGTATTACACACAAATTCAAGTGTTATGTGTGTTCCAGGTATATCACTGATCTTAATTCCTTGGGTTCATGTATCAGGGTGTTTAACATACATCAAGTTTATTGTAACTCCTCACATAATTAAATATAGATGCCACTGCTAATCTCATCATTTATGTTAGTGGCTGTCCTGATAATGGGAGATGGTGCCAGTCTTTGAAAAGAATCAATGTATCAGGCACACATTATTTCCAGAGTACAGAGAAATGGCATCACAAATCCTTAGAATCAGGGAATGGAGTGAACGTGCTCAATGGATCATTCTTCCAACAGGTAATGTTTCCATTACCCTCCCATGTACTCATATCAAGCTGCATTGGGGATGCTAACCAGACAAAATAAATTAGGGACTTCACTAGAGCAACCACTATGAGCAACAGGGATATCAGAACATACATCTACTCCAGTATTTCCCAAAGTGAGTGGTACTGACCCTTCCCCCCTCCCCGAGGGCGGTGAAAAGATCCAGGGGCCACGTTGAGGAAAAAGGGGGCTGTAGGGGGGAGGGAGGGGCAGGGTGGCATCAGAGCCAAAGGAGCATTTCTTTTACAAAATCTGTATGGCAAAATTTAAGTCATGAATTCTTCAGTAACACAAATGCTTGACAAAGAATAAAATTAACATAAAATTATACACAAAAGCATAGTTTTATTTTATTTTGTGGTTTGAATTTGGAGTTAAAAGTCTGAACGTTTGTTTGGACATGCCACACACCAGCCAGATCAGACAGCAGATGCCGTGAGTACTGGTGATGATCGGATTTTCACGTCTGCAAGGGCCAAAGCTCAAGGCTTGTACACACTGCAAGTTATCTTCAGTCTTGTAATGTACATTTTAAAGTGTAATTATGATTTGACTGGTATTGATGGGGGGATGCTATGTGATGAACTAAGAAACTTCAAGGATGACATTGCTTTTTTGTCAGACATATTCACAAAGTTCAACGAAGTTAATTTGCACTTGCAAGGAAATGAAGTCAAACTTATCAAAGTCAAATCAGTCCTTTCCATTTTTCTATCCAGGCCACAGTTATTCAAGCATAACATAGCCCATCATGAGCTCTTCCAGTTTCTGAGCCCTTCTAAACCGGAGAAGGTGAAGAACATACAAAGTGATGACCTTCAAATGTATTATGCACACCTGAATGAGCTGCATAGTAACATGTCTGGCAGATTTCAGGATATCTATCTCTCTATCTCTCTCTCTCTCTCTCTATCTCTATCTCTCTCTATCTCTATCTCAAAATCTCTCTCTATCTCAAAATCTCTCTCTCAAAATCTCTCTCTATCTCAAAATCTCTCTCTATCTCAAAATCTCTCTCTCAAAATCTCTCTCTATCTCAAAATCTCTATCTATCTCTATCTATCTCTATCTCTCTCTATCTCTATCTCTCTCTATCTCTCTCTCTCTATCTCTATCTCTATCTCTCTCTATCTCTCTCTATCTCTATCTCTCTCTATCTCTCTGTCTCTGTCTCTCTCTCTCTCTCTCTCTCTGTCTCTGTCTCTCTCTGTCTCTCTCTCTGTCTCTCTCTCTGCTCTCTCTGCTCTCTCTCTGCTCTCTGCCCTCTCTGCTCTCTCTCTGTCTCTCTGTCTCTCTCTCTCTGCTCTCTCTGTCTCTCTCTCTCTCTCTCTCTCTCTCTCTCTGTCTCTCTCTCTGCCCTCTCTCTCTCTCTCTCTCTCTCTCTCTCTCTCTCTCTCTCTCATCTCTCTATCTCTCTCTATCTCTATCTCTCATCTCTCTCTCATCTCTATCTCTCTCTCTCATCTCTCTCTCTCTCTCTCTCTCTCTCTCTCTCTCTATATCTCTCTCTCTCTCTCTCTCTCTCTCTCTCTCTCTCTCTCTCATCTCTCTCTCTCTCTCTCTCTATCTCTCTCTACTCTCATCTCATCTCTCTCTCTCTCTCTCTCTCCTCATCTCTCTCTATCTCTCTCTCTCTCTCTCTCTCTCTCTCTCTCTCTCTCTTTTTTTTACCAGACTGGGTGATCAATCCATTTCAAAATATCAGCAGTGAGGAAACAGGAATGGTGGAGGAAGAGCTGATTTCACTCCAAAATGACATTGAACAGAGGCCAAAGTATAAAAAATTATATCAAGATTTTTGGTTACAAAAAAAAAAAAAAAAAACATTTCTGACTGCTACCCTGCACTGTAGAACAAAGTCAAGATGTACTTTGTTGCCTTCCCAACATCATATTTAGTAGAGCAAGGCTTTGGTGCAGTTGCCAAGCTTGTTTCCAAGCAAAGAAACAGACTGAAAATTACTGAATGTGAAGATCTATACTGATCTACACCATTCCGTGTGTAGTTGTGCAATAAATTTTGTTGAAATTTTACTGGACATAGTATGAAGTTTCAAGATCATTGATTTGCTTGACCCACACACTTAAACATTTTGTATTCCGCTTCTTACAAAATTACCACAATACTGGGTGAAACTGAGCTTTTGAATATGATGCAAAAAAAAAAAAAATGAATTCTATACCTCACCTTGTCAACCTTCCCTCATCCAGTCCTCCTCCTCTCCCTCCAGCTGCAGTGGGATATATATATAAGCTTGACTTGATAATGTTTGTCTGTAGAAAAATATCTGGTATTGTCATTTACATTATAAACAGGAGCCAGGTAAGCCAGTGGATCATTGGGCAACTGGCTTGGCTTGCCTGGCTCTTATTTATAATGTCCTGAACACTTGGAGTGGCTACAGGAAAATATAGTTTGCCATTTTTGTGTAATGTGTGTATTTTTTATTAGCAAATTTCAAGTGAAAGATCATAAAATTTTAGTTGGTTCTTGTGAGACAACAGGATTTTGAAATAAAAGAAGTCCTACTGTAGTGTAAATGTACATAATTCTCAGTGCCATTCTAATTTTTATATTGTATCCTCAGGTAGAAGCTTTAATGCAAGCTGCAGAAAAAGAAGCCAGGGCATCTGCTGAGAAGTCTGTGGGTGAATTAAAAGCTGATCCTGAATTAGCAGGAGCTGTGGCGCTGGCTACAAGAAAGAAAGAGAAAAAAGAACGCCATAAAAAGTCTAAGGGAGCTAGTGGAGGAAAAGGTGGCTCTTCTGATGAAGAAAGACATAGTAAGAGTTTTGATAGTGACTTGGAAATAGAAGGTGGGAAGGCAATTGATCCAGTAACTGAACAAGAGGAAGTTCAGAGAATTATTGATATGTATACAAGACGAGCACAGCTTAAGAAAGAGAAGAAGAGAAAGAAGAAAGAAGCGGCAGCAGCAGCAATGGGAGGTGCTGTGGGGGGTGATGATTCTGACTCAGACATCGAAGTGAGTTCTGCTTCAGATTTAACCTCTGATAGTGAAAAATTTAGTTTAAGTGATGAACTTAGTGATTGAATATATTTTAAGATACTGTACTGAATATAAATTGATTACTCATTATGCTTTAGTAAATAACCAATTTAAAAGTTCAGGGTTTGGGAGTTGAGTCAGCTTTGAAAGTGTTGTTCTGTGTATAATCTATTTTGACACCCTTTAGGCTAAAACAGCTCATGTGTTCTTGAAATCTGGTTTCCTTACTCTCAGTGGGAACAAACAAGTTTTGGGAATAGGGTATATGAAAGATATGATGACTATTTTATCATAATACTTAAATTAGGCTTTCATGATACCTTGCAATAACACTTAAAACTGTTAACATTGCCCCTTGTAGTTTTATATTCCAAATATACATAGGCCAGTTACTGTTCATAAATATCAAAGACTCATATTGAATTTCAGAACCTATATATATATATATATATATATATATATATTATATATATATATATATATATATATATATATAAATATATATATATATATAAATATATATATAAATATATATATAAATATATATATAAATATATATATAAATATATATATAAATATATATATATATATTATATATATATATAAATAGATATATAGATATATAGATATATAGATATATAGATATATAGATATATAGATATATAGATATATAGATATATAGATATATAGATATATATATATATATATATATATATATATATTCTCATGCTTGATTAAGAATCCAACTTTGTCCTTTGGTAGATGATTACTTTGAAGCATGCATTGGAAAATTGCAAGCATTTGTGTCATAGTAGCTTATGTAACTCATCTAAAGAAAGCCAAGTAGTGAACATAAACATGATCTACAGATGTGTGTAGCACATGAACATATTGCAGAGGAAAGCGGCAGATGGACAATATAGTACTATATGTACAGACATAATGTCTACTAAATGCATATATGTACTACACAGATGCTGCACACACTACACACAGTAAACAACACCTTCATAAATACACACTACACACAAGAAACTCTCCACACTACACACAAACATGTTTCATGTTTGCACATATCATTTGGTAATTATACACACACACACACATGCACATGTCTAGGTAATAACACAAATAACACCTCATTTTCTCTCATCTGTCCCCTCTGCCTTTCACTTGGAGTACTTCTCAGACATTCCATCTCTGCTTCTCACGCATTCTTTTGTGTATGAGTTCTTACAAGTTTTAAAAAGTCTAAGCTCAATATAAAGACTGGCCCTAGCACTTATTTTATTAGGTCATTTTATGGGTTTATATTTTATTTAATATTAATCAACATTCTTGAAAGTACAGGTTGAAGTTGGCATTAATTGTGAGGTGATGAGCAGGCTTGGTTTATTGAGTATCCATTTAATGCACAAAAAACATATTCATAATGTGAGTCAGTCTAAGAATTACTCATTGCTCTCTCTCAGTCTCTTCACTTGCCCCTGCATCCCCTAATATCTTTCTATATAAGATGTGTATTTGAACCCCCAAATTTACAAAGGCAATGTTCCTAAAGGTTCCATGTATCTAGAATTCTAGAATAATGTAAAATTTTGTATGTATAATTTTTTGTTAAACTGTTTTGCCACCCATCAGATTAAGATAAATATTATTAAATCTGCAGTTCTTGACCAGTCTACCAAACAAGTCACCACACATGCATGGCATAAACTCACAATATATCAGTGCATATTATACAATAACAAATAATAAATAATATAATTTAATTCTAGTATAACCATTATTATATCTACAGTAGGGGTCATATATATATATATATATGCATGTGCATAAACTCATCACAGATAATGAGTATACTTTTCATAAATTATTGTTTTAAAAATAAAATACTGAAATATGTATGGAAGACTTGCCTTACCACACATTTCATAGAATTACCCTTCCTCTTGATGCTCTCCTAGGCACTGACATGGTTACGTTATGGAGGATAGAAGAGTCTATACCCCACCCACACCTTAATGGCAATTGAGGATTTTGGGGATAGTGGACACATCCATGCCACAAAGCTTATGTTTAGTAAAGTTCCTCATGTTTTCTATTGGATTTAATTCTAGTGAGTTACCAGGCCAATCATTAAGGAATGATGTATTACGATCATGTAGCCAGTCTTTTATGTCTTGTCTTTGGCAGTATGGCCAAGGTGCCCTGGCACTTCCTGAAACTGTCAGCAAATAGGCAAATATCTTCTTTCAACAAACTAGCCATATCCCACCAAGGCAGGGTGGCTCAAAAAGAAAAACAAAAGTTTCTCTTTTTAACTTTAGTAATGTATACAGGAGGAGCAGTTATTAGCCCCTTGCTCTCGGCATTTTAGTCACCTCTTATGACACACATGGCTTACCGAGGAAGAATTCTGTTCTGCTTCCCCATGGAGATAAGAGGAAATAAACAAGAACAAGAACTAGTAAGAAAATAGAAGAAAATCCAGAGGGGTGTGTATGTATATGATGTACATGTATGTGTAGCATGACCTAAGTGTAAGTAGAAGTAGCAAGACATACCTGAAATCTTGCATGTTTATGAGACAGAAAATGCAGGACCCTAACTATACCAGTGTCATCACTGAATGGGAGACTCTTGCTGATCCAGCACCAAACCCTAGTGCAGCACTGGCTCACAGTCAAGCTGGGATGGCCCGATCACTGAAAAGGTGCTTGCCAACATGCTCAGGGCTGTAACATCAGACAGGGAGACTGCCCGTCTCCAGGCTGTGAGCGCACATCACTCCGGGGACTTCCTTCAAACAGTTCCCATATCAGCAATGGGAACGCGCCTCGACCATAAGACCCTCCGTATTGCAGTGGCTCTGCGCCTTGCTGCCCCAATTCACATGGAATATACGTGTATTTGCAGCGAAGCACAAGCCGACCTATATGGTCTACATGGTCTTAATTGTTCCAAAACCAAGGGCTGGCATGCAAGACACAATGAGGTCAACGACATCATAAAGAAAACCCTTGCTACAGCTGGATGCCCAGCCAAGAGGGAGCCCCAATCACTATCAGCTAACAATACCCATAACCCAGCAAACCGCCCCGACGGGATCACCATCTATCCTTAGAAGAATGGCAAGCTCTTAGCATGGGACTATACCTGTGTGTCCACACTGGCTGGCACCTATATCCATCACAGAGTCGGACGACAGGGAGGAGCTGCTGACCACAGGGAGGAGTACAAGATCAGCAAGTACAGGGACATAAGCCAACAGTATCAATTTGTCCTAGTGGGATCAGAGACCTTGGGATCATGGGGAAAAAATGCCACATGTTTCCTTAAAGAATTGGGTTCCAGACTCATTGACACCACCAGGGACCCAAGGGCAGCCACTTTCGTGTTCCAGCGCCTCAGCGTGGCCATCCAGAGGGGAAATGCTTGCTGCATACTTGGCTCGTGTCCAGCTTCGGAGGAGCTGGACGAAATTCATAATCTTTAATATATTGTACCATTGTATTCATGTTTGTGTTTTCTGTAAATGTATTCTGTCTGTTAATACATTTTCCCATAGAATATAAAATATAGGGGATGGTAGGACAAGAAAATATTCAAACAGCTCCAGAGAGAACCTTGAGTTTTCCTTGAAGTACGTTTATTGTCTTCTCTGAGGATGAGGGTCCCCAGTCCAGTTATAGAGGTGGTACCTCCCTATACATTATATATATATATAGTATGCTGTAGGTAGTAGGTTGGTAGGCAGCAACCGCCCAGGGAGGTACTACCATCCTGCCAAGTGAGTGTAAAACGGAAACTTGTCATTGTTGTACGTGATGGTAGGATTGTTGGTGTCTTTTTTCTGTCTCATAAATATGCAAGATTTCAGGTACGTCTTGCTACTTCTACTTACACTTAGGTCACACTACACATACATGTACAAGCATATATATACAGACCCCTCTGGGTTATCTTCTATTTTCTTTCTAGGTCTTGTTCTTGTTTATTTCCTCTTACCTCCATGGGGAAGTGAAACAGAATTCTTCCTCCGTAAGCCATGCGTGTTGTAAGGGGCGACTAAAATGCAAGGAGCAAGGGGCTAGTAACCCCTTCTCCTGTATATATTACTAAATGTAAAAGGAGAAACTTTCGTTTTTCCTTTTGGGCCACCCCGCCTCAGTGGGATACAGCCGGTGTGCTGAAAGAAAGAAATATGCAAGATTTCAGGTATGTCTTGCTGCTTCTGCTTACACTTAGGTCACACTACACATACAATATGTACACATATATGCCTCGGTGGGAGACGACCGACTTGTTGAAAAAAAAAAAAAAATATATATATATATACACCCCTCTGGGTTTTCTTCTATTTTCTTACTAGTTTGTGTTCTTGTTTATTTTCTCTTATCTCCATTGAGAAAGGGAACAGAATTCTTCCTCTGTAAGCCATGTGTCATAAAAGGTGACTAACATGCTGGGAGCAAGGGGCTAGTAACCCCTTCTCCTATATACAGTACTAAAGTTAAAAAGAGAAACTTCGTTTTTCTTTTTGGGCTGCCCTTCTTCAGCGGGATATGGCCGGCTTGTTGAAAGAAGATATACATATATATATTTATATATATATATATGCATGCATATTTATGATGCCTACTGTGTACTGCTTTACCAGTCTCTACCAACCAAACTTAAGCCCTCCACATATGCAAAAAATATCAGTGCATTTGGTGAAAAGCTAATGGAGAAAAAAGTACTCCATACAATTTGGTGTTAACCAAATCATAATTAATAAACCTACAGTTCACTGTCAATCTTTACCAAAGAAATATAAACTCTAAATACATGAATTATTATTATTATTATAATCAGAACCAAGTGCTAAAATGATGATGCAGATAATATGAAAGCACTTGGTAAAAAACTTGATAAAAAATAATTTATTGAATGCAATTTGTTTTAGCGTGTCCATTTGTATCAGCAAATCAGCGTTCGTAAGATATATAATTGGTTAAAAAGTGCCCCATTTGTAAGTGTGGATGTTCATAAATAGAGGTTGTGTGTAGGGGAGAAGGGGGCACATATATACATACACTGGGTATCCACATATACACACTTTAATGTTTCTTTATATACAGTATTTAATTATTTTATCTGCTTTACTGATCTTGCACACTTGAAAGTAACAAAAGACAAAGTCCTGCACATGCAAAGACATATACAGTACAGTATATATATATGGAATCTTTGCTGATGTATACCTATTTTCAAAAGCCTCTTAGTAATGCACGTGTGCTCTTAACATAAAAGTAAAAAAATACAGGTACTGTACTGTTTTAAAACTTATACAATATATCCAGTACATAATAACTTTTTGTCAGCCTTAAGATAAAGTTTTAAAATGCTGATTAGGTCACTATATATTTTACAAGTGAAAACTTGTTTAAGATATATGGGAATTTGTATGTACTGTAATGTTATGTTCATGTGCTGTGTGTGCCTTGCTTCCTCTCCGCTTTGATGCCCATGAAGGATCTTCCGTGAACCCCAAGTTTTAAATGGAAATACTAAGAAGCTGGTTCAGGTTTACTCTACAGTGAAGTTGCATGCATACATTTTTTTTTTTTTTAACTTAAAAATATCATCTTATCAAGCTTCATAAGTTAACTCTTCAATGCATTTCTGGTGAGTGTACAGTATTATTATTGAATATTAGAATTGGATAGTTGATGGCTAACTTTTATTTCATTTATATTATATATATAAAAAAAGTTTTAATTCTTACAATAAATAATTGTAAGCATCCTCATATTAGATGAAATATGAAAGGCTAAGACAAGAGTGGAAATGCAGTGTTTGGCAAGCTGCCAATAAATGCATAAAACAAAGACCTCGCTGCAAGCCTTTAATGGACTATACGTACATTACTTGAATGTGAAATTGTAGTTCTGGATTAAGTTTAGGCATGAGTGAGACACCATATAGCAAAGGTTTCCTGTTAAGTGTTATCGATATGCGGATGTGGGGAAGTGCAGCAATGACATGAAGTAACTTGGTTGGGTTTATTGGGTTCAGTGGGTAAAAAATGTAAAGATTGTCTTAAAAAATTAATTGGTTTCAAGGTACCCTGTTCGTAACCTGGGTACCCTGTAAACAAATGCATCCAAATTAAATAGTGGGAGTGTAGTGAGATAAAGAAAGTCAATGAGAGATGTGGAATGAGTGTTAATGTGCAACGGAATTATGAGTGTAAATACAGAGATGTATAATTAATTTTCTTTAAGTTGTATTAGTAAATTATAAAGTTAATATGCTGTTGTAGAGCAAAACATTCAGGTAAGCTATTAAATATTGTATGTGGAGATGTATTGTTGAAGTTTTGCATTAAAAATATTGTATTATAATTACTCATTTTTATTTTACTGCATACACTGTATCCAAATATAAAAGGAATCCTATGAGCATGTTTAAAAGAAAAATGATTGATCATTTAAGAATTGGAATTGTAAGTGACTTGTATTGGTACTTATCATTAGGTAACCGATACCATTGTTTTTTCCAACAATTCAAAATTTACATAAGGCACCAATTACTTTTATTTAAGGTCACATGATTTTTTTTTTCCACTTGAATAATTTCAAACCAATATAGGGTTAGCCGGACTTGAGTTCTGGACTGCCCTCTGAAGGAAGGGTGTGGAATGTTGCAGTTGGATGGGTAGCTTGATTGTAATGTCAGTACACTTCTGGAAAGATGGCAATTGAGTGAATAGTTTCCTTCAGAGTCACCCTGCCTTGGTGAGAGATGGCTGTTGTTTAAAAACAAAAAAGGATGTAGTACCTTATTTTTAATTAATTTGTCATACTTTTAAATGTACAAGTTATTCTTTTGAATATCCCTGTAATACTGTGCACTCATATTCTTCATTCAGCTTTATTTTTCGTATTTCACATATGAGCATTACATGCAGTTTTGTGCAGCCTTGCAGTTTATTAGCCTAAAAAAAATCTACCAATTGCCATCTCCCATCATGAAAAAAGAAACACTTTCACCACCATTCATTCAGTAGTGCCTTGTCAGAAATGTGAAGCAGTCACTATTAAAATGAATTATGATGTACTACCAATTAAGGAAGAAGGAAACAAGGTGGCAGCTCTCAAAATGCTGGTGCTACCATTACTAAAATCACATGAAAGATGAGCCTGAATGAAAGCGCTATAGAATATTATTAACCCTTTGACTGTTTCGGTCATATATATATACATCTTATGAGCCAATGTGTTTGACATATATATACTCAAAAATTTTAGCGGCTTCAAATCAAGTGGGAGAAAGCTGGTAAGCCCACATGTGAGAGAATGGGTCTATGTAGTCATTGTGTGCAGTATAAAAAAAATCCTGCAGCAAGCAGTGCATAATGAGAAAAAAAAATTCAGACTTTTTTTGGATTAAGATGCCGACTTTGAGGTGTATTTTCATATAGTTTTATGGTTATATTCTTATTTTTGTAGTCACATTTGACAGAATGGAAAACATATTATAGAAATAGAGGTGATTTCGATTGGTTTTACTATGAAAAGAACCTTGAAATGGAGTTCAGAGCAGGGGAAATGTTTGATTTTTGCTGATGTTCAGGAGTAAACAGATGACATCATTGTCCAATAAATGTTCAACTAGCCATTCTAATATGCAGTCATGAATGGGTTGACATTATTTATACAATTATTACAATATTGCAGTAGTCTGCATAACAGTAAATCTTCTATTTTTTGTTTGAATAAAAATTTAAAACAAAGCAAGAGTAATATCAAGAGGGGCCTGGAGACATGACTGATGAACAAAGAAAATGTTATTTTAGAGCTAGGAATGTCTGCATTGTTCATTCTGGACTCTATTTTGAAATTGGCATATTTTTTAATTTGCGTGAAATTGGCCAAATTGCCAATTTCTGACCACTTTATTGGGTAGTTGAAATCGGTAAATGGGCAGTTTCTTGTACTCAATCGATAGAACAAATGGAGTTCTAAAGAAATATAGCTATGAGTTTGGTCGACTGGAACAATGGAATTAGCCGAATATAGGGCTTAAAGTGGGCGAAATTGCCGATTCGTAAATATCGCCGAGGTCGCTAACTTCATGAGAACGTAATTCCATAAGTTTTCCATCAAATTTCGTACTTTTGGTGTCATTACCATCGGGAAAAGATTCTCTATCATTTCATAATTTTTTTTTTTTTTCTCTCCAAATATTTTGCGACACCAGGAGACACCTCAGGATTTGGGGTTGCAACAAAGGCTAAAGAGATAATGTCACACTAAGGAAAGCTACTGATGCTGGATCCTTCAAGGGAAAGTGGGGGGCTCCTTGACATGGCTGAAGGACTCTTGGCCTACTGAATTGGACATCTTCCCTTCCTCAAATTAAATTTGATTGCGACACCCCTCCCTCCACTTTCCTCTTTGTAGACTTTGCTCCTTAACCCTTTGACTGCCTGTCACATAAAGCTATGTCATTGACACCAGGCTCCGTCAGGTACATCTACGTCATAAGCTCGGCTCATTCGGATAAGCTGTGTGTGGTAAATTTTGGTCAAGATTTGAGAGAATGGGTCTGTGCAGCGAGTGTACACAGACCCATTGTGTGCATCACATGATTAGGAAAAGCAAAACTCTGACTTTGGTATTTGATTTAAAGCAAGAATTTTGGTGTTTATGGTTTTATTGGCTGTTTCTTGGTATTAACTGAAAGAACTGAAAATATACTACTGAAATAGAGATGATTTTATTTGGTTTTAGTACTGGAAGTAGCATGCAATCAGCCTTAAAGTAGCAGAAATATTTTATTTTTGCTGATAATCCTGAGAACAGGTCAGGCCTCCCTTACACCCCCTAGCCTGTTTTATGGGTTTTTACTAGGTGTCATTCAGTTAATGGGATGACAAACCATAGCCCAAGACTGTTCATCTGCCTCCCAGTGTACATAAGGGGGATTACCAATAGACCCTTGTCTGTCTTCAAGAAGGCACTGGACAGGTACCTTAGGTCGGTACCTGATCAGCTGGGCTGTGGTTCATACGTCGGTTTATGTGCAGCCAGCAGTAACAGCCTGGTTGATCAGACCCTGATCCACCACGAGGCCTAGTCTCAGACTGGGCCACGAGGGTGTTGACCCCTGAAACCCTCTCCAGGTAATGACAAGTCATTCCTGGTTATACATATTTTATTATCAGAGAAATAGGGTAAATCTTAAATTTTTTGTCTTACAAATTCAAAATGTAAGACAGTTATAATATAGGAGAGGCTTGGGAATATGATTATTGCACAGAGGAAATGCTGTTTTAGTGCCTGGGATGTTTACAGTGTTTAATTTGGACTCAGTTTTTAAATTGGAATTTTTGAATTTTGCATCAAATTTACTAAAATACATGTACTGAATTCTGTGCACCGTATAGGGTAGCTTTGATAGTTGAACAGTGGTTTCTTGTACTCAATAGAACAGCATACTAGTTAAGTAGCTAAGAATTTGGTCCAATTGAACATTTAAATTATCTTAAAATATGACTCAAAGTTGGTAAAATTACCAGTGTGTAAAATGCACTGACCTTATTTTTGGTGTCATTACCTTCAGGAAAAGATTCTTTACCATTTCAGAAAATTTTTCTTTTATATGTGGACACCGAGCACTTTTAATTTTGAGGGTCTGGACAGTGAAAGGATTAAGGAGGAAAAAAAATCACTGATCTACTCTGATCTATTTTTTTTTTTATGATAGTGCAGTAGTTGTCATTTTACTTGATAGAAATTTAAATTCATGTGAATGAAAGCTGAGCTCAAGAAGGATGCAGTGCTAATGTGGGCCAGTGCTGTCAAGAACTGGGAGAAAAGTGAAAAATAAGTGAAATAATACTTCTCTAGCTAATACATAAATAAAAGTGTTGTACATGTATATTGTACTTGTAATTTGTCGGTGACTTCACAGTTTCAGTTCTTGTGAATCAGACCAAAGAAAAATTGGTCTTGAGTGGACATGAAATAATCAGTAACACGGTGATTACCAGTGAACCATTGGTGATTACCAATGGTTCAGAAAATAAAAGAGTCAAGAAAATAATAACCCAAAGTATGAATTATATGGCTTATAATTAAGTAGATTAGTACTCTAATAATAAGAAGAAGAAAATTGTCAAAGTGGGAAGTCTGAATGTGCGTGGATGTTGTGCAGATGATAAGAAAGAGATGATTGTGGATGTTATGAATGAGAAAAAGCTGGATGTCCTGGCTTTAAGTGAAACAAAGCTGAAGGGGGTGGGAGAGTTTCAGTGGAGAGGAATAAATGGGATTAGGTCAGGGGTTTCAAATAGAGTTAGAGCTAAAGAAGGAGTAGCAATAATGTTGAAGGATAAGCTATGGCAGGAAAAGAGGGACTATAAATGTATTAATTCAAGGATTATGTGGAGCAAAATAAAGATTGGATGTGAAAAGTGGGTTATAATAAGCGTGTATGCACCTGGAGAAGAGAGAAGTGTAGAGGAGAGAGAGAGATTTTGGGAAATGTTGAGTGAATGCGTGGGGAGTTTTGAATCAAGTGTGAGAGTAATGGTGGTTGGGGATTTTAATGCTAAAGTGGGTAAAAATGTTATGGAGGGAGTAGTAGGTAAATTTGGGGTGCCAGGGGTAAATGTAAATGGGGAGCCTTTAATTGAGCTATGTGTAGAAAGAAATTTGGTAATAAGTAATACATATTTTATGAAAAAGAGGATAAATAAATATACAAGGTATGATGTAGCACGTAATGAAAGTAGTTTATTAGATTATGTATTGGTGGATAAAAGGTTGATGGGTAGGCTCCAGGATGTACATGTTTATAGAGGGGCAACTGATATATCGGATCATTATTTAGTTGTAGCTACAGTTAGAGTAAGAGGTAGATGGGAAAAGAGGAAGGTGGCAACAACAAGTAAGAGGGAGGTGAAAGTGTATAAACTAAGGGAGGAGGAAGTTCGGGTGAGATATAAGCGACTATTGGCAGAAAGGTGGGCTAGTGCAAAGATGAGTAGTGGGGGGGTTGAAGAGGGTTGGAATAGTTTTAAAAATGCAGTATTAGAATGTGGGGCAGAAGTTTGTGGTTATAGGAGGGTGGGGGCAGGAGGAAAGAGGAGTGATTGGTGGAATGATGAAGTAAAGGGTGTGATAAAAGAGAAAAAGGTAGCTTATGAGAGGTTTTTACAAAGCAGAAGTGTTATAAGAAGAGCAGAGTATATGGAGAGTAAAAGAAAGGTAAAGAGAGTGGTGAGAGAGTGCAAAAGGAGAGCAGATGATAGAGTGGGAGAGGCACTGTCAAGAAATTTTAATGAAAATAAGAAAAAATTTTGGAGCGAGTTAAACAAGTTAAGAAAGCCTAGGGAAAATATGGATTTGTCAGTTAAAAACAGAGTAGGGGAGTTAGTAGATGGGGAGATGGAGGTATTGGGTAGATGGCGAGAATATTTTGAGGAACTTTTAAATGTTAAGGAAGAAACAGAGGCAGTAATTTCATGCACTGGTCAGGGAGGTATACCATCTTTTAGGAGTGAAGAAGAGCAGAATGTAAGTGTGGGGGAGGTACGTGAGGCATTACGTAAAATGAAAGGGGGTAAAGCAGCTGGAACTGATGGGATCATGACAGAAATGTTAAAAGCAGGGGGGGATATAGTGTTGGAGTGGTTGGTACTTTTGTTTAATAAATGTATGAAAGAGGGGAAGGTACCTAGGGATTGGCAGAGAGCATGTATAGTCCCTTTATATAAAGGGAAAGGGGACAAAAGAGACTGTAAAAATTACAGAGGAATAAGCTTACTGAGTATACCAGGAAAAGTGTACGGTAGGGTTATAATTGAAAGAATTAGAGGTAAGACAGAATGTAGGATTGCGGATGAGCAAGGAGGTTTTAGAGTGGGTAGGGGATGTGTAGATCAGGTGTTTACATTGAAGCATATATGTGAACAGTATTTAGATAAAGATAGGGAGGTTTTTATTGCATTTATGGATTTAGAAAAGGCATATGATAGAGTGGATAGAGGAGCAATGTGGCAGATGTTGCAAGTATATGGAATAGGTGGTAAGTTATTAAATGCTGTAAAGAGTTTTTATGAGGATAGTGAGGCTCAGGTTAGGGTGTGTAGAAGAGAGGGAGACTACTTCCCGGTAAAAGTAGGTCTTAGACAGGGATGTGTAATGTCACCATGGTTGTTTAATATATTTATAGATGGGGTTGTAAAGGAAGTAAATGCTAGGGTGTTTGGGAGAGGGGTGGGATTAAATTATGGGGAATCAAATTCAAAATGGGAATTGACACAGTTACTTTTTGCTGATGATACTGTACTTATGGGAGATTCTAAAGAAAAATTGCAAAGGTTAGTGGATGAGTTTGGGAATGTGTGTAAAGGTAGAAAGTTGAAAGTGAACATAGAAAAGAGTAAGGTGATGAGGGTGTCAAATGATTTAGATAAAGAAAAATTGGATATCAAATTGGGGAGGAGGAGTATGGAAGAAGTGAATGTTTTCAGATACTTGGGAGTTGACGTGTCGGCGGATGGATTTATGAAGGATGAGGTTAATCATAGAATTGATGAGGGAAAAAAGGTGAGTGGTGCGTTGAGGTATATGTGGAGTCAAAAAACGTTATCTATGGAGGCAAAGAAGGGAATGTATGAAAGTATAGTAGTACCAACACTCTTATATGGGTGTGAAGCTTGGGTGGTAAATGCAGCAGCAAGGAGACGGTTGGAGGCAGCGGAGATGTCCTGTCTAAGGGCAATGTGTGGTGTAAATATTATGCAAAAAATTCGGAGTGTGGAAATTAGGAGAAGGTGTGGAGTTAATAAAAGTATTAGTCAGAGGGCAGAAGAGGGGTTGTTGAGGTGGTTTGGTCATTTAGAGAGAATGGATCACAGTAGAATGACATGGAAAGCATATAAATCTATAGGGGAAGGAAGGCGGGGTAGGGGTCGTCCTCGAAAGGGTTGGAGAGAGGGGGTAAAGGAGGTTTTGTGGGTAAGGGGCTTGGATTTCCAGCAAGCGTGCGTGAGCGTGTTAGATAGGAGTGAATGGAGACGAATGGTACTTGGGACCTGACGATCTGTTGGAGTGTGAGCAGGGTAATATTTAGTGAAGGGATTCAGGGAAACCGGTTATTTTCATATAGTCGGACTTGAGTCCTGGAAATGGGAAGTACAATGCCTGCACTTTAAAGGAGGGGTTTGGGATATTGGCAGTTTGGAGGGATATGTTGTGTATCTTTATATGTGTATGCTTCTAGACTGTTGTATTCTGAGCACCTCTGCAAAAACAGTGATAATGTGCGAGTGTGGTGAAAGTGTTGAATGATGATGAAAGTATTTTCTTTTTGGGGATTTTCTTTCTTTTTTGGGTCACCCTGCCTCGGTGGGAGACGGCCGACTTGTTGAAAAAAAAAAAAAAAAAAAAAAAAAAAAAAAAGTGTGCTCCAGTGGAGTACAACAGAATTATGTATGTGCACTCCAGTAGAGTACAAGGTAATTAAGTATATGAATTAAAGTGTGTGTTCTTCAAGGTGTACATAGTAATTTGTGCATTCATGGAGTGTATATACTGTACAAGATAGGGTACAATATGCACAATATAAATTGTCCCTACTGTAAAATATACAGAGTAAAGAGTATTGAGCAATTGTGTATAACACATCAACAGTATAGTATTGAGCAATTGTGTATAACATACATCAACAGTAATGGTTATCACTATGACCATAATTTTTAAAGGGGTGGACCGGTAAGCCAGCGGAAGGCCTCAGTCAGATGACGGAAAGCTCCAATGGCGGGGTCATCATCTGACTAAGACCCATGTCAGGAAACACTTGCCCTGTTCCTGACGAACCTTACCTAACCTAACCCAGCAATTGTGTATGCTTATAATTCTGCAAATAATGGTCATGAAGGATTTAAACAGCAGATTGTAATTTGTGCATTAGAATGCAAATTGATTGTGTGTGTGTGTGTGTGTGCACACGCACACAAGTAGTGTACCTACCGCTATCCCTCAAACATTACTCCCAACCATCATGACAAGCAGTGCCAACATTCGCAGGGACTACCCCTAACCCTACCTAGGGCACAGTCTCAGGATAGCTTTCAAAGAATTAACAGAGGAAAGCTTAGGAAAACTACCTGTTTAGAATGAGTGTGCCAGAGGCACTAGCAGCATTCGGCTAGTAATGGGTGAATGCAAATTGGAAAGAATGAAGAGAGCTATATACTAGTCTCTGTCACTACTTTGGAATATGCAGGTGACCTCGAGTATGGTAATACTACTTCCATCAGACAGTCACCAGATGTACCACCTGATGAGCCACAAGGTGGTCCATCAGAATGTTCACTTGATGATACAATTCCCTTTGGGTGTTGCAGACCAACTCAGCACTGCAGTTGGCAAGTGGGCAGGGAAAGTAACAAGACACTGACCCCTACCATAATCTCCTGGAGCAAAATTAAACAAATACATGTAGTGGAAAAATCCTTGCTAAGTAAGCTAAGTGTGTCTCTTGGGGCACCATAGGACCCAATCACATCAAGGCCTACCAAAACAACTGGACCTTAAAACAGATAATAGTGATATTGCTAAATTATTTCCAACAGACAATGATGAAAGCTTATCCAATTTTCAACTGAGCAAATGTCAGCTTAAAATCTTAATATCATGTGCGACAGAGAAGGAAATAAGGGCTATATTAAAGTAATTTCAGGATGGGTGAATACTGGGGAGCAACTCACAAAAAATGTTGAAGGATTTTACCTCATCTTACTGATTAGACTTAATTTTAAGATGATTGCTACAGCATTTCTAAATCATTAACTGACTTAACTAAAATTGAATTAGGCATGATTAAGTACACAAAGGGTATTAAAGTTTAAAATGCCTATTACAGATTACTTTCCCTGATATTTTTAACAAGACTTACTTATAACTGGACAATCAAGCTCAATCAAAAAATTACAGGAAAACTGCAATCTCCTCCATGGCCCAGGATATGCAGGTCCTCCTCACACACAAATGCAATAATCCCTCATGCAACAAAGCAATGAACAGTTATGTACAGTGGAACCTCAGTTTTCATGATTAATCTATTCGAAAAAGTCTGACGAAAGCCGACTCGTACGAAAATTGAAGCAATATCTCCCATGAGAAATAATGTAAATCCAATTAATCCATTCCAGACACCCAAAAATATTAACAAAAAATATATTTTATAAAGAATAACTATAGTTGTACATACAGAAAACAATAAGAAATAAATATAAATGACTAACGAAATGGAAGGGGAATCCCCCTCCATAAGGAATTCAGATATCAAGGCCTTATCTGGGGTTACTTCCCTTTGTCCCCTCAAGGAAGGTTCCTTGATGTTGGTGAGGGGCTCTTGATTTAGGGAATTGGATCTGTGCTCCAGTTCCCCGAATTAAGCCTGAATGCCTTCCACATCCCCCCCCCCCTAGGCGCTGTATAATCCTCCGGGTTTAGCGCTTCCCCCTTGATTATAATAATAATAATAATAATACTTCCCTTTGTCTTTTACTGGCACTAGGACCAGCTTGAGAGAGCCACTGGACCCGTCACACAAAAAATCTGTCCAGAAAGGGCGGTGTATGCCAGTTCACTTCTTGAATTTGTTGAACCAGCATCTGCTGGCCTTAAATTCACTAACAGCAGCACTCTTTCCAGGCATTTTCTTTGCGAGATCCACATACAACAGCCTTGCCTTTTCACAAATTATTGCCTCCAAGACACTGTCTCCCACTAACTGTTTTTAGGTGATCCACACCAACAATAACTCAACATCTTTGATTGTTTGCGATCTCTGTTTCGTTAGCACATTTACCCCTTTCGCAACATCAGCTTCCTTGATTTTGTTTTTCTTCGCCAGGATGAACCTGATTGTTGATGCGAACTTCCCATACATCCTGGCAAGATCGGCCACATGTATACCACTTTCGTACTTTGCTACGAGTTCTTTCTTGAATAATATCGTGTTTCTCGCCTTCTTTATCAAAGGGCTGGCACTCAGAACTTTCTTTGGCTCCATGGTGACTTATTTAGCAGCCACACTCAATAAACAAGCACAAAAAACAATGGATTATTACGAAATGTTTTGGATGAGCACACTGGGTGATGCTCACTCAACAAGAAACAAAGGCAGTCACGAATGCATGGGATGCTTTGTGTGGGTGCTTGAGTAGCAGAGTCACGCGGGCAGGCAGACGAGTTTGGTACAGACCATTTACAACTCTACGAAAACCGAACGGATGTACGAAAACTGGGGCAAAAAAAATTAATCATATGAAAACTAGGGCATATGAAAATCGAGGTTTGACTGTATAGAGAATGAGCACAAGACAACAGATACAGGGGAAAGGTGTGGCACAATTAAAAACATAAAATACTGTATCACTATTAAAAGTTATAAGCAAAAGTAATCCCTTAAATTCCAAAAGATTTATATATATATATATATATATATATATATATATATATATATATATATATATATATATATATATATATATATATATATATATATTTATTTGAAACAGTACAGAACAGTTAAAGTAAAATACAGGACCTATCCAGCAACACCCCTCAAGGAAGGTTCCTTGATGTTGGTGAGGGGCTCTTGATTTAGGGAATTGGATCTATGCTCCAGTTCCCCGAATTAAGCCTGAATGCCTTCCACATCCCCACCCCTCAGGCGCTGTATAATCCCCCGGGTTTAGCGCTTCCCCCTTGATTATAATAATAATAATAATATCCAGCAACAGATATAATAACTTTCCATTGCTCAATAATTCACTACACACACAACCCCGTGTGGGCTCCCAACACTCCCCCCCCTTATCCCCCTCCTATTCTAAATCAAACAGGTTTGCCACAGCAACCTGCATCAATCTTACAGACATGTTGACATATATACATTAACATTACAGTTGTCTTGCTCGTCCAACAAAGTGTATTACACAACCACAAGACTGCTTGAACAGTGTACTAACACCATTCATGGCTTAGATATGTATCAATACATCACAAACTGAAATACATTTAGCACATATAAATAATTCACTGCAGGTAAGGACACCTATCACTAAAAGTCTCCCCAGCACAAATGTGTGGGAAGCTTCACTTCCCCCCCCCCTCCGTTGTGCTACACCCAAACCTATTCTCAACATACAAATACAAAGAAAATGAAAACATCTTATCTCATTGATACAGTACATATTTTTATACAGTGTAAACTCCGAGGCAGCTACGGTGAAAAGCTCTGTTCCACAAGGCACAGTACTCGCTCCCATCTTGTTCCTCATCCTCATATCTGACATAGACAAGGATGTCAGTCACAGCACCGTGTCTTCCTTTGCAGATGACACCCGAATCTGCATGACAGTGTCTTCCATTGCAGACACTGCAAGGCTCCAGGCGGACGTCAACCAAATCTTTCAATGGGCTGCAGAAAACAATATGAAGTTCAACGATGAGAAATTTCAATTACTCAGATATGGTAAACATGAGGAAATTAAATCTTCATCAGAGTACAAAACAAATTCTGGCCACAAAATAGAGCGAAACACCAACGTCAAAGACCTGGGAGTGATCATGTCGGAGGATCTCACCTTCAAGGACCATAACATTGTATCAATCGCATCTGCTAGAAAAATGACAGGATGGATAATGAGAACCTTCAAAACTAGGGAGGCCAAGCCCATGATGACACTCTTCAGGTCACTTGTTCTATCTAGGCTGGAATATTGCTGCACACTAACAGCACCTTTCAAGGCAGGTGAAATTGCCGACCTAGAAAATGTACAGAGAACTTTCACGGCGCGCATAACGGAGATAAAACACCTCAATTACTGGGAGCGCTTGAGGTTCCTAAACCTGTATTCCCTGGAACGCAGGAGGGAGAGATACATGATTATATACACCTGGAAAATCCTAGAGGGACTAGTACCGAACTTGCACACGAAAATCACTCACTACGAAAGCAAAAGACTTGGCAGACGATGCACCATCCCCCCAATGAAAAGCAGGGGTGTCACTAGCACGTTAAGAGACCATACAATAAGTGTCAGGGGCCCGAGACTGTTCAACTGCCTCCCAGCACACATAAGGGGGATTACCAACAGACCCCTGGCAGTCTTCAAGCTGGCACTGGACAAGCACCTAAAGTCAGTTCCTGATCAGCCGGGCTGTGGCTCGTACGTTGGTTTGCGTGCAGCCAGCAGCAACAGCCTGGTTGATCAGGCTCTGATCCACCAGGAGGCCTGGTCACAGACCGGGCCGCGGGGGCGTTGACCCCCGGAACTCTCTCCAGGTAAACTCCAGGTAAGGTAAACTCCAGTGTGAATACATAGGTATAATACATGTATACAATACACTCAATCCACACAGACCCCACCCCATAATATTACAACATAATAGACCAAATTTCATACACACACCAGTGGCATAATCCTATACTGGGCACATCCCCTGCCCTCAAGGCGCATGCAGACTGGCGCCCCAAGACACACACGCCATTAACCAGCACTGCCGGTTACTGGCGGCTAAGGTTTCCTCCCTCACTGCCATACTACTACTTTTGCAAGCCCACCTGGGCCCTGGGGACCACGTTTGCCATGCTCTCCACGCACAACACCCGTGCCAACTGGCACCACCTGCTGTCGCTGCTCACTTCCACTAGCACACCTCCCCCCGTCTACCGATGCCCTCTTCCCTGGACGTTGAGCCGGCATCAGAACGTCATCAGAGTCCGACATTGCTGCCGCCCTCTTCCTTGCCCCAGCGTCCTCCTCCATGTTTGTGGCTGGGGTGTCCACACGATGAACCTCTACCACCACCTTCGTCGATGCCTTCCGACCAGAGGTCATCACATCCCCGCCAGCCTCACCACCACCTCCTGCTGCTCGACTGCCCCAGGCATGAGCTCCGGATTGGCTGTCGACACAGCCGTGGAGGCCACATCTGTAGACGGGAACATGGTATGCAGAACTGACGCTAATGTTGCATTAAATTCCTCCACTTCTGCTGTCACCTGGTCCTCCCCAAAATCCTGCTGTACCACCTGCAATGCAGGCAACTCGGGAGACGTCAGCTCCAATTCTGACTCCACCACAGGCTCCTCAGTCTCCTCACTCCAAAGGCGACCATGCCCACCATCTATTTGTCGTCTATGTGTGGGAGCCTCCTGCCCAACGTCAGTTATTGCTTCACCGGCCGGCCTCCTGGCCTGCCCTCGCTGCGCACACACTGCCGCCGTATGATCATAGGCTCCGCAGAGGCGGCACGTCTGTCGTTGGCCAGCATACGACACCATGACCTGCGTGCGGAAGTCATTAAGGTACACATACGATGGTATGGCCTGACGAAGAAACATCTTAAGAGTAAACGTACCTTCAGGGAGACCAGCATACGCCCCAGCCTCCCACTTGCCATGTTTTGCCATGTGTATCACTCCGTATCTGTTGAAAACACTGTGGAGATCCATTGCATCGGCCTCGAAGGGCACGTTGCGCAGTTTTACCCACGTGTATTGTCGCGAGACATCCACCATAGGCACACGCACTGCAGGGGACACATCTACGCAGATATCTTGGAATTGCTCAACCAGCTCCTCATACACTGGCCCCTTGAGTAGTTTCACAAATATCCGGTAGGTGCCATTTAAAGCCACACCGTACAAATCCTTGGTCTCAATGCCATAAGTGTCACGGATAATCTTGGGTAGCAAAACCTGTGCATTCTCAGGCGTAATCGCCCCCTGAATAAGCTCTATACCAATGGTATTCACCTGCCTCCGCACGCTAAATGCCATGACGTCACTGGTTAGCTTGCTAGACTGTCAGTAGAGAGGTGCGAGGCACGTCCACACTCCCTGGCAGCTAGGTCGCGAATCGACCAAAGGATGTAGTTAGCACATTTTTAAGTCACTTGCTACACTCCACTCTGACTCTTGTGTCATTACCCTGACCTACTACTACAACAACTACTCAAGGTCTTAAGGCATCAGTTATAATAGTGACTGGATGATATCAAAATTTTTACCAATACTGATACTCAATTTTACATAGTCGGTGTGGAAAATACTGTATATATTTTCTGGAAATACGGTAATTTATAGGTAAATAGATGCCCTATATTGTATTTTTAAAAGAAGTATGATATCGAAAATGAGAAACCTGCGGCTGGGGGGGGGGGGTCAGTCGCCATTTTGTTTGAATTTGGATTAGAAACGTTGTAATGGGAAGAATTTTTCGTGCTCTAGAGGTTAAAATTGGGCTGACACCTCTCAAATAGGAGACGAAATTGTTGGATGTGCATTCCTGCATAACTTGAGATATCAGGCGACTGGACAATACAGCTCCAGGAACCTCAGATAAGTCTTATGTAGTAACCTGGCCAGTGTTATTTTCATAGATAGAGTGAGGTTTTCTGAGTATGATACACCTTAATCTCCAGTCAAACTGGTGAGTGATATTAAGATATTCTCCTTCTGTTATGCATATGTGTATATATAATCATTTATTATTTTTTAACATGCAGTCCACAAATTTATATATTTACCAGCATTCCTGGTGATGTATATTTCATTTAATTAATAGGTCCAGAGCAACTTGTGGATATGACAGTGGTAGGTATCGAAGGGGGACATTTTTTGTGACCTAGGTGTCCCAAATTCCTACTTGTCGATGTAACTCTGATAAATAATAATCTTTGTTATTATTTACTGTTATAAGATAAGATTTCGTTCGGATTTTTAACCCCGGAGGGTTAGCCACCCAGGATAACCCAAGAAAGTCAGTTCGTCATCGAGGACTGTCAAACTTATTTCCATTGGGGTCCTTAATCTTGTCCCCCAGGATGCGACCCACACCAGTCGACTAACACCCAGGTACCTATTTGCTGCTAGGTGAACAGGACAACAGGTGTAAGGAAACGTGTCGAAATTTCCACCCGCCGGGAATCGAACCCGGGCCCTCCGTGTGTGAAGCGGGAGCTTTAGCCACCAGGCCACCAGGCTATATAATGTATATAATGATACATCCAAGTTAGTTTAATATGTTTATTATGCACCCCATACCCATCCTGTGGGCGGTAGTCAAAAGATTACAGAGGTACATAATGGGTCCAGGGACTGGGCCTCAAAGTTTTGATAGCTGAGCAAGTTACAGATGTAATGAATTCACAATTTACAAAGGTAATGAACTCACAATTTACAAAGGTAATGAACTCCAGGTAGGTCTAGTCACAATCATGACAAGTTACAAAGGTATTTACAGATTACAGAGGTACACAATGGGTCCAGGGACCGGGCTCCAAAGTTTTGATGGCTGAACTAGGTACAAGGTAATGAACTCACAAGTTACAAAGGTAATGAATACTGTAAGAATGGTTACTTACGTTTATACATGGCTGCAATGAATGGAATGAGACACACACAGAGGATATATTAGATGAATAAGTATTTTTTAATGCAAATTTAAAAAAAAAATGACAAGTACCTCTTTAGGGTAAACAGAAGAATATATTTTCAAATATTTTGTTTAAATGATCGTACCCTATATTCCTGTAGTATCCATTAGCTATGTCCTTTGTCCTCACCTGATCTCGAGAGGTAACCAGAGTCAAGTTGAATGTGCTGAAGACGAGACCCAGGTTTACTCTACTTTCCAGCACCGCCCACCGTCTGGTTTATAGCAATGCCTTCATCATATCAGGTGGAGTTTCAGTCATAGCAGCTAGTCAACAGGAAGACAAAAGGGGCGAGGGAAAATGGGCAACACTAGTCATTGTTTTAGAAAGTGATCACTGCTTAAGGGCCAAATTAGTGGTTTTCAACACCCACTTATTTATTCTTTGCCTATCTTAGGATTACTGCTGCAAAAGAAAGATGATATCATTTCTTATGTCTTGAGGCTTAGTGCCTGGGTCATAACGCATGAAGGGTTTTCCATTCTTGGTGATGAGAAATTTCTCCCAGTTCCAACGGATATCGCTGTTCCGCAAAGGGCTGTAGAAAAGACTGCTCTTTGTTACAAAATTCTGACGAGTGGTAGGGCAGTATGCCTGTTTGAAAAGAAAATAATGTGATAGGTCATTATTAATTATACTTTTTTAAAATTGCATATGAGTATTTTATGAATATTAACTTGTAAATTATTCATTCACAAAAAATATTTTCCCAGGAAAGAAGAGAAGCTATGTGACATTCAGGGTCTTGGAGAATAATATTTTGATTACCTATGACCACATGACCCACAGTGCAGTGGGTCAGGCCAGTAAACCAGTAATCCAAGATAGAACATATTTATACAGCAATAGAGAAAAAAGAAGTCCCACTGGGGATCTTCATTGACTTACGTAAAGCTTTCGATACAGTTGACCACGACTTGCTCCACATAAAATTGTCGCACTATGGTATAAGAGGGCACTCCCTCAACTACCTAAAGTCATACCTCAGCAACAGAAGCCAATATGTGTACACAAATGGGGCAAACTCTTCCGCACAGCCAATTACAGTTGGTGTCCCACAGGGAAGTGTCCTAGGCCCTCTTCTCTTTCTCATATACATAAATGACCTGCCAAATGCATCGCAACTACTCAAACCCACACTATTTGCAGATGACACTACATACGTCTACTCTCACCCGAGCCCAGTCATGCTAGCCAATACTGTAAACACCGAATTACAGAAAATATCAACCTGGATGAGGACCAACAAACTTACTCTAAACATTGACAAAGCCTACTACATTCAGTTTGGTAACAGCTGCAGATGTGTCTCTTAACATAATGATAAATGGATCACCTATCACAAAACTCACAGAGGGAAAATTCCTAGGAATCCACCTTGATAACAGACTCAAATTTCAAACACATATACAACAAATTTCCAAAAAAAAATTCAGGACCGTAGGCATACTTTCGAAGATACGGTACTATGTTCCACAGTCAGCCCTCCTGGCCCTATATCACTCACTTATTTACCCCTATCTCACCTATGGAATTTGTGCATGGGGCTCAACAACAATAAACCATCTCAGACCACTAATCACCCAACAAAAGGCTGCAATCAGAATGATAACAAATTCCCACTACAGACAGCACACTCCACCAATATTCATAGCTCTAAACCTACTCACAATACGAAACATCCATACTTATTACTGCACCTACTACATACATAGAACACTTAACTCTGACATAAACCCTCCCCTCAAACATCTCCTTACCAACCTCAACAGAACACATGACCATAACACAAGGCACAGATCACTCTTTGATGTTCCTCGTGTCCACCTCACGCTATGCAAAAACTCAATGCACATAAAAGGCCCTAAAATCTAGAATTCATTACCTGTGAATATAAAATAAACACTGTTTATAAATTCAAGTCTTCTCAAAAATCACTTACTCACCCACAACTAAATAAATACTGAATAATTGTATCTCATATGTGAAAATTTGTCTGGACTGCCTCGAAGTGAGTCGTCTACCCTGGCAAGCTCTGTTGACACCGAGCTCTGAGGTCGGTACCTCAGCCTCACAAGTGGCTTATAGAACAGATTTTCATGACTGATGTTGCAAGAAATCTCGCCTGCATGCACGTTCAAAGGACTAACTTACTTGGTGATGTAGAATCTATTCTGGTCTTCAACCTCCCTAAGCTTAGCCCCTTTGGACTTCCCCTCAGAAACCACGTGCAACCGGAAGCTTTAATTCCTGCAATATGCAATCGTTATTAGTGACCTGCCTGCACCTCAGAAATTCCTATTTCCAAGGGGGGTGAATCCCCTAGAATACTACGCAGAAAGTGACACTAGCTTCTAGGCTGACAAGAGACACAATCACGTACTGGTCATGAACTGCAGGCTGCACAAAGGCCACAGCACGACTCACTCGCAATTTTCCCCAGACACTGGCCAGGATCCTAAGAAAAAAGGGAGGTCTTGTCTTACTGTATGTGCCTGACAGAGGAGGACATCTACAGTACGTCGAGGTGCCTCCACCAGATTTCCCCAGGTCTAATATGTGAAGACACGTGGGGGCGCCGACTGCTGATCACAGCACGTGTTGTTCAGATGGTGTCTAGTCTTAGAAGGAAGCTCTGGCGTCTTCGAGACCCACGCCTCGTCGTTCAAACTTGGGCTGCCAGTTCTCCCTAGCTAACTTAACCTAGTGTTTGCCTACATTCAGCCTATTACTACCTATGTTAAGGTCTTAGGTCTACATTATTATTATCTACAGTTGCCTCAATAATCCTAATATTAGTGTACTAACAGTATAAACTACCTACTTCTTCCCTGAAGGGTAAATCTATCAATTAAGAAGTACCTTCCAACCACCTTCGCCAACCCGGGCGAGTGTGTTTGTGTTTTGGGTGGGTGTAAGGGCCCTCGAACGGTGTGTTTTTCCCCGTTGGGACTTCTCGGACCGAATAAGTTCCAACATCATATATGTATCTCATTATTGTATCTCATCTCATTGGTCAAAAGAGAGGCATATATAGGCGTATCAAAAGAGGGGATGGGCAGTTAAGAAATCAATATATTCAATTAAAGAGATAAAGAAAGGAATAAGAATAGCAAAAAGGGATTATGAGGCTAAGGTCGCAAGAGATTCAAAGATTAACCCTAAAGGCTTCTTTCAGGTATACAGAAGTAAGATTAGGGACAAGATTGGCCCACTTAAGAGTAACTCTGGTCAGATCAGTGGCAGTGATAAGGATATGTGTGAAATTCTAAATACCTACTTCCTCTCAATTTTCACCCAGGAAAATACTAGCGATATTCCTGAAATAATAGATTATGTAGAACAGGATGATAATAAACTATGTACCAACAATACCAGTACCAACAATACCACCAGTCCGATAACATTCTTCTTTGCAAATATACAGGGTCTAAAGCCAGCAACAAACAACAAAATACCTTTCATCCGTGGACTGCTTGCAGAGGCAAAGGCAATGTTCGCGGCTTTCACTGAGACCCACATAAAGGATCACTTGGACAACGAAATATGGATCCCAGGTTACAACCTATACAGATGTGACAGAGTGAACAGGCAAAAGGGGGGGGGGGGGGTTGGCCTGTACATTGCAGAGTCACTTGTTTGCACAGAACTGCTAAATGCCTCAAATGATGTAGTGGAAGTTTTAGCAGTAAAGGTCGAGAACCAAAACCTAGTCATTGTGGTAGTCTACAAGCCTCCGGATGCAACATCCCAGCAATTCCAGGAACAGCTGTTAAAAATTGACCACTGTCTGGAAAACCTTCCAGCTCCTGCACCCAACATCTTGCTCCTGGGGGATTTCAACTTAAGGCACCTAAAATGGAGGAATATAGCAAAAAATATTGTTGCACTAATAACACCAGGAGGCAGCTCTGATGAAAACTCACACTCACGCAAGCTTTTAAATCTCTGCACAAAATTCAATTTAAACCAGCAAATAATAGAGCCTACTAGACTGGAGAATACACTAGACCTCATCTTCACTAACAATGATGATCTGATAAGAAATGTCACCATATCAAAAACAATATAGTCAGATCACAACATAATTGAGGTTCAGTCATGTATGCGCGGAGCCCCAGACCGACATAATGAGATTAGTCACGAGGGAGCATTCACCAAATTCAACTTCAATAACAAAAACATAAAGTGGGACCAAGTAAACCAAGTCCTAACCGATATAAGCTGGGAAGATATACTAAGCAACACAGACCCCAACTTATGCCTAGAACAGATTAACTCGGTGGCACTCGATGTATGCACAAGGCTTATTCCTCTAAGAAAAAGGAGGAGTAGATGTAAAACAGAAAGAGACAGGCGCTCCCTTTACAGGCGACGGAAAAGAATAACAGAGCGGCTAAAAGAGGTCAATATATCTGAAATGCGTAGGGAGACACTGGTCAGAGAAATAGCAAGCATCGAACTTAAGTTAAAAGAATCCTTTAGGAGTCAGGAATCGCGGGAAGAACTAAAAGCCATAAATGAAATCGAAAGAAACCCAAAGTATTTCTTCTCCTATGCCAAATCAAAATCGAGAACAACGTCCAGTATTGGGCCCCTACTTAAACAAGATGGGTCCTACACAGATGACAGCAAGGAAATGAGTGAGCTACTCAAGTCCCAATATGACTCAGTTTTTAGCAAGCCGCTAACCAGACTGAGAGTCGAAGATCAAAATGAATTTTTTATGAGAGAGCCACAAAATTTGATTAACACAAGCCTATCCGATGTTATCCTGACGCCAAATGACTTCGAACAGGCGATAAATGACATGCCCATGCACTCTGCCCCAGGGCCAGACTCATGGAACTCTGTGTTCATCAAGAACTGCAAGAAGCCCCTATCACGAGCCTTTTCCATCCTATGGAGAGGGAGCATGGACACGGGGGTCGTCCCACAGTTACTAAAAACAACAGACATAGCCCCACTCCACAAAGGGGGCAGTAAAGCAACAGCAAAGAACTACAGACCAATAGCACTAACATCCCATATCATAAAAATCTTTGAAAGGGTCCTAAGAAGCAAGATCACCACCCATCTAGAAACCCATCAGTTACACAACCCAGGGCAACATGGGTTTAGAACAGGTCGCTCCTGTCTGTCTCAACTATTGGATCACTACGACAAGGTCCTAAATGCACTAGAAGACAAAAAGAATGCAGATGTAATATATACAGACTTTGCAAAAGCCTTCGACAAGTGTGACCATGGCGTAATAGCGCACAAAATGCGTGCTAAAGGAATAACAGGAAAAGTCGGTCGATGGATCTATAATTTCCTCACTAACAGAACACAGAGAGTAGTCGTCAACAGAGTAAAGTCCGAGGCAGCTACGGTGAAAAGCTCTGTTCCACAAGGCACAGTACTCGCTCCCATCTTGTTCCTCATCCTCATATCCGACATAGACAAGGATGTCAGCCACAGCACCGTGTCTTCCTTTGCAGATGACACCCGAATCTGCATGACAGTGTCTTCCATTGCAGACACTGCAAAGCTCCAGGCGGACATCAACCAAATCTTTCAGTGGGCTGCAGAAAACAATATGAAGTTCAACGATGAGAAATTTCAATTACTCAGATATGGTAAACATGAGGAAATTAAATCTTCATCAGAGTACAAAACAAATTCTGGCCACAAAATAGAGCGAAACACCAACGTCAAAGACCTGGGAGTGATCATGTCGGAGGATCTCACCTTCAAGGACCATAACATTGTATCAATCGCATCTGCTAGAAAAATGACAGGATGGATAATGAGAACCTTCAAAACTAGGGAGGCCAAGCCCATGATGACACTCTTCAGGTCACTTGTTCTATCTAGGCTGGAATATTGCTGCACACTAACAGCACCTTTCAAGGCAGGTGAAATTGCCGACCTAGAAAATGTACAGAGAACTTTCACGGCACGCATAACGGAGATAAAACACCTCAATTATTGGGAGCGCTTGAGGTTCCTAAACCTGTATTCCCTGGAATGCAGGAGGGAGAGATACATGATTATATACACCTGGAAAATCCTAGAGGGACTAGTACCGAACTTGCACACGAAAATCACTCACTACGAAAGCAAAAGACTTGGCAGACGATGCACCATCCCCCCAATGAAAAGCAGGGGTCTCACTAGCACGTTAAGAGACCATACAATAAGTGTCAGGGGCCCGAGACTGTTCAACTGCCTCCCAGCACACATAAGGGGGATTACCAACAGACCCCTGGCAGTCTTCAAGCTGGCACTGAACAAGCACCTAAACTCAGTTCCGGATCAGCCGAGCTGTGGCTCGTACGTTGGTTTGCGTGCAGCCAGCAGCAACAGCCTGGTTGATCAGGCTCTGATCCACCAGGAGGCCTGGTCACAGACCGGGCCGCGGGGGCGTTGACCCCCGGAACTCTCTCCAGGTAAACTCCAGGTACGATTGCGGTAACTAGTGATATGGTCCTCATTATTATTATAATCAAGGGGGAAGCACTAAACCCGTAGGATTATACAGCGCCTATGGGGGGATGGAAGGCATTCAGGCTTAATTCAGGGAACTGGAGCACAGATCCAATTCCCTAGATCAAGAGCCCCTCACCAGCGTCAAGGAGCCTTCCTTGAGGGGATATGGTCCTCAGACAAATAGAGAAACTAAAACCTAACAAATCCCCAGGCCCTGATGAACTATTTGCAAGGGTGTTAAAGGAAAGCAAAGAGGAACTTAGCATACCTTTGGCTAATCTTTTTAACATATCACTACAAACTGGCATAGTGCCTGGTAAGTGGAAAATGGCAAATGTAATACCTATTTACAAGGCAGGTGACAGGTACTTGGCTTCGAACTATAGACCAATAAGCCTTACCTCCATAGTGGGAAAATTTATGGAATCAATAATTGCCGACGCAATTCGTAGCCATCTTGACAGGCACAGATTGATTAATGAATCTCAACACGGTTTTACAAAGGGGCGTTCCTGTTTTACGAATTTACTAACTTTTTTCACTAAGGTGTTTGAGGAGGTAGATCATGGTAATGAATATGATATTGTGTATATGGACTTCAGTAAGGCTTTCGATAGAGTTCCACATCAGAGGCTGTTGAGGAAACTTAAGGCACACGGAATAGGAGAAATTTTTTCCTGGGTAGAGGCATGGCTGACAAATAGACAGCAGAGAGTTTGCATAAATGGGGAGAAATCAGAATGGGGGCACGTCACAAGCGGTGTTCCGCAGGGGTCAGTGTTGGGCCCGTTGTTCACAATTTACATAAACGACATAGATGAGGGAATAAATAGCGACATAAGCAAATTCGCTGATGACACCAAAATAGGCCGTCCAATTCATTCTAATGAGCACACTAGAGCACTCCAGGATGATTTGAATAGACTGATGCAATGGTCGGAGAAGTGGCAGATGCAGTTTAATATTGACAAATACAAAGTTCTAAATGTTGGACAGGTAAATAACCATGCCACATATAAACTAAATAATGTAGATCTTAATACTACTGATTGCGAAAAGGATTTAGGAGTTCTGGTTAGCAGTAATCTAAAACCAAGACAACAGTGCATTAGTGTTCGCAATAAAGCTAACAGAATTCTTGGCTTCATATCTAGAAGTATAAATAATAGAAGTCCTCAGGTTGTTCTTCAACTCTATATATCCTTGGTTAGGCCTCATTTAGACTATGCTGCTCAGTTCTGGTCACCGTATTACAGAATGGATATAAATGCTCTGGAAAACGTACAGAGGAGGATGACAAAGTTGATCCCATGTATCAGAAATCTTCCCTATGAGGATAGACTGAGGGCCCTGAATCTGCACTTTCTCGAAAGGCGTAGAATTAGGGGGGGTATGATCGAGGTGTATAAATGGAAAACAGGAATAAATAAAGGGGATGTAAATAGCGTGCTGAAAATTTCCAGCCAAGACACGACTCGCAGCAATGGTTTCAAGTTGGAAAAATTCAGATTCAGAAAGGATATAGGAAAGCACTGGTTTGGTAATAGAGTTGTGGATGAGTGGAACAAACTCCCGTGTACAGTTATTGAGGCTAAAACGTTGTGTAGTTTTAAAAACAAGTTAGATAAATACATGAGTGGGTGTGGGTGGGTGTAAGTTGGACCTGACTAGCTTGTGCTGCTGGGTCTGGTGCAGTGCTCCATCCTTGAGTGGAGATGATCAGACTGGGTGGGTCATTGGGCTAATCCGGGGGGGGGCATGGACCTGCTCCGCATGGGTCAGTAGGCCTGTTGCAGTGTTCCTTCTTTCTTATGTTTTTATAAATGTCAACCTGTGACCCAATCAAACTTTGTTACTATTTAACTTCATTACCTAACAGAATACTCCATTCTACTGATTACACAGCAACACAGTAAATGACCTTATGACCTGTCTTTGTAATAATCATTTGTACTAAATTGTTATCTGTTTTACAGTAATTTTTGTACCACTGAATATTTCATTGCTTAGTTAATCTTAAGTTAATTTTAAGCCTGCCCATAATGCTCTGCATACAAGGGGCTTCGGCATGCTGCACTTTAAAAATTGTATTCCTTGTACTTCTCTGTATCATGTTCAAATAAATAAATAAATAAATAAATAGCAACCTCACATCCACCGAGCCACATTGGCGGACAAAAGAGAAGGCATCCGGAAACCTGCCAAAAGGCATACTCCTCCCAGAGCCAACAGGCAGCATCCAGACACTCGTCAACCGAAGGACACCCTAAGCCACCTTCCATGGCAAACACCACCACCAAGGACCTCAAAGGAATGTAATGGATAACACCCTTTCCCCAACCTAGGAGCTATAATTCCTGAGGGAAGGACCCCAAAGGCTAAAAGCAGGAAATGAAGGAGAGGGATAGGGCAGGGAAGGGATTAGGGGGGATTTGGTCAGAGAGAAGAACAAAAGGTCCAATTCCTCAGACCACTGGGGAGCTGCCTAAATCATGGACCAACAGCCTCATTATTCCCATTCTGAAGCCCAATCAACAAAACTCATTTCGCCCAATATCCCTTACTAGCTGATTCTTAATCGTCTTATGCACAGAATTATGCAATTCTTGTCTCCCCGGTTACATGGCTTCATGCATGGAAGAAGTGTGCATCATTGCATTACCACCTTTCTCATTCTGCACACTGACAGCTCATACACTACCTTCCTTGACCTTAAATCCGCTTTTGATGTAGCCAACCGACATGTAATCATTAGTGAACTTGCCAGAATAGATGTTGGAGGATGACTTCGCTGGATTAAAGGTTACCTGTCCAACAAAGTCGTCTGTGTTGTTCCAGGGACATAGAAGTGTAACTAAGATTTTGAATTAGGAACCCCACAGATAGGTGTGCTTAGTCCCACCCTTTTCAATATTCTGATTAATGCCTTACTTAATGCTATGCCTAGCCAGCCCCATCATTATATGGTTAGTTTTGCTGATATAATGATTCACACCACCGGAAACTCCAACACCCAAAACATTCTTAATCATGTACTAGCCTCGTGTCAGGACCTGGGGTTAATGATCTCGGGGGATAAAACAAAGTTACTCAACAAGCGTCCTCCTCGACAGAGAGGCACAGTTCGTCAGATCCAGTTGCATGATGGGTCTCTTCTAGAATATGTAAGCAGATACAGGTATCTAGGCTTTGAGGTTCCACTACTTGGACTTGTTGTAACGAGACTTTGTCGCCAATACAAAGAAAGGCTGAGAGCACTTAGAGTTGTGGCAGGTTTTCATCTCAGGTATGGAACTAATGTTAAAATTGTGAAAATGATGTATCTTCCTTATATTAGATCATTGGTTGATTATGCGGCGCCACTACTTGCACTCGTGTCTGACTGGAAGCTTGGAGGGCTGGAAAAACTGCAAAACGAAGCCATGAGCATCATCCTAGGATGCCCTCGTACTGCCAAAATTTTAAATATGCGGAAAGAACTTAATATTCCAAGCACTAGAGATCGTGTTACTGAAAGAAATATCCTTATTGGGGTCAATATGCTTAGGTTAGCCCATTCAAACCCCTGCACAGAGCCCTCCAAACTTTCCTCAGCACTGGTGAACATCCTTCCAGATGGATCGAAAAAACTGGAACCGACCTCCGCATGAACCAGCTACATGATCTATGTCAAGTTAGGCAACAGACACACTTCCCTGCTCCGTGGGATATTACCCCATTCCAAACTACCATTCCTCCATTTCCCCCAAAAACTCTTCTTAAATCACAACCAAAGCTTCGTCTTGAAGCCAAACATGATGCCTTAAGCTGTATTGATAACTTAGTCACACAGAACACTCTTTCACAAATTATTTACGTTGATGGTTCTGTTCACCAGTCCACTGATGCAGCTGGTAGTGCTGCTGTTGTCATACAGAGTAATGGCTCTCATAAAGAAATTGGAGCACGCATCAATAACTGGGCCTCTACCCTTCAAACAGAACTGTTTGCCATACTCCTTGCACTCAAATGCGTCCATGTATCTAAGGCTGACACTTTAACTGTAACTGATTCTCTGTCATCCATAAATGCTCTCAGCTCATTAAGCATAAATTGTGGCATGCTTGTGTCAGAAGCCAGACATTGGTATGGTAAGATTGTGGACAGTGGAGTCAGAGTGCGCATGCTGTGGATTCCATCTCACATTAGTCTTCAGATGCATGATAGAACTGATAAATTGGCTAAGCTGTATGCTTTCAAAGAGGGAGTACATTACAATCTTGGCTTGTCAGGTAGTAGTTTGAGAACAATAATACGAAAAGAACTTCAATTGAACTTCATTGACTTAAGACTTAGGGAGATTGACACAAGTCAGTCCATCTATCATTCCATCATGCAGGAGGAGCCACATGTCTATGGTGCATCCAACAAGATAAGCAGACTCTTGGATGTCACTACCGCCCGGCTCCGGCTGGGTTACAAGTATCTATGGCAGGTTAAATCACCACCACCAGATGTAGACCAAACGAAATGTAAACTTTGCCAGATGGACTGTTGTCACACCTTGCGTGTGCGATAAAATTAATGAATTTAGAGACAACTCACTCAGAAATGTTCAAGAAATGGCAAAGTATTTTATCCACAGTGGTATATTACAGACCATTCTGGAGAAATACCCTGACTCTGCTAGTTGTAAATAATGCATTACCGCGCGCGCGCGTGTGTGTCTGTGTCTGTGTGTGTGTGTGTGTGTGTGTGTGTGTGTGTGTGTGTGTGTGTGTGTGTGTGTGTGTGTGTGTGTGTGTGTGTGTGTGCGCGCGCGCGCGCTCGTGTGGGGTGTATGACCCACTTAATATTTGCATTTATAACTCATTACAATTGTGACCAGGTGTGGACGTATCAGTGGCTTATTACTTTGTAATTTGTTCATGACTGTAACCATGTATAGGAGTGAGGCTGATTCATTACCTTTGTAACTAGTTCAGCTATCATAACTTTGGGGTTCAGTCCCTGAACCCATTATGTACCTTTGTAATTTTTTGACTACCACCCACAGGATGGGTGTAGGGTGCATAATAAAGATATTAAATTAATTATTATCCTCAGACCAAAAGCCTCTTTACCTCATCAAGGAGCTTCCCTTAAAGAGGACCCTAATATGAAATTTAACCACACTGAAATATAAACAAATAAGCACTTTTGTGATGTATCGGTCACAACAGGTGGCCATGCCATTAAAATAGGCCTAAGCGTTCTTAAGTCATATTAGAGGGGCGGCAAGTTTTGGTTGTGTTGCAGGCAGTGAAATAGTGCAGTGGTGATGCCAAAGGCTTGGGGGCTTCAGCCCTCCAAAATTCACTCGTTCCCAAGCTCTCATCTTGGCACTGCCATTAGGTCCTGTTCAAATTCCCATTCTGAGAGTGGACTTATTGATGTTCATTTCTGGCTCTATTTCTCTTTAAAATATTCCATTGTGATTTTAAGTATATTAGTGATAGGGAAGCGGAAGGTGTAGAAAGTGGGATAGGAATGCTTAGGGACATTCACGGTTATCAAGGTGAGGGGATTGTGAAATGCTAGAATTCTCAAACCATGGTACGGGTAGGGATTGAACTCGTGGCAAGAGTCGTAAAACTCCAGGCCAGCGAGTTCAAGCCCTCACCCATACCGTGGTTTGTTTGCAATCATGTCATTACGATTTTGTGAGTTAGAATTCTCATGTGGAGCCTGTGAAGGCAGAATCAATTTGTTATGGCTTGGGAGGACAGTGGAAGTGGGGGGGGGGGAGGAGGTATTTCTGTGATAGATATATAATATTGAAAGAATTGGGTAGTTGATCAAAGAATATAGTCTGAAGAAATGCCCTTTGTGGGTTTAGCACTTAGTAGTGATTATAATAATAATGTGAAGAAATGCTAGTGTTGCTAGCTCTTGAGACGAAAGATTTTGGAGGTCTATGAAACTGCAGTTAAAATAAAAAAAAAATGGGTGGTGGTAGTTACAACTTGAATTATGATGTTTCCTCACAATCTGCCCATTCTTCATGTGACCTGCAATGATTTGCCAAGTAACCACAATGCCGACATTTGGGGTATTTATTGCTGCGTTGGTTTAAACTCCCTCACCACCAAGCGTTGACCTGTTGTGTATATTGAGGGAAAAAGTTAAGTTCATTGCCATCGAACATCAGCTGAGGTATGTTAGTTGGATATTGTCTCCGTCCACTAGAAGAGTGGACACAAATTTTGACTCTGGTAGTTGGGAAGTGTTGGAATTCCAATTTTTTTTTTTTTGTATAATCAAAGCACAGTTTAAAGAGTCTTGTTGTATTCCTCTTTGAGGCATGACAAAAGTTCCTCGGTATGAATTGGTGTGGAGACGTATAAATTTATAGGTTTGGTCAGCATTAACGCTGATGAAATGCATCACTGTTTAGTAAATAGAAGCTGTTTTGGTTGACATGAGTCCTGAGTTCTTGGGCAAGTACTGTATGTGGTCATTCATATATGCTACAGGTAGGTAGGTAATTTTGAAATTTGAAGAATGCTTTGACAATGCAGATAATTCACCAATCTTGACGCTTAAAAATAAAAAATGGGAAGAGACAATGATAAAATTAACATAAAAAACTACTACCAAGAATTAAAACAGCTCAAATGAATTGTCACACAAGGTTAAAATAACTTATTCATCTGTGTATGTCAAGGATACCTAAAAGTTCTCCAAGATCGGTATAATAGGATCGTTGTTGTGTCATGTGTCAGATACAACACAGGACACGAGCCGGTGGAGAGTCGCAGTCATATGGGATCCAGGTGAGTGAATCAATTTCTTATGTATCATTAGGTAATAAAAATGGAGAGCATCTGAGAATAAATGATAAGAAATCACATCCACCCTCAACCACGGTCACCTCTGTTGTGAAAGATAGTGCTGCTGCTGTTCCCTGGACCCCACCTCTTAATCTACCTGGTGCACAACACCAGGATGGCACCTTCAGAATTGACTGAGCAAGGTATTACCAAACCACCGGTTTAGACGAGCATGAGCCGTGCAATCATCTGTCAACTAATGATGATTGTGGGTGAATCTGCAAGAGTGCCAGGTGTCCCACACCATCAATCACAACTCCTGGATTCACAGGCAACCTCCAGTAGTACTTCCATCATGGGAGGCCCTCCTAGACGGCCACTTAATGCCTCACTATGGGGGTCACCTGACATGCCAAAAGCTGATCAATTTTCAATTGAGCTGAGTGATCGAACAACCACATCTACCAACAAAAGCCAGTGATTCCCTTTCCTTCTCTCGAGGAACTGGATTCACAAAAGGCAAAATATTTCCAAACCTATGGCGCCTGCTACCTCAGCCTTCACCAGAATAGCGCACACAGTAATGTTCACATCGCCACTATGCCACAACATTCTATCCAAATTTGAGTTTAACTGAAGTTTTTATGCTATAGTAAAAAGATATTCTTTGATAACTATATTTAGTTAAAATTAAGCCATTTCTAACTTTAATTCTTTCAGGTTCCTACTTCCCATCTCATATTTGAAAATAATTACATGCAATGCCCACTCATTCCACGAATCTCTTAATTTACAAGTGCTCACCTTGAGGTATGTATATAGAGGATGCTCGTCGTCTCCATTTACCTCAATCTTCTTGAACAAGGTAAAGTTGGGCTCAAAGACTTTTCCCGGACGCACATGAGTAATCCCGTTTTTGATCTCCTCACCACTGCCACCTGGCTCTTGCTGTAAAGAAAAATTTTTTGTCTTGCCTTGTTTTCTACTGTTACGGGAACCACCGGAGTTAGGTTCAATATGCTCTTCAAAGTTACCCATGTTTATTAACAAAACTTTGCTCATTAAAGATGTAGGTATACAATATCAACTATTAAACAGTCATTCAACTCACTGAGCAGTATCATTATGATTTTGAGTAATTGTGATCATTCATAATCCCCTGAATATTGTGCATTATTTTTTTATATTTTATTTAAAACATCATAAATTACAAGGTAGTATAAAATATTAAATATCACAATAATACAGGATCTGGACAAGATTACGAAGAATTATATCACAAGTGCAAGAGAAAAAAATTATGAAACACGCAAAATACATACACACCATTCACTGACACACATTATACAAAATGATAATATATCTGACACATACACACAAAACTGTTGGAGGGGGACCCCCCCCCCATGAAAACTCATCTATAAATACACCCACATCATTCGCACACGTATTGATCACAGCAATGATCAAACATAAATTTTTGTAACTTTATATATACATGCAACTGATTATGAGATTTAACTTAAGAACAAAGTCTGGTAATTATCCGTCAACATTACTCTATAACAAAAATATGCATTACACAAAATTACATAAGCGTATAAAGCATCAACAACTTCAAGATTTTTACAGCATACGTTGCATCAGCAACGAAACTTAATAACATTACAAAAGTGATGGAAAACAAATTATGTAAAAACAAATATCAACCCCATCTAAGAGGAAAGAAATTCCCTACAAAATTACAATAAAAAACTGCGAAAATACATACCAGAAAAAATATCTTTGCAAAAACTGGTAGACTACCATGGACAGTGACTTCTATAACTCTCTTTTAATCTCAAGGACATATTTTTATACAAATCTTGGGCTAATCAAAATCTTGCACACAAAACTTACATGTCAACACAGCACCACTCAGTACATACCTTCCCGACCCTCACATTCCTTCGCAAGTCTTTACCTTATACACTCTCCCTCCGAAAAACTAATGTCAACCCGCTTATAAAGGAAACCAGTCCTTTACGTATAATTAGCTCGCCAACTGAATGAGGCCATTGACCGTAAGTTTGCAGTAGGTCTCCGGAAAACGTGTCCTCCACTGTCCCCCGTAAATAAGTTTGTTTCTGCAAACCGTTCTATATATGCCCGCCGCAATTGCCCTAATCCTAATTCTTCCTCCTCCCGTGTCCCTCATCCCCCAGGAAATATACAGAAAATCCACCACTACATACATAATCGCCCTTTTCACTTCTCTGGAGACCCCACGTACTTCTAATGTTAAGGCTAACCACACCCTTACCTCCCTCAACTCTTCACAGAAATAAACCGCATGAAAAGCTGTTTCCTGTTCTCCACAGTGATCGCAGGTCTGTTCCCTCACCAATCCCATTGAACACAAAACAGCTTTCGATGCTAATATCCCCATTATAAACCTATATACAAACTCCCGTACTCTCGGCGTTAACTTAAGCTTTAGAAAGTCATTCCATATCATACCCCAATCATACAAGGGATAAACCGATACCCCCTGTATGATTTCCGGCCTTCTGATCATCGTCACCAAACGCCCCACCCTAAGTTTTTCCACCTCCCTAATCAATAATAATAACCTCAGCATATCCTCGCATTCAATTAATTATTTTCCGCTCCACCATCTCCTCACATCCTTCACCACTTTCCCCACTCTAACCCCTCTTTCCCCCGCCCCTCCCTAACGAACCTCTGTTTCACATATAAAGCCTTTACTCTCGGCCCCAACGCTAAAAGGCCTACTCCTCTACTGCGTATATTCGACATCACCACCTCCTTGCTTAACCATGCCCTCCCGAAACCCCAAACATAACGTAATGCCCTCCTCTGAATCTCATGTACGTCTGGAGTCCGCAGTGGATACACCACAGCCATACTCCATACTTTACTATAAACTAATGAATTTACAATTATCGCCCGCTGTTGTAAGGTGACATCCCCCGCCCGTAAACTCCTTAACCTTTTTACTGCCTTCTCCACCACCACCTCCGAATTCACCTGCCTAGCCTCTCGCGCATGTCATGTATATAACTCCACAAATTTTTAGCCTATCCACTACTTCCCACCCAAACTCCAACCCCAAGCCCTCCCCCACCCAGGCACCCACCTCCAGCAAACTTGATTTTGCTCTGTTCACCCGCATGCCAGACGCCCTCCCGAAAAGCTCCAACACACTTTCCGCCGTACGCAATCCCTCCACTCCGGCCATCAGAACAGCGGTATCATCCACATACCCCATCACTCCTATACACCCATCCTTCTCCCCATTTAAAATCCCCCTCCCCTCAACGAGCCCATAAAATGGGTGCTGCATACACGCAAACAATATTTGAGACGGGACACCCCTGTCTCAAACCCCTCTCCATCCTTACAGGCTTTCCCAACCTGCCATTAATTTGTACTCTCACCATTGCAGATGAATACATTGTATCAACCCACCTCACCACTCCCATGCCAAAACCGAGATGCAACAAACTAGCCCTCAGAAAGTTTCTATCCACACAGTCATATGCATTTTCTCAATCAATGCCCAAAAGCCCTCCTCCGCTGCAACCCTCCAACAAATCCCTAATGCGGCCATGCCCATCTCTCATGCTTCTGCCCGGAATACCCATCTGCCCCTTATGAATAACCCCACGTAACACCTTCATCCTATTGCCCAGTATCTTCGCGAAAATCTTGTAGTCGGCACACATTAGCGAAATAGCTCTGTACTCACTCAATACTCTTCCCTCTTGCTTTTTGTGTACTAATACGACTACACCCGTTCGCTGAGTCTGTCCTACCTGTCCCTCCCGTCGCATACAATTCATGACCCTCACCAGACAGTACTTAATGTGCTCCCATTGAATTCTATAAAAATCATTTGATATCCCATCTATACCCGGCGCCTTGCCAGTACTCATGTTGAACACAGCCTCCTCAACTTCCCCCATGCTAATCTCACCTCCCATCCCCATGCCCTCCTCTCTACATGACCCTAAACCTCTCCCCCCAACACCTCCTCCATAGCATCGCCCTCCTCCCCCTTCCCCCACTTCTTTTGGAACCAGAAATCAGCATAATTGCTCATGCCTTGTGTAGTATTCAGTACCTGTCCCTTGTGATAACCACCCATATTCTCACTTACCTCCAAGTTAAAATAGTCGAATCACAGCCTCCATTCCCGCCCTTACACGTACTGCATCAAATCTACCATTATGTAACTCTGCCAACCTGTCCTTGAGTTGCACCATGTTTCCGTACTGCCGCCCCCCCCCCTTCCTCATAACACCCATTTAGCTGATATTCAAAATAATTTTGCAACCCATACCTCCACCCTGCCTCTTCCCTTCCCTTTCTCTTATAGAAACCTGCTATACCCGGCTTAGCGTGCCTTTCCCACCATTCTAAGACACGACTCTACCTCTCTAGAATTCCAAAAAGTTTGCCACCATTCCCCAAAAGCCATACTCACCTCCTCACTCCTCACGAGTCTTGCATTTAATTTCCAAAAACCCGATTGTATCCTAACCATACCTTCCCAATCAAGATCTGCTATAAATGCCCTATGATCAGAAAACCCCACATCAAAAGTCCTGACTCCCAACACACGTACAGCTTCCGTTGCATAGATCCTATCTAATCTTGCAGCATAATCCCGTCTAACAAACGTATATTCAACCTGCCAACCCCCCCTCCCCACAACATCCAAAACCCCCACGTCTCCAAACACATTACGTAACAAGCCCAACATACACCCCGCCCCCCTCGGTTCCACATCCCCCCCCCCCCTAATAACACAATTCCAATCTCCCCCTATTAGTGACTAAAGGTAAACCCCTTAAATAGTACATCAAAAATTCCCTCACAAAGTTCTTGACTCGTGCGTTGCCAACTGCCGGCATATACACTCCTATAAAACAAACCCTCGTTGCACCCCACTCCCCCTCCACCCTCACGACCCTCCCCCCCTCCTCCCACCCCAAAATACGCAATGGACTGGTTTCCTTTACAGCCACAACAACCCCACCTTTCAACCTCAAAGAGCCACTCACATACAACTTATATCCTTTCAAAGACAACTCACAACCAAACTTATAATTGTGCTCCTGAATGAAACATATGTCTACATTAAATCTTTTTAAAAACCATTCCACCCATACTCTTTTAACCTCGGCTCTCAGGCCATTAACATTGATCGTTACAACCTTGAATTATGACAGTAAAGGCGGCTTGCCCCGCCGCCTTGGAATGGCACCCGCGTGACCTGGCTGCTGACTAGAGCCCCGTTTGGCACCTTGTCTGTCCAGTCCCCCACCCCCCCCCCCTTATTCTTTGAACCTTTCAGTACTTCAGTACCGCTACACCCACTCTCCGGGAGATCCAACCTGGGCTTCCAAGACTTCTTCCCAGGTCTCTGCCCTGGCGTTAAGACGTCATCCATATCAGACGTCCCAGCTGTTCTCTTGTGTGAACCTCCGTCTCCACATGTAACCTCCTTTTCCATGCACGCTGTGCACCTCAGCCACTACCGTGTGCTTCTTTCCCTCATTGCACATGGTCTTCCCACGTCCCGATGAGACTGTAGTCTCCTCCAATGAGCGTCCACGCTGCTCATTATCCAGACTACTTAACAAAACTTTTCTCATTGAAGATGTAGGTATACAATATCAACTATTAAACAGTCATTCAACTCACTGAGCAGTATCATTATGATTTTGAGTAATTGTGATCATTCATAATCCCCTGAATATTGTGCATTATTGTCTGGGAATATAAATTCTTACCTGTTTGCAATGCTCTGAATAACCAATGTCTCTACAAAGTTTAAAATACATTCAAACTAATTTTGTAACAATTGTATAATTTTTGAAAATTAAAATTTACTTACTGTTGCGAAAATTATACTGGCTGACAAAAATCTAATAAACGATTGATGTTCTGACACTGAATAACACCTCACCACACACGGGTGCATGGGTCATCGAAATGAAGGTAACTGATTGATAAGAGGAACCCTACTCGTCACCCTTTTTAACCCAACTCAGTAACAATAATTCCACAAACACAGGAATCCAATATACCTACACAGGCCAGGGTTTACCCAATTCCCTGATAAAACTGAACAAAGATGCATAGACCAAACAGGAAGTGATCTGAAAACGTGCATCATCACACACAAAAGTCAAACAAAAAAGTTTACCCCTAATTAAGTATAACAGAAATGCCCTATTAATTTGAACAAAACTAACATCACCAGGATGCAGCTACAAAAGGAAAAATTATATCCCAAATATATCAAATCATAACAGCTACTGAAGGTAATAAGAATTTATAAATTCTTTAACCACTCTTTATCTGTTATGTAAGAAAGTATTCTATAAATAATACACAATATTTTTCAGTGTTGAAATTCGTGCAGCAGCAAGTGAATAACCTGCAGGACATGAAGGTTGCTACCACTCACCATGCCAAACTGGTTGCATGGGAAAGCTAGCACCTCAAAGTTGCTAAATGATTCTTGCAGCACATTCATGTCAAGGTATTGATCGGTGTAGCCTCAGTAAGTGGCTACATTGACGATCAGCACCACCTGTTGAAGAAAAAATGCATTTTAATACATCGTCTATTTTGTCACGAAGACTGGGCGACTGACCAAGAGAACACGATATTTACTTATTCTTGTTAATAACCATATAGAAAAGGAGGTGAAGAGCAACCTGTTCTTGTGAAAAAAGGAAGCATTATGGAAATAAAAATAAGAAATATCAAGAGAAATACGGAAAAGCAAAGGTTAGATTTTTTTTTATATTTTATTTAAAAGACATGCAGAGTACATAAAAGTAAACGACAAATTACATAGCGAAAACAGTGGTGAAAAAAAAATCAATACACACCTCAATTACAACAATAAGTCTTACAATATATATTGCAAAATTCTGCATAGTACATGTACTTTCCAATCAATATGGTACATCTGAAAGACACAAATCTGTACAGTAAACAATGACCATTCCAATCCTTGGAGTAATGACATTATGCCTGGAACACTAAATCTAACCTATAGACACCTTGGCAGGTATATCTAATTCCTGACTGTACATCCTGCCACGGAATGTACCCCTTACATTCTGAAAACACTACCCGCCCCCCCCCCCCTTTTTTTGCGCGTCAAGCCACCTGACACGTAACAATCTTTATATTTAACTTTATATTGTATGAAATGCTTGCATTATTCCATACTGAACAACATGATACGTTCAGAATAACTCAATATAATGAGATAATATAAAAATAAATTCTACATGATTCATGTACAACGTATATCTACTAAACACCCAAACATATCACCTTCTAGAATCTAGAGGAAGGTATAAATATATACATATGAAGCATACACTTTACAACACAACCAGTAAAACAAACAAACCTATTCCTATGTCATCCATCAAATACCATACAATATATGTCACCTCAAAGGTAACCTAAACCTACGGGCTCTATAGAGCTCCCATGAAAAAACTATGTACTAAAAACACAAGATGAGTCAAGCTTTTCTAAAAATATTTCAATCATTCATTAAAACCACTGCTAAGATGTAATTCTTTTTACATAATATATAACAGTGCATGACCTTCACACTTCGATAACTACTGATGCCTTCCTACCACACTCAATACCTCATGTTTATATATATATTTTACATTCACACAGTGCACACATATTGTCATTTCATTACACACATACCAATAATTTCGTTTCATATATATAATATTCCATCACATTACATCTGTCGTCCTTTGTCAATTGCATAATTAATAATTAAATTGAAGAACATGTATCGTTCACAACACACAACCCGCTCATCACACAGTCAAAGGCACTTATGTCTCAGTACTATATTCATTCTCTTCCACACTAAACCTTTTCACACTGTCCTCATCGGGAAGCCAGCCCGCCGCGACCCCTTACTTTACACGTAAATCCCATAAATCACTCAACCTAAAACTCCGATAGCCCTCAGTAAAAGCAGTCTCCCAACTCCCTCCGTAAATTTCCCTATTACGACACTTAGTTCTGTAAAATGTCGCAGCTAACACCTTTATCCTCTCATCCACGCCCACCTCCCTCATGGCCCATGACGTATAAATAAAATCCGTGACCAAATACGCCACTGCATTCTCCACCATCTTACTCACCCCACCTATATCCAAACTTAAAAGCCTACAACACCTGCAACCCTCCTCCACCCACTAACCTAAACACCTTTCCTAACCAGACCCACACAACTTCTATACAGTCACAAAAATATACCGCATGAAAAATTGTCTCCATGCTTCCACACGCTCTACATTCCCCTCCCTCCCTTATCCTCCTTTTGAATAGGACAACCCGACGGCAAAATCCCATGTAAAAATCGAAACATTACCTCCATAACACCCGGTTTTACACGTAATTGTTTTAGACGCGTCCATATTTCGCTCCACGCATACACAGGGTATGCCCCTTCATCAAACGTGCGCGCGGCCGACCATCCTAATTAGCGTCTATAAATAACTAATCATGATTGTAACCAGATACAAACATGTAAATAGTTCATTACCACTAACTTGTTCAGCTATCAAAACTTTGCGGGTCAGTCTCTGGACTCATTATGTATGTACCTTTGTAATCTTTTGACTACCACCCACAGGATGGGTATGGGGTGCATAATAGATGTTAAACTAACTGCTAGACTAGGGCTAGGTTATAAGTATCTAACGACAGTTTAGTTTCTGCGGATATGCCAGTCAAACGAAATGTAGAGTGTATGGACAGAGACAGGGCCACACACTTGAACATATTTTATAATGTCGAAACATCCAACCACTTAAGTCCAGACAAACCCTACAGAAAATGGTAAATCACTTCATTGTTAATGATAAGATATCTAAAACCTTGAGGTTATATCTACACTTTCTATCGATTAGATGAAACTTATTATTTGATGAAATTCATAGTAGTAATGACAATTTTTAAGACTGCATTTACGTATTTCACTGAGTAGATTATTAGCTATGAGATTCGATTGTACTATATGAAATGACTAACTTCTTAATGGTAGTAACTATGCCTACTGAGGTTTGACAAAGACCCATTACAACCTTTGTAATCCTGCATTTTTGCGTTACCGCTGCCATTTATCCCGCTGCAGGTGCGGGATAAATGGCAGCTGTTTGAGGCGACAAACAGCAGCATGTGTCATAGCAGTATCTTTAAAACAGCAGACAATAAGAGAATCTTCGAGACAGCACATCAGCAGCATCTTACAACAGAATCTTTCAGACAAAACAGCATCAGCAGGGCAACAAGACATACACCAGCAGCATCTTCATGACAACAGACACACAGTAGTAACATCTAGGCAACAGAAATGCATCTAGTGGCTTTCTTTTGTGACTACCAAAGCTTTATTACATGTAAACTACATTATTTTTGTACCACAAAAACAATAATTATTTGAATTTGAACAGCGATATCAAGACGACAGACATACAACAGCACCATCCAGACAACAGATATACAGCAGCAAAATAAAGATAACAAGCATACAGTAGCAACAGCAAGATAAAAGACATACAGCAACATCTTCAGTCCAACAGTCATACATCATCTTCAAGATAAGACATACAACAGCATCTTCATGACAACAGACATACAACAGCAGGATTTTTCAAGATAATAGACATACAGAAGCACCTTAAAGACAACATACAGTAGCATCATAACAGTAGCGTTCAGTGAAGAGGCGGGGCCAGGAGCTGAGTCTCGACCCCTGCAACTACAATTAGGCGAGTACATCGTCATCAAGACAACACACAGCAGAAGTTGCATCTTCAAGATAACAGACATACAGCAACAGTATTTTCAAGACATACAACATCAACATCTTGACAACAGACATACAGCAGCAGTTTCAAGGCAACAGACATACAGCAGCAGCTTCAAGGCAACAGACATACAGCAGCAGCTTCAAGGCAACAGACATACAGCAGCAGCTTCAAGGCAACAGACATACAGCAGCAGCTTCAAGGCAACAGACATACAGCAGCAGCTTCAAGGCAACAGACATACAGCAGCAGCTTCAAGGCAACAGACATACAGCAGCAGCTTCAAGGCAACAGACATACAGCAACAGTATTTTCAAGACATACAACATCAACATCTTGACAACAGACATACAGCAGCAGCTTCAAGGCAACATACAGCAGAAACATCCTGGAGACATAGTGGCGACGGTTAAGATAAACATGGACCGTCGCAGACATGTGCCCTTCATTACAGTCCCCGTGTCTCCAGGATACTACAGTGATAACACTTTTTTTGCTAGAAATAAGGCGTATCCGAGAAGTAGTAAAAAAATAAAACGCAGTTAATTGAGACCTTTATTAGTACGACGTTTCAACTACACGAGGCTTTATCAAGTAGGTGAAACGACGTAATAAAGAATGTATGTATTTGGCTGTATTTCTTTTTAACACTTGCGTGCTTAATTTGTAATTCATAGTGTGGACACATGAATGACAAATATTGTAAGATTCTTATTAATAAATGACTAGAAACCTTGGTGATTAATTAATTAGGGTGTGATTAATTAATAAGAACATAATTCATCCTATGAACTTTTCAAAAAAAAAAAAATTGGGAATTAATATTCCCTGTTTTAGGTCTTCTAGTTCATACGAAGCAAGTCCTTTCCCCCCTCCTAACATTATTTTATTTCTCGTATGTGTAACAAAATTTTTTAAGTAAGTATATGCGTTGATGACTACCTGGCAGTTGGTATTTATTTTTTTTAGCTATACCATTACTAAATTTAATTGCTTCGGTCTGAATTAATTATTACTTTAACTGGTCAAGTTATTTAAACACATTAGGTATATAGCCTTATATTATACCTTTCATTTATTTGTACATTGCAATCAATTATAATCCTTAAGTATTTTAAAAGAATTTCACAAAAGAGAACGTAATTTCAAAGAGAACCTAACTTGTAGAGCTTAGTCCACTTCTAACTTTAGTAGGAAAAATTTCTGAGGCTTTGGACTAATTTGCCCTCAAGGGAGGTTCCTTGACGCTGGTGAGGGGCTCTTGATCTAGGGAATTGGATCTGTGCTCCAGTTCCCTGAATTGAGTCTGAATACCTTCCATCCCCCTCCACATGCGCTGTATAATCCTACAGGTTTAGAGCTCCCCCATAATTATAATTTGGACTAATTTATATATTCTCAACATAATTAATGTCCAACGTTTATAGTCTGTTACCCAAATTGTACAGCATAATACTCCAAGTGAGGTCTGACAAAATCCGAGGTTAATCTAAGATTACACCAGCAAAATATTCATATTACACTCCTAGTTGTATAACCACGTACTTTACTCCGTATAGCCTCTCACACTCCCTCGTTGCACCTGCTCTCCTCTCCTCTTCCGTGGATCAAACCTGAAGGTTTCCCATTCCCCAGGAGGTATATGACCCCTACAGGTTTAGCGCTCCCCCTAAATATTATAATAATACACTCCTCATCGCCTTCACACATTTGTCCTCTCGCTCATCCCTACCTGCAACGCTGTTTAATCCTTCCGGGTTTAGCGCTTAAGGTTATATTATTATTTATTCCGTACATTATCTTTCTTTTTTTTTTACTTATCATATTAGAAGTTATTTGCATTAAAATTTAATATCCCAATTAACATTATTTACATTTGTCTTCACTGAACTGCAAATAAAAAAAATGGTTATAACTATGACCACAGTTTTTAAAGGGATAGACCGGTAAGCCAGCGGAAGGCCTTGGTCAGATGACCAAAAGTTCCAACTGCGGGTCATCATCTAAGACTGGCGTCAGGAAACACCTATCCTGTTTCCTGACGAACCTTACCTAACCTAACTGAACTGCATTTACAGTTTCAACTTTACAATCTCTTAATATCATTAGTTTCGTGGTATATTCCTTTGAATTTATTGTGTGTATTACATTAGTACAGGCTGAAAATTTATTTACTGTTTGCTCCAAAGTTACGAGCATTTATTTATATAAATATTAGAGGTTCTAAAACCCTGCGGCACACGGCTGAAGACTAATTCTGTTTTATCTCTTACATATGCCCTGATCCACTTAATTTTTTTTCTGCCACTGCCATATGTTATAACCTTATTCACAAAACCTTTCATGTGGAGCAGTAGCAAGTGCCTTGTAAAGGTCAGAATTATTATCTGTGATGATACAGATGTGCCGAAAAGGTAAAACCTGTTATTTTGGCTTAAATATCAACGCTTTTCTTGCCGAAAATTTGTGTGTGCAATAAATTCGCAAAACAAAATCTGAACTCAACGAAAAAAGTATTTTGTGTTTATTATTAAATTGTAAACTTATCTAAAATACAGTATACAGGTAACAAAGTGAGGCCTATTGCAGTAGGCCTATTGGCCCATGATGTAAGTAGCAGTAATAGTAGTCGCAGAAGTGGAGGTAACTCTTGGTTGTCATGTGATGGCAGGGTTTATTGTTTTGACGAGAACTTTCGCTTAATACTTCAGAGATGACATCACCGGGAGTGATGTCACACGTCCCATGACACCCAGCGCGTGACAACTCCTTGGGGGCTATACAAGCCATTCTTTTTCATATGAGCCATGTACTTGAAAAAGCCCAGTGTTTGGTAAATGTACAAAAAAAAAAAGGAATTCTCTGCATTTTGTGCCTTTCACCAAACGTCTGTATAGTGTAACTTTCTCCCTCACTGTTTACTTAACTTTATTTATAGGGTTAAATTATTCTTGAATTGTGTTCAAGTGAAACAGTCTTAATGGTTCACGTGCAGTAGATAGACTTTAAACCTAACTGAGATGCACGCTGAGTCAGGCCACCGAGAAGAGTGTAAAGTCTAAGTGCTGATAATCTGGTTGAGTGACTAGTTTTCATAAATTTTCTCGCTTAAAATTGTAACTGTCGCATTCATTATTGGTTAGTAATCTCTTAAACAGAGGATCAGTGTCTCCTTCGGCAACTAGGAATGCATTTGATGCTGATTGTCTGCAGATCACGAAAAGAACATTTTGTAGGAGCAGATTTAATTTATTCTATTAGTATTATTGCTTAGTATCCGGCATAGAGGGATGAAGAACTTGGGCACTACCATACGCCAAAGGTGAGAGCTAAAAATTTGTGTATGCCCTGCATGTGTGTATGGTCTGCAAAAATTATTGCCCTCCCTTCTTGTTTGATAGTCCTGCCATTTAAACTGAAAAAAAAAACAGTATAACGATTGAAATAAATCGTTGACAGAGTCTAACGTAATTCATGCGAATGGCAGACCTCCCTGTGAGAGCTGAGCTGGAGGGCACAGTATTAACATGGGTCAGCGCTGTGAGGAGCTGGGAGAAACTCACTTAAAGATAGGTGAAATAATTGTTATCTGGCTGATAGCCGATAGGTAAGTGATTTCATACGACCTTCAGTGTTTTTAATTAATATTCCAAACTACTGACCTATCGTAGGGGTTCTTAAATGGAGATATCGAGGGTTGAAGGTAGACACACTTGTTGGATGGTAACGATATATATTGTCAGACTGAGATGATGAGAAATGGAGCCCAGCCTCTGCCTGTCTTAGCCTGGATATCTACGCCGACTGAGAGCGGGACAGAGGTACGAACGTACACATGCGCATCCCGTGACGTCACACAATAGTCACAGGCCTAAAAGGGATCTCCTATCTAAAGCACATGGATGATACTAATATGCTGATACCTGTGTTGTATAGCAACTATGCTGACAGACCTAGTAACTCACACTGGCTGCCTATAAGTCAGAATACACACGAATACCTGGATTATACCTGGAGAGAGTTCCGGGGGACAACACCCCCACGGCCCGGTCTGTGACCAGGCCTCATGGTGAATCAGGGCTTGATCAACCAGGCTGTTACTGCTGGTCGCACGTAATCCAACGTACGAACCAAAACCCGGGTGGTCAGGTACTGACTTTACGTGCCTGTCCAGCGCCTGCTTGAAGACAGCCAGAGGTCTACTGGTAATCCCCCTGATGTATGCTGGGAAACAGTTGAACAGTCTTGGACCCCTGATACTTATTGTGTTGTCTCTTATCGTGCTAGTGACACCCCTGCCGTCTGCCGAGTCTTTTGTTTTCATAGGGAGTGATTTTCGTGTGGAAGTTTGGTACTAGTCCCTCTAGGATTTTCCAGGTGTATAAAATCATGTATATACTTTTGTAATAATTTTGTATATACATAATTATTTATATTAGGAAACTAAGTGTATTCCCTAACAGTGACACTTCTTTAATACTTAACGTAAATTTAAATAGGTAAAGCTTTTTAATGGTAGGTAGGTAATTAGGTTTGTCAGGAAACAGGACAAGTGTTTCCTGACGCGGGTCTTAGTCATATGATGACCCACAGCTGGAGCTTCTAGTCATCTGACCGAGGCCTTCCGCTGGCTTACCTGTTTACCTGGAGTTTACCTGGAGAGAGTTAACATAAGAACATAAGAACGAAGGAACACTGCAGAAGGCCTACTGGCCCATGCGAGGCAGGTCCAAGTCTCCTACCGGCTTAAGCCAATGCACCCAACCAAGACAGGTCAGGTCACATTGACTTAAGGGAGGAACACGGCAACCGACCTGGTAGCACAAGCTATCAGGTCCAACTCACACCCACCCACATCCACTCATGTATTTATCCAACATATTTTTAAAGCTACACAACGTTCTGGCCTCTATAACTGTACTCGGGAGTTTGTTCCACTCATCCACAACTCTATTACCAAACCAGTACTTTCCTATATCCTTCCTGAATCTGAATTTTTCCAACTTAAAACCATTGCTGCGAGTCCTGTCTAGGCTAGATATTTTCAGCACACTATTTACATCCCCTTTATTTATTCCCGTCTTCCATTTATACACCTCAATCATATCCCCCCTAATTCTACGTCTTTCTAGAGAGTGCAGATTCAGGGCCTTTAGTCTATCCTCATAGGGAAGGTTTCTGATACATGGGATCAACTTTGTCATCCTCCTTTGTACATTTTCCAGAGAATTTATATCCATCCTGTAATACGGTGACCAAAACTGTGCAGCATAATCTAAATGAGGCCTAACCAAGGATGTATAGAGTTGAAGAACAACCTGAGTTCCGGGGGGTCAACGCCCCTGCGGCCCGGTCTGTGACCAGGCCTCATGGTGGATCAGAGCCTGATCAACCAGGCTGTTACTGCTGGCTGCACGCAATCCAACGTACGAGCCACAGCCCGGCTGGTCAGGTACCAACTTTAGGCGTTTGTCCAATGCCTGCTTGAAGACAGCCAGGGGTCTATTGGTAATCCCCCTTATGTATGCTGGGAGGCAGTTGAACAGTCTCGGGCCCCTGACACTTATTGTATTGTCTCTTAACGTGCTAGTGACACCCCTGCTTTTCATTGGGGGGATGTTGCATCGTCTGCCGAGTCTTTTACTTTCGTTGCGAGTGATTTTCGTGTGCAAGTTCGGTACTAGTCCCTCTAGGATTTTCCAGGTGTATATAATCATGTATCTCCCGCCTGCGTTCCAGGGGGTTACAGGTTCAGGAAATTCAAGCGCTCCCAGTACCTCCTAGACCTGTCCACCCCTTTAAAAAATAGTTATGATTATAGCTTTATGAAGCATGTCATGTGTATATATGTCAATTCCATAATTTTTGCTTTAATTAAGATAAAAAGTATACGTGGTAAGAGGTCCAGTTCCAGAAAAAAATTATACCTATATATGATTACTCTATAATTATTACCATAATTATAGAGTAATCATAAATAAATAAACACAAGATAAATAATGTTTTGTTTATAAATTAATAAAAATAAAATTTAATATAATGGAAACAAAATATAGCAAGGTTGTAAGCCTAATGTAGTTAAAAGAGGAACAAAATTTTTGGTATGGTTCTTCTCGAGGGAGCCCCTGACGTCGGTGAGGTACTTTTGATCCAAGGAATTAGATTTTCTTTTGCCTTCCTTCGATCGAACCTAAGTACCTCCCATGACCCCTACGGATTTAGTGATCCTACAAAACTAGAATAATGGGATGGTTGGTGCATTTGTTTAGTGTGTAAACGAAGGGAAGGTACCTGACTGGCAGAGAACGTGTGTCATTCTTAGCGTCATGGGAAGGTGTTGATTTAAGAAGATAGTGACTAGCATTGGTACCATAAGAATACAGTGGTGTCAACGCTGTTATATGGGTTTGAAACATGGTCTCTGGATGCTTCATTAAGGTGGTTGAAGACTGGAATTAACACACTGTTGTAAAAAAACAATGTGGTAATGTGTGTGTTACAATTCAAAGAGTGAAGAGGATGTTGAAGTTTGGTCATACTAAGCAAGAAGCAAGGTAAGTTAATCAAAAAGGTTTATACATGCATCGTGGATGGCATTATACCATGGTGTCTGCATGTAGGTTGTACCCTTCTGGAAAGACAACTTTGGTGTATATGATGGTGAACGTGTTTCAATCTTTGGTCACTATTGCTTGGTAGGAAACAGCAGATTAAAAAAATGACGAAATGCTACAAATACTTATATGCACATATTCACTGCTTGCCTAACATAAAACCCTAAAAACCGAAGACAAATAAAAGAAACAAAAGCATACGCCTCAGTAGCTGCCAGAGAAAATAAGATTAACAAATAGAAAAACTGTATTAAAAATAAAAAAAACTGAAGAGCGCAACCAAAGACTAACGGAGCAAGATGAGTAATGTTAAGAGTGCCCACTTAGCCTTCCCTGACCTTGTTGACAACATTAGGATGTTGCCTAGCCCCAAGGCCCCATAAACAGTCCAGCCTCAAGGTCGAACAACACCCGCCAAAAAATGTTGGTCCCTCTGTATCCCACAGAGGGAAGGGGGAAAGACACTGAGGCAAGAGTCAGATTGTACGTGCTGGAGATCACCATCTTGAGATGAGTAAACAGAATTATCTGGCAAGTTGTTGTGTAACCCAGTTACCCAGGCAACAGTCGACCACCCCATTCGATAGCCAAGGCAGTTGTAGCCCCATGCGTACTACACTTTCACCATTGATAAAGATCTGAGAAAGGTATCCCCTAACTCCAGTCCCTTGTGCCTCAATGCATACGATTGGAATAATGCATAGCGCAGCATAAACTGAGAACATTTGATCCAATCCTAAGGTTACCTTTGAAACCCATTTTGTTGAGAGGAGTGGGGCGTTTATATACTAGATATCACAAGATAATACTGAACATATTTTCTTCAGTATGCCCTTGAACACGAGTTGTCGAGATATTTACACGCAGTTCAACTTTTTACGGTGTCGGAGAAGAGATTGATACGAGTCAGCTTCAAGTGACTCGGCTTGGAGTTTTTAATTTTTGTATTGCCATGACACTAGTGGGTTTAGAACTTAGTTATGATTGTGATAATATTGCCTGTCGTATTGTTATTCGTTAACCGTAATTATGGCACACATTTACCCAAGTAAAACAAAATGGATTACTATTTAGGGGAAATGTTAAACTCATTCGTATAGTCTATGGAGACTTGTTAAAGTCCTGATTAGGGTGAAACGTCATATTAAAATGTCTGCAGTGTTAGATGTGTTTCATAAAATTTGTCGTCTACTCGCCATTCACTGTATTTAGATATGTTGTGTTACCCTAAGTTAAATACTTATTACTTTTCACTATTCCATGCGTCTAAAACCGTGTGCTGAATTCAGAAATTGCAGATTATTAAAACATGAATTTGTAAAAAAAAAATTAACCTGACTAAAGCTTACCTAGTTTTCTTAGAAATCGACCTAGGAGTCAGTGTTCAAGCGTGTAAGTGGCAGGAATTATAAGTATCAACCATGAAATAATTATCTCCTGATTTGTTTACTTATCCTTGATCAAAGGCTATGCTATGTACAGCTGTTAAACCATCAAATTACTGGCATTCATTAACTAGAGTGAATATTAAAACCGCTGTTGGCGTTAAAAGTGGTTTTTAGTCTATTGATATTGGTTTAGTTAGTTTAATATTTTTATTATGCACCCCATACCTATCCCGTGGGCGGTAGACCACTGATATTGGCCAATTTGTATTTGCGTAGTTGTAGAGGTTAAACCTTATTGGTGCTGAGGTTACTCCAGTATACCTCTCCCTGCCGTGTATTAAACTACTCTACCACGTCGACGTCTATTAGCGATCCACCTACATTTGTAATTTCCTATCTGTGCTTTCGATAACTGGCCTTCAACTCGTGGGTACGGCTTGTGTCAGAAGAAGGGCGTTGGTATGTAGACGTTGATCCCTATCTCCATCAAGGATATCAGTTCTGTATCCCTATCCACACGTGAAGATAAAATTTATCATAATCTGCTGGCCCCTTTTCTGTAATGATGTACTGTCCTTCGAACTGTGTTAATTATACTGTTTAATAATAAAATATAAAGAAAATCACCATGTCAGTTTAGGTGCTTGGGTACCCACTAGGCAGCCTGGTGATAGACACTATGCCTTTGTAATCAGCAATTAAGATGTTTCTAGCCTCACTCACCTTGCCTTTGTAATCAGCGAGTGAGATGTTTTTGGTCTCTAAGAGATCCAGCTCCTCGAAGTCATAGATGCTTCCTCCATTAGACGGGTGATGGAAACACGCCCGCGACGCCACAATCTCCTGGGCCCCCACGCCCACACACGCCAGACTCACTAGGCCCATCCACAACATTCTGAAATATATAAATAAATATTTAAGGAAAAGGAGTATTGTTCTAACGAATTTATTTAAATACTTAGAAGCTGGTAGATCGATGTGAATGAAAGAATTAATGATAAAAGAAAACAGGGGAAAAATAATTATGATAAATCAATTAAGATATAAAATCAAATATAATAAAAAGTTAAATAATAACAAAGAAGTGTAATTTATCAGTGGAGTGCCGTGAAAAAATTGATAGGTTTAACACATAATATTTAAGGCTTTTGATAATGCTGCAGTACGAATAATAAATATTTGTTTTAATTGATTTATAGTTTAGTAGAATTCTTTATTAGCAAATAATCAGTAACACTGCTGAATAAATGGGGTTTGCTCCAAAGTTTTTGCAATAATTCTTTTAAATTGACAGGTTCAATATTTACAATATCTTTTTTAACCCTGAGAACTTCTGAAATAAGTTTATAATTAGCTTCAAGGCATTGAAGCTGTAGTCTACAGAAGCAGTCATTGTTCGAACCATAACTCGCAGAGACTACCTGTTTCAATCTCAGCATTTTCCAAGTTATTCAGCTTTATGAAACTCAAAACTTATCTTATAGTATTATCTAGGAATTTGGCTGACATGTAAACAACTCCAATGTTGTGATTTTTATCAAAAAATCTAAGAAAATGTTAGTTACATTTCGGCGAGAAAAAAAATCAGCTCTGAAAAAGTATTTCGAAACTCGCTTATATAATAGAGAGTAGGAAAAGCTCTGAGAATCCTACTGAATCCAAATTTATGAATTTGATAACCTGGTTAAGTATCATGTCATATTTCGATCAATATTTACTTTAGCTGCTAAGAAAAACAACTAATTATTAAAAGGGTGGACTGGCAAGCCAGCGGAAGGAATCAGTCAGATGACCAAAAGCTCCAGCTGTGGGTCATCATTTGACTAAGACCCGTGTTAGGAAACGCCTAACCTACTCGGAAAATATAAGTTATGTAAATTCTAGAAAAGCGAAAGGGGACATTTATATTTTGTACCTAGTTAAAAAAAATAAAAATTACGGCGATGCCACAAAAAAATTCCGACCTAACGTATCTTGAAGTAGATTTTGAGTTTAATACTAGGTTGAGCAAGGTTGGTTAAGTTCTACTTTGGGTTATCAAACAAAATATAACTTTTGCACAACCCATTTAGTATTTTAGAATTTACATATTGAAAGACCGAGAAACTAAATTATAAACAAATCTCCCACAAAACTCATTTTTCTAATTTCCACAAAACCCGACGTGTACCAAAAGTAAATATTGACCCACATTTCTGGTAGTGATCTGTAAGGGGTTATAGTAAGGAAGATTTCATTGATGGTAGAATAGAAGATGGTGGTAACAACGAGGAACACACACGAGGGTTCTCTTTCTTGGCAAATTACTGAGGGGGGTAAATTTTAGCATTTGAGTACATTTCACAGCATATTAGCCTAATCTGAATCTTGCATGATTAAAATAATCATAACGAAGCACTAAACCCACAAGGGTCACACATCGCTATGAATCTTAAATGAAAAAACCCATTAAGTTTATATAATATATATATATATATATATATATATATATATATATATATATATATATATATATATATATATATATATATATATATATATATATCGTAAGGGTTCTTAAATGGAGATATCGTAGGTTGTAGGTAGACAAACTTGTTGGATGGTAACTATATTGTCAGACTGAGATGATGAGGGATGGAGCCCAGCCTTGCCGTGTTCTAGTCTGGATGGTCTGCCGCCGAGTGAGAGCGGGGCAGAGGTATGAGCCTACACATGTGCATCCCGTGACGTCACACAAAGCCACAGGCCTACAAGGGATCTCTTATCTAAAGCACATGGATGATACTAATATGCTATGCTATATAATACAGGGAATACAGGGATCAGCAACTATGCTGACAGCTCGGTCATGTTACGTATGTCGTCCCGACATACACTACTATACTATAGGCTGAACAGGCAGGCGGATCTGGGCTGATTCTATACAATAACAAATTCACATATAACTTAGAACTAATGGATGGTACAACATGATTTTGACGTAATGGGTGTTAACGTAATGAGTTTTAACGTAATGCATTACAACTATAAGAACAAATCATTGTACAATATGGATGGAATTGATCGATCGATCTGTATTCATGCACTCTACGGATTCTGAGGAAGAATAAATATATATATACAAGGTGAAATTAACAGCAAAAGCATCTGGTGCGCACTCAGACTATTACTGTCAAATTCTCAGAATACGGAGGGAACGTGAACACGAAAATTTCTGACAAACTGATCAGCTAATAACAAAACACACAGTTGATAACTTCATTCATCTCGGACATCTAATTAAACAGACTATGTACATTTAAACCCAATTCTGCGAGGGTGAGGTTTACATATGCAGAATGGTTATCATCTCTGGGAGGATCGAATTCCTCTGCAATGGCTAACACATGCCTTGACTGGGAGAGATCTGAAGGAGTATCTACAAAAGATACTTGTGGGTTTCTCATTACTTGTCGAGTACGCAAGGAGTAACGACATTCAGGTTGAGTATCTGACTGAGTATCTGAGGTAGAGGGTACAGAGTCAAGAGGATTTTCAGCATCTGTCATATTAGTCTGGGTAGCAATATCGTCAACATCATATACTAATTTCATATGATCTAAATGCGATTCTTTGTATTTGCCAGTACTAATTTCTCTAACCTTATACTTATTACCAGAGATATGTTCTACAACTCGATAAGGTCCGACAAACTTTTGATCGAGTTTAGGCATTTCGGATGTTTTGTTGAAATTTGTCAGCATTACTCTTGAACCTACTTTGACTTTTGACGGCTTAGCACGGCTATTAGTTACTCTAGTAAATTCTGCTGTTGATTTATGAAGTGTTTCACGGATTCTTCTAAAAACACTCTGAGCCATGCTGGTACGAGTTGCTACGAAATCATCAGGGTTGTAATTAGGTTTTGGAGTGGAATATAACAACTCATAGGGTAAACGCTTGTCTACACCATACAATGCATAATGTGGAGTATCACCTATGGAAGCATTGTAAGCAGAATTTATGGCACATTGAACATCTGGTATGACTTCATCCCAAGTTTCACTATTGGGGTTGATAGTGACTCTCAGGACATCAAGTACCTTCTTATTGGTTCTTTTGGCTAACCCATTGCTAGCAGGATGATGAGGAACAATGGTGGATTTAGAGATCTTGTATAAAGTACACAAATTTTCAAGAATCTCATTACAGAATTCACCTCCATTATCTGTTACTAAGGACTTTGGAGTGGTATGCCTGCAGATAATGTGTTCTTTAAACGCTCTAGCTACTGTCTCTGCAGTCTTATCTGCAATAGGAACTAACTCAATATCTGGTGAAATGGTCTACCATAACACACAAATGTTTGTTGCCTTGGAGGGAACATTTAAAATTGATTAACAAATCAAGGGCAACTCTTTCCCACGGTTTGCTAGTGGTTGGGTACACTTGGCTTGGATTAGGACCATTGACATTTCCTTTATGCTGCATACAGACACTACATTTCTTAACATACTCGGAAATGTCAGTTGCCATACGTGGCCAAAAGTATTTCATTCTGGCTTGTTTCACAGAACGATCCATACCAGGGTGTGCAACACCTGGTGCATCATGAACTAGCTGTAGAGCTACGTTCACTAGTGACTGTGGAATTACTAACTGGTAAACTCTTCTGCTTGGAGTACCCAACTCGGCTGTTCGATACAGTAATTCTTGGCTCATTACAAAGTCACTAATGGGTGCTGGTGGCTTCACAGTAAGAATAAGATCTTCCTGGAGCAGGAATCGAATCACACCAGACCACATGGGATCTGTTCTTTGGGCAGTTTTGACATCCTCGACAGTAAATGGAGGATCTTCATGAGTCTAGAGAACGTGATAGGAGACGATCGTAATCCAAATGCCATACGGAGGAAGTGATAATGACCTGTGGGAGTGGAGAATGCAGTTAACTCTTGGCTGTCCTCGTGAAGAGGGACTTGCCAAAACCCTTGTAACAAGTCCAGGGTCGAGAAGACTTTGTTATCGCCGATATTGCATAAAAGGTCACCTAGTACAGGAAGTGGGAAGCGATCTGGAATGGTTTTCGCATTTAACTTCCTGTACTAGGTGACCTTTTACGCAATATCGGCGATAACAAAGTCTTCTCGACCCTGGACTTGTTACAAGGGTTTTGGCAAGTCCCTCTTCATGAGGACAGCCAAGAGTTAACTGCATTCTCCACTCCCACAGGTCATTATCACTTCCTCCGTATGGCGTTTGGATTACGATCGTCTCCTATCACGTTCTCTAGACTCATGACCAATATCTTTAGAGGTCTTATATCTAAAGCACATGGATGATACTAATATGCTATGCTATATAATACAGGGAATACAGGGATCAGCAACTATGCTGACACACACACACACACACATATATATATATATATATATATATATATATATATATATATATATATATATATATATATATATATATATATATATATATATATATATATATAGTGCAGATGCACGTTCTTGTAAAACCTAAGTATTAACAGTCTATTAGATAATAAAAATCAGTCATGATTATCAACAAAAATAACGAGTGAATCAAAAAAATGAATTTACAATACATACAGTAGGAATAAAAATAAACTGAATAAGTCAAATGCATGAAAATTAGTTCCATGAGCATTAAATAAAAAAAATCAGCTGAATAAGTTATACTAATGTTATTTATACAAGACCGTATGACCTTGTCGGCTTAGCGCTTAGTTATGATTATGAAAATAATAACTATACAAGCAATCACTTTCTTCCCATTCTGTAGCTTTCGTCATTAGGTACAAACTTTTTTGGCTCTCCTTAAACTGGTTTATACCACGACTGACCTTTATAAAGGTAATTCGTTCCATTCTGTTATTGCTGTGTAATAGGTGTTTGAAGCCTGACCACCTACTTTAGGTACTACAAAACTACGATTGTGAGCAATTTTGTAACACGATTTAGCTTCAGTTGCCTAACAAGCATTTGCACTTCCTGCAAATTACCTTTGTAACCTGCGAGTTCATTACCTTTGTAACTTGCTCAGCTATCAAAACTTTGGGGGCCCAGTCCCTGGGCCCATTATGTACCTCTGTAATCTTTTGACTACCGCCCACATGATGGGTATGGGTGCATAATAAACATATTAATACTAACTAACTACATGCTCTCTTGGGCCCCCAAGTCCAGGATGAATCTCATCATCATATTTCGGGTAACCTGTAATGTCCTTCATTTTTTTTTTTTTGCTATAGACGAGTACAGTACAGAACAGAGATAATCTACATAACATTGTATAAGAGCTATACATTGGGTCTGCTACCCTGAGTAGGTAGGCACTGTGCCTGTCTACAGAGGAACTTCAGCACTGATGTTTCCTTTTTTTTCTTTTTCACTACATTGTTCACCATCAATTCTACTGACCTGCATAGATGAAAGGATATTCCCACATTTTACTAAAGGCACTGCTGTGATGGGTTCACCTTGCTCAGCACATTAAGAATATTTACCCTCTTCAGTATACTTTTGTGCTAAATTATTATTATTAAAATCAAGGGGAAGCGCTAAACCCAGAGGATTATACAGCACCTGGGGGGGGGAATGTGGAAGGCATTCAGGCTTAATTCGGGGAACTGGAGCACAGATCCAATTCCCTAAATCAAGAGCCCCTCACCAACATCAAGGAACCTTCCTTGAGGGGTTTTGTGCTAAAACTTGTTTACCTACTAACCACTTGCTGCAGGCCTAGTTCCAGTAATAGTATACAGTGGCTCCTGAAACCGAGTGCCCTGTCATCTGTCTGAATACAAAAGTTTGCACTTGATGGGCATATCATTCGCATAAGAAATAGTAGGGGGACCCAGAATACTCCCTTGGGGAACACCATATAGGAGTTGCAGTGGCAGCGGCAGCGGCAACAGGAACCTTGTCCTCTATTTTTACTTCTACCTGAGGTTCCCAGCAGCCCAGTGATGACCTAATCAAGACCCGCATAACACTAACATATGTGGATACCCAGAATGATATAAAGCAACTGCAGAAATCACCCAAAAGTTCACAAATTACCAACAAATAGGACTCGTACTACACCTACCCCGCTGCCACTGAAGTGATACTCCACTACATTCACCCATCGCCTACTATTCACCCGAAGCCACAACCAATGGACAAGGGTCAGAACAATAAAAGAAGATCCAGTAACCAGCTAAGGACTCCTAACATCAAAGGTGAGAGCAGTAATAACACGAGGAAAACTTGTGGTACTGCCAGCCAGGACAACCCTCATCACCCACCGGCACCACCACAACACACGACAGACAACAACAAACATGGCCGTCGCTACAGTCCAAGATAACTCCTTCCCAGTATTTGATGTCAAGAAGATCACCGACCCAGAAATAGCTAAACTCCTAATGATTCAGAACCAAACGATCACCAAACTAACTCAAGAAATGCAGGAACTAAAGGCTAGCAATGCAGATTACCTCAACAAGATCACTGCTCTAGAACATAAACTAGACACTCTAGAACAACAAAGCAACATCCACACCCGGTCCCTAGACACCATCAACACTCTAAAAGACCAAGTCACCCTACTTACTACCAACATTACAGAGGAAAGATCAAGAGTGGACCAAAAACTTGCCAATGTCATAACCAACTTCCAAGATCATAATGACCAACAGCAGCTATCTGACGCTGTTGTAGTTAACAGCAAACATCTCCCAGCCACAGTCACCCAAGAGACCTGCATGGAGACCACCCTACAGCTTATCAAGGACCACCTTCGCCTTAACATACATAGTGACGACCTAAAGGATTGCAAACTGATGGGCTACCAAGCAGTTAAAAAAACAGTGCTGTTAAAATTCCAAACTAGCCTACAAAGAAACAACCTACTAAAAACATCTATTTCTATGAAAACTGATGTTTACATCAATGAGTGCCTTACCAAAACAAGACAAAACCTTCTTTATCGGCTAAGAAAATTACGCTATGCCCAAAAAATCCACCAGTGCTTTGTGAGGGATGGAAAAATCGCAGTTAGGAAACAGCCCACTGGGAAGAGATACTTCATCTCTACAGAACATGACCTTAAAACATTCCTAAGTGAGGCTGGACTAACAGAATCAGAGTAAAGTGCAGATAATACCCATAGTCCACCGTTAGTGTTATATTGTCATAAATTTGTGCCCCCCTAAAATTCTAATACCCCAACTACTTTTGATTGTCATTGTTGTATTCAACGACCATTCTACCTCATAGTCTTAATTGTGTTTAATATCTACAGAATCTATCTCCTTTTTTACAACTTACCATATCACTGTTCCATCTTATTTTATTATAAACTAACCATAACTTGTCTTCAATAATTCTACCTCACTCTAAAACATACTCAATTGCCCAATTTTATTCTAAATCCCTATTATTGCCCAGTTTTACTTTAAACTATATTGATCAAACTTATTGTAAACTTCTTTTATTGACCATTTTTATTCCATACTTTTTTAAACTAGTATCTTCAACTACAACTTTTATATTATCCTGTCTACCATCTTACTAGCATATTATAACCAAGTCATTGCCATTTTTTTTATCATTTTTTTTCATTAATCTTTTGCTACCATAATTTTTGTAATTTATCCTGTCAATTTAAATCTAATTATACACTAATTCTTGTAAACAACTTATATAAGACCTTAGTGCAATTACAATTGAGAGTCTTGTGCCTTTATTATATTATTAGATTAATCACAGTTTTACTCTAGCTCATTCTAGCTCAATACATAGTCAATACCAAATTCACTATACTAGACCATAGTGCAATTACTAGTGAGAGACTGGTGCTATTTGTAATTTGTATTTTTATATTATTAGACTAAACCTAGTTGTACTATAGCTCTTTCTAGCTCAATACATAGTCAATACCAAATTCACTATATTAGACCATAGTGCAATTACTAGTGAGAGACTAGTGCTATTTTTAATTTGTATTTTTATATTATTAGATTAAACCTATTGTACTATAGCTCATTCTAGCTCAAAACATAGACTCCACAGAAGTCATTATTAGACCTTAGTGCAATTACAAGTGAGAGTCTTGTTCTATTTTTAATTTGTATTTTTATATTACTAGTTTATACCTAGTTGTACTTTAGTTCATTCCAGCACAACACATAGACAACATCAACTTCATTATGTGTAGTAGTGACTATACTCTACATGACCAAAATACTCTAGCTATATACTTGTCCAAACTTCCTACCACTACAGATATCAGTACTAGAACTCAACACACAACTCAGGATATAAATAACCATAATTTAAACCTAGAAGATGATTGATCACGTTGACCCTGATCTAAACCTCCATAATCTGACACCCAATCAAAACCTATTGGAAAGTAACTGCCTTTATTACACAGCATCACAAGCCAGCACTATCCTAAACAATGCTAAAAGTCTACCAGTACTTAACTACAACATCAGGTCCTTAAGCAAACACTATGATGACCTCTTAGCACTCCTTGAATCACTAAAGACACCCTTCTCCTGCATTATTCTTACTGAGACCTGGCTTAAGCAGGACACAATAGATATCTACCCTCTACCAGGATACACAGCAATTCACAACTGCAGACCAAACCAAGTTGGGGGTGGTATTGCAATCTATTACTCTAACCAATTATCTTGTCTTAGCACCACTTGCTTTAGTGATGAATACGGGGAATACATTTTTGCTAATTTTACTGTAAAAAACCTTAAGACGCCTATAACAATTGGTGCCATTTACTGGATACCTCACACAAACATCCCAAATTTCAGTTAGAAATTAAAGTCACTAATAACAAACAGACAAATGAATAAGCACCACCTTCTCTTAGCTGGAGACTTCAACATCAACCTTGGCTTACTAGATGATCAGCCTGTAACTGACTTCATCAACAATATGAACAACACAGTTCTCATACCAACAATAACTAAACCAACCAGGCTCACTGAGACAAGTGCAACCATAATAGACCACATATGGACCAATATACTAGCCCCCCTTAAATCAGGGATAATCACAGATAGCACTACAGACCACTACCCTACCTTCCTCTTGACAAACATTAGTAAACCACCACTTGAATACAACAAAGTCTCATTTAGACTCCATGACGAGGCCTCAGTAAGGAAGTTCACAGCTGACCTAGAGACTGTTGACTGGCCTACAGAATTCTCCAAGGCCAATGGTATTGATGACTGGACAGACATTTTTCTTAACAAATTACTTAGACTATACAACAAACATTGTCCTATAAAAACAAAACAGATCACAAACAAACGGCTTGGTGACCCATGGCTAACCAGCACCATTCTGAAATCCATTGACAAGAAACACCAATATGAAAAGCAATATAGACAGGGCTTAATACACAAAGATATTCTTAAACACTATTCATCAGCTCTCACCAATGTAATAAAGAAAGCCAAACAACTATACTACTCCAGTAGATTCACAGACACTAGAGGAGATATAAAAAAGACCTGTAAAAACACTCTCAGATTCTAGGGACCCACAAACTGAGAAAAACCAAGAATATTGTCCTAACTAAACCTAATGAAACACCACTACATCCCACTGACACAGCTAACAAGATAAACGACTTCTTCTCAACCATAGGATCTAATCTCGCCAGTAAAATCCCACATACCAATGCCCATGCCGGGGACTACCTAGATGGGAATTTCCCTAATTCCTTCTATCTTGCACCAACTGAGCCCACGGAAGTCACCGAGATTATAAAGTCACTTAAAAATAACTCGGGGAATCTGTCTCATGTCCCACCATTACTGTACAAGCGAGCGGCCCATGTCCTTTCGCATGCTATTTCATTACTTTTTAACAAGTCACTAGAGACTAGCACCTTCCCGAAACTACTCAAGATGGCAAGGGTTACACCAATACATAAACGTGGTGACCCTACAGACTTAAACAACTATAGGCCAATATCTAACTTACCATTGCTATCCAAAATCTTTGAGAAACTCGTGCACAGGAGACCATATTCATTTATAACGGCTCAAAACATACTCAACCCCTGCCAATTTGGATTCAGGAAAAATAAAAGCACTAATGATGCAATCATAAAAATGCTAGATCTGCTGTACACAGCATTGGAAAATAAGGAATATCCACTAGGAATTTTTATTGACCTAAGAAAAGCTTTTGACACAGTAGACCACGACATCCTACTCCACAAACTTGATCATTACGGTATAAGAGGCCATGCGCTTGCTTATTTCAAATCTTACATTACTAATAGGTATCAGTATGTCACCATTAAAGACACAGCATCAGCAACACGGCCAATTGATACTGGAGTTCCGCAGGGAAGTGTCCTTGGTCCCCTGCTCTTCCTCATATACATCAATGACCTTCCAAACGTATCCCAACACCTGAAGCCCATTCTCTTTGCTGACGACACGACTTATGTCATCTCTCACCCTAATCTTGCCACCCTCAACACCATTGTGAATGAGGAGCTGATCAAAATATCGACTTGGATGACAGCCAATAAACTTATGCTTAACACTGACAAAACCTACTATATTATGTTTGGTAGCAGAGCAGGAGTTGCACAAATTAACATTAAGATTGACAACACGCTAATTACCAGAAATAATGGGGGCAAATTCCTAGGCTTATACCTTGACAACAACCTGAATTTCAGCACCCATATCCAGCACATAACCAAAAAAGTATCCAAAACGGTTGGGATCCTCTCCAAGATACGATACTACGTGCCACAAAATGCCCTTCTCACACTATACCACTCACTTATTTATCCATACCTCACCTATGCTATTTGTGCTTGGGGATCAACTGCAGCAACACACCTAAAGCCAATAATAACCCAACAAAAAGCTGCAGTAAGAATAACCACTAAATCCCATCCCTGGCAACACAACCCCCCACTCTTCATAGACCTAAACTTACTCCCTGTTCAGTACATCCACACTTACTACTGTGCAATCTACATCTACAGGGCCCTAAACTCTAATATCAACCTTGACCTAAAACGCTTTCTTGATAGTTGTGACAGAACCCACAGGCATAACACCAGACAAACATCTCTACGACATTCCCCATGTCCGACTAAACCTTTACAAAAATTCAATGTATGTCAAAGGCCCTAAAATCTGGAATACCCTACCTGAGAACTCTAGAACTGCAGACACATTCATCACCTTCAAAACTACCATTAGAAAACATCTTATCTCCCTGATACACCCCGTCAACTAACTACACGAATACCACCTGGTGGTACACACTTACCCTCACTCACTCATAAACAGAAATATTAATCTCAATCTCAAAATAATGAATCCTGTGATACTCCAATACTGAAACTATGTACTGTGCCAAAACAAAAGCATTCACATTGTTAAACTCACAAACTAGTATTTAGTCACTTAGCCATAATACCAACTTACCTCATAATTTGTAATATTTTACTATTAAGAATAAAACTAAGTCTGCCCGAAATGCCTAGCCATGCTAAGCGTTCTAGTGGTACACTCTAATCACTATTTTACAACATGTAAACCACACAATAACCAAATTTCTGTAAACTCAGCATTGTAATCCTTATAGAGAATAAACTTTGAATTTGAATTGAATTTGAATTTGAATATGTTATCGGAAGAGAATCTCATTCTGTATTACTGACCTTAACAATTTCTCGAGACTTAAACCTGTCTATAGAGCCTATGCCGATATCTTGTAGTTTCTAACATAATATACTATATATCGAATGCCGTTTTGCAAGTCTAGGGTCTCATTTGACCTTTCAGATAATCCATAAGATTCATTTAAGTATCGTCTGAGTAAGATCCTCTGAAACCTTATTCATAACTATGTATGAGTATATTAACAGGCCTGTAATTGCTGACATCAGATATACCGTTTTTCCTTGAAAATATGAGTGACTGGTGCCTGGAGCCCATCTTGCCTACCAGCCACAGATTATTATAATCAGAAAGAAGCGCTACCACACCTACCAGCCACAAAATAAGAGAAGTGAGCCGCAGCAATTCCCACTTTCAGTCAAATACAAGACCAGCGTTTGATTGCACATTTGATAGAGTGGAGAAGAGCAACCATCTCCAGCTTTTGAAAAATTTGAAGCCGATTACTCGCAGATTATGAGGAAAGAAGTGCCTACATTTGGGGCGGTCAAAATACGGCCTGCTAGCCATATAGTGCTTCCCAAGGAATTCGGTAACCTGAGAGAAGGCCTGAGCTTGCTACCACCTGCAGCTCACAAGTCTGCCATCCCACGAGCCCCTTTGGGGCGGGGCAGATGGCAGACCAGAGGCCTAGCTTCTCCTTACGAGCCCCGTGAGGGAATGTGGCTAGGCCTGGGGACACTTGGTCCCAAAGATGAGGGGCTACTTGTACCTCTTCCCATGGGAGACTTAGGTCTCGAGATACTCCCCAGAGAGGGAGCCAAGGCCGGGTCACCACTACTTGGAAAAGACCCGGGCCGGGAGAATACCGGCGAAAAAAAAAAAAAAGAATTCGGTTTACCAAACCATTTACATCATATCTAAAGGAAATTCTATTGAACCCTTCACGATCTAGGAATGTTTACCTGGAGAGAGTTCAGGGGGTGAACGCCCCCGCGGCCCGGTCTGTGACCAGGCCTCATGGTGGATCAGAGCCTGATCAACCAGGCTGTTGCTGCTGACTGCACGCAATCCAACGTACGAGCCACAGCCCGGCTGGCCAGGTACCGACTTTAGGTGCTTGTCCAGTGTCTGCTTGAAGACAGCCAGGGGTCTATTGGTAATCCCCCTTATGTATGCTGGGAGGCAGTTGAACAGTCTCGGGCCCCTGACACTTATTGTATTGTCTCTTAACGAGCTAGTGACACCCCTGCTTTTCATTGGGGGGATGTTGCATCGTCTGCCGAGTCTTTTGCTTTCGTTGAGAGTGATTTTCGTGTTCAAGTTCGGTACTAGTCCCTCTAGGGTTTTCCAGGTGTATATAATCATGTATCTCTCCCGCCTGCGTTCCAGGGAGTTACAGGTTCAGGAACTTCAAGCGCTCCCAGTAATTGAAGTGTTTTATCTCCGTTATGCGCGCCGTGAAGGTTCTCTGTACATTTTCTAGGTCAGCAGTTTCACCTGCCTTAAAGGTGCTGTTAGTGTGCAGCAATATTCCAGCCTTGATAGAACAAGTGACCTGAAGAGTGTCATCATGGGCTTGGCATCCCTAGTTTTGAAGGTTCTCATTATTCATCCTGTCATTTTTGTAGATGCGATTGATACAATGTTATGGTCCTTGAAGGCGAGATCCTCCGACATGATCACTCCCAGGTCTTTGACATTGGTTTTTCGCTCTATTTTGTAGCCGGAATTTGTTTTGTACTCCGAAGAGGTTTTAATTTCCTCATGTTTACCATATCTGAGTAATTGAAATTTCTCATCGTTGAACTTCATATTGTTTTCTGCAGCCCATTGAAAGATTTGGTTGACGTCCGCCTGGAGCCTTGCAGTGTCTGCAATGGAAGACACTGTCATGCAGATTCGGGTGTCATCTGCAAAGGAAGACACGGTGCTGTGGCTGACATCCTTGTCTATGTCAGATACGAGGATGAGAAACAAGATGGGAGCGAGTACTGTGCCTTGTGGAACAGAGCTTTTCACCGTAGCCGCCTCAGACTTTACTCTGTTGACTACTACTCTTTGTGTTCTGTTTGTGAGGAAATTATAGATCCATCTACCAACTTTTCCTGTTCCTCCTTTAGCATGCATTTTGTGCGCTATTACGCCATGGTCACACTTGTCGAAGGCTTTTACAAAGTCTGTATATATTACATCTGCATTCTTTTTGTCTTCTAGTGCATCTAGGACCTTGTCGTAGTGATCCAATAGTTGGGACAGACAGGAGCGACCTGCTCTAAATCCATGTTGCTCTGGGTTGTGTAATTGATGGGTATCTAGATGGGTGGCGATCTTGCTTCTTAGGACCCTTTCAAATTTTTTTATTATATGGGATGTTAGTGCTATCGGTCTGTAGTTCTTTGCTATTGCTTTACTGCCCCCTTTGTGGAGTGGGGCTATGTCTGTTGAAAGAATATTTTGTTTTAATTATGTTCTATTAAGAACGCGTGTTAGGCAATCGTAGCAACAACACTGACAACGCTTGAAGCAATTCATATAACAAACACCCGATTTTAGGACAAGTTTCTTTGGTTGCTCCCTCTGTCAATCCCAGGGGTAAGTGCCCGCCACCTGTGCTCCAGATTTCGTACCCTCAGGTGCCCGCTTAGTATCCCAGGAATTGCCTATTTTTTCTTTCCACTGGTAGTTTCGTGTACTTCTGGCCCACGAAGCGGGTCCATTTCGCCTACCACAAAGAGGCATACACCGAGATGTGTATATCTCATTGTGCATACGATTATTATTATTATAATCAAGGGGAAGCGCTAAGCCCGGAGGATTATACAGCGCCTGGGGAGGGGGATGTGGAAGGCATTCAGGCTTAATTCGGGGAACTGGATTGTGCATACGAGTTCACTTTAATCCTAATTTTAGGCGTGAAAGCATTTTTGGCTGGTGGTGAGCAGGTTACATGCACCCTTAATTAATGATCATCGTGTAGTCGATATGCTTCAAAGCCAAATATCAACCCAACCTTAACCTACTGCCTCACACCTGGCAACTAAGCAACTAGTCTTGTGTGAGCGTTTACTTAAATAATGTGTGGAACTTACGTTCTCATACCATACCATCAATGAATTCACGTTGACTAAAACAAGATGAATTATTACAAGCCACATTTCTTGTGGCCTGTAATACACACCCAGTTATGTGAATCAGGTAATCACTTATGATACAGATAAGACTATGTTTACCAGTCCACAGTCCTAAGCTGAATACATTAGTAGAATATAAATTTATATAAAAACTTTCACGGTTACTTAGATCGTCGAATTTGTGCAGTGCCTTTTCAGGCTACCGCGGTTTGAAGATTATCACCAAGATAAGGGTCAACAGTTAAGTAGACAAGTGTTTTTCTATGTATGTATACCTCCCAGTGATTTCACATAATTACAGTAGCGAGGTAATAGGCAGAGGAAATGTGTTTGAGATCAGTAGTATATTATGTAGGGAATAAGGAGTGAAGAAATCAGAAAACTCTGTGGACACTGAACAAGATTGAAAGTCCATTTATGCTTAACTCACGAAATCTTAGTGACGATTGCAAACAAACCATACCACGGGTGGGGCTTGAACCCGCGGTCAAAGTCCAGACTTAGATGAATCTTATTGTAGCCAGCTGGCCCAGTGGATAACGCATCGGTCTGGAGTTTTACGACTGACCGCGGGTTCAAGCCCCACCCGTGGTATGGTTTATGCTTAAATTTAAAAAAAAAAAAAATACTCAGTTTAAATTTATAATATTCAAAAACTTTTTTTTAATGGTCGATACAGTTCACAAAAAAATTAATCCACATTTCAAACGCATGTGATAGCAGGTCTAAAAATTCGCCACCAGCCTAGTCCCCGAGGCTGTTAGATACATAGATACAAAATACTTTAGAAACTCGACAAGGTGAAGGAAAATGCTGTTTGATACGTGTGAGACCATGATGGAGGTCAACTGAAAACAATGTCAGAATTTCCAGAGATATAATGAATTTCTTCAGCTTGTGAACGGTGAGCAAGTGGAATAATGTAGACGGTAGCGGACGTAAACTTTTATAAAAACATTACGAGTGGTACTATGCTGTTTCCTTGCCTCTTCTCGCCTAGGGAATCTAACCCCTTCAGGTTACAAACAAAAACGCATATTTAAAGGGATCGCTTTTTTTAATTTGCTTATTTATGTTTGGCCGCTCGATGCCAGTTAACGATCCAATCTGCATTTGGCCAAGTGACATGGTTTATGCTTTATAGCATTTGAAGTTAATAAACTACTAGTGTCATTAAGACTGCATGCCACCCCAGTCAAGAACAATTTAATCCCTCAAACAGGAATTTAAGTAAACTCGGTGTATGTACTAATAAAAATATTGTTATAAAGACTTCACCAAAAACATAAAAATTAACGATAACAGCATGAAACGTGTTTTCAGCTCCGTGTATTTCTAGTAAATATGTTGTTTACCTAAATGTAAGAGAACATTCCCTGTTAAAAAAATGCTAACATGCGTCTCAAGGGCAATGACAACTGTGCATTCATTAAAACACTCGTCATACATTAAAATTGGTGTTACTGATGCAGTGACTGGTACCATAGTTATCACATTACACTGCTAGTGTAAGAAACAAGAACGTTTAGTTCATATAATTTATCACCATGTCAAATTTTGCTAAGAAAAAAAATGCTGACCTTATGTATTTATATTTTGTATAATTTTACTACATTTACGAAACCCTTTCCCCTCAAGGAATGGCTCCTCGATGCGGGTGAGGTGCTCTTGATACAAGGAGCTAGACCTGTACTTCTCTTCCTTGGATCAAACCCGAACGTTCTCCATTTCCCCATGCTCTGTACGACCCCTTCGGTCAAAGGTTCCCCCGATGACCCGTAGGAATCATACAATGCTTGCCAGGAAGTCAGATTCGAGCCAAGGACAGGAAAGACAAGCTAAATTCCTTGGATGAAAAGTCCCACACTGTCATCAAGGCGTCCATCTCCTTTGAAGGATACAGTTCAGTCTGGTAGCAAGGTACGGTACGGTTTTTTCCCCCGTACCTGTCAGATATGCCGTACCGTACCGTTCTGCCAGTCTTGGGTACACTGGGGCATTGTCGGCTTATTTGGGTACTTTATAGCAGGTACAAATTTTTGTTTCGCACTTTTCAATTAACATTAAGCACACGGATACCTTTCAACACTTTCCTCCATGTGACTAAACATTCGGCTAATACACGTGTACCTATTTTCTCTGCTAGGTGGGTATGAGTAAGGATTATAATCAAAGAAAGCGCTAAACCGACAAGGGTCATATAGCGCTGATAGGTATAAGGAAACTTGTCCATGTGTCTCCGTGCCAGGGAATTGAAACCAGGACCTTTCGATTGTCTAATGCTTTCACCAGTGCCAGGGAATTGAATCCAGGACCTTTCGATTGTCTAATGCTTTCACCAGTGAATTACGCGGCACTCCATTTTTTCCCCCACACAATAGGTCCTCCCTCAAGCTGGAAGCTCCCATTCTCCAACCACTGACTCCTACGAGTTTCCTTCCAATGTATAACAACTCAAGTTTAGGTCAGAAAACGAAGACAGTATATTACGCATCTATGCACGTGTTATTTATAAATCTAATTCATAGTTTACAAAGTAAAGATTGTTTTTTTTTACCTTCCCATAGAACACGTGTGCAAGCATACTCATAAAATTTCCAACTTAAAAAAATTCTCGGTGCTACTTTAGCGTGCGGTCTACCAGTACTAACCTAACCTAGGTTAGGAGCACTCAGGTTAAAAGGGTAAAAAAAAGTTAGCACAGGTCAAAAATTATGAAAGGTATACCGCACGTTATAGGTCAGTTCACAGTGTAGACTACGAATAATGCGGTAGACCGCACGCTAAAATAGCACCAAATGATCTTACATATTAATAATCATTTTCTTCGGAATGTTATTTAACATACTGCATAAAAATTTCATACATGTTCACTATTATGAATAATGAAAATTAAATACATGCGAGAACAAGGTCTGGGGTAAGGGAGGGGGGTAAATCAGGAACACCAGACTAACAACTTCCCTCTTACCTTCTCGCTAGCTATGTGAAGACTGAGGGTAGAATACAGTGGACCCTACCAGTGTAGCGGCGCTACCTACCCCCCCCCCCTACCAATCCTTCGACTACTAGCCCATCCCCAACCCATCTCTCTCTCTCTCCCTCTCTCTCTCTCTCTCTCTCTCTCTCTCTCTCTCTCTCTCTCTCTCTCTCTCTCTCTCTCTCTCTCTCTCTCTCTCTCTCTCTCTCTCTCTCTCTTTCTCTCTCTGTGTTGTCTGAGTGTAAAAACAATGCAGCCCTGTAAGAATCTGTTGAACAAGCACTTTGTTAAGTAGATGTATTTAAGTCATTGCGCGATCCGAGAATGGTATCCCAGTAGTAATCCATAACCCAAACCCACTGCCTCAATGCACGCGACTGGCATACTGCGGCATAAGTTGGTAATGCCACAAGTATTAGCTTTAAAGACTGTAAAGGAATCAGAAGAGGAATTTACAAATCATGTGGAAACTATCCAAATTTCAATAAAAATGGTAATATTGGACAGACCAGATTTAATTAAAATCAGAGGGACCAAAGAGACCAGTATCCTAAAATACACAAACACATTAAGGTAGGCGAAACTGCCGACCTGGAGAGCGTCTAAAGAACTTTCACGACATACGTACGATACAGCACCTAAATTACGGGGGCTGTTTTCTCTAATAATAATAATATAATAATAATATCTTTATTTACTACAAGTACATGTACAAGGTATACAGTCCTAGCTGACAACAATGACATACTACTATATAGAAACTCCCTTGTTATGCTCTGCATTTCGGGCAAATTAGGTCAGTGTCCCAGGATGCGACCCACACCAGTCGACTAACACCCAGGTACCCATTTTACTGATGGGGAACATAGACAACAGGTGGAAAGAAACACGTCCAATGTTTCTACTCTGGCTGGGAATCGAACCCAGACCCTCGCCGTGTGAAGCGAGAGCGTTAGCCACCAGGCCACCAGAGCGTGAGGAAGAGGGTAAATACTGTGGGCATCGAGCTGGTTCGCAGGGCGATTTCGCCGCAAGCTGCTCCCGTGCTGTTGCCATTAATCATCCGGGACACGTATGGTATACAGGATGAAGAATTGTATGGTGTAGCACTTAATGGCACATACAGGGTGTTTAAGTTGTTGAACACTGGCATCTATGAGAGGCTGGTAGAGAAATACCAGGATGTGCGAGTGGACGTCAATTCTATGGCGAGTGTCAGCCTTCATGACGTCTCCAGGCATTATACTTGGGTTAGAGTGCGAAATGTACCTTTTGAGGCAGATGAAACGGACATACGCACAGCCGGGCAAATGGGTAGAAGGTGCATATGTTGGATTCCCGGAGGGCACGTTTTTGCTAAAAATGACGATATGGCACCCCATACCGTCATATGTTGTTGGAGGCCTTCAGGACTCGGCTTATGGTGTCCTATGCTGGGCAACGCAGGACCTGCAGGTGTTGTGGTGGTTTTGATCACATTGCTGCATATTGTGAACGACAGACTCGACTTCATGGTCTAGAATGTATTGCAGCAGGGAAATCTGGGCAGTTTGTACGTGCTCTGGAGCTACAGGAAGGACGTGGGCCTGGTCGTCTGTGGAGTGAGGAGGTGGAGTGAGCAGAGGCAGTGGCGGGTGTGGACCTGACGGCCCCTGTGGCTGGGGGGCCCTGTGGGACCCATTTTGCCTGATGGTGGGGGACAGCATGGTTCGGTGGAGGAAGCCATCGATGAGGTCCTAGAGACGGTGCTCACCTCGCTGTTTCCCCAGTCAGATATCGAGGGTGAGTCGGCGACGAGGGCTGGTGTGAGGAATGCTGCAGACCTGTGTGGACAGCAAAATGAGCCCATTGACTTAGTGGTGTCTCACGGGGCAATGTGCCCAGATGGTGGGAAGATTGGACATGTGGTGGAGGTGGAGGTTCACCATGAGGTATCACAGGAGGTGGAGATGGAAGTGGGTGGAGTCACGCACAAGCGTGAGACTGCGACATCAGATTGAGATGATGTCCTGACTCCAACACAGAGGACCAGCAAAGTAGTGGAAGAAGATGGTGGTGGTCCCTCGGGGACTTCAGATCCAGAGCTGAACCAGGGAGGGGTTAGGGCTCCCAGTAGAGACATGCATAAAGGAGGTCCAAAAGAACATGGTGGCATCGTGAAGAAGGTGCCAAAGCACAGGGAGAAGAAACCACCACTGGCCTAAGGTGTATGACAGTTAACATTAATGGGTTGTGTCAGGATGTGAAGCGTGCGTGATTTGCAATTTTCTTGTGCCGGCATAGAGTGAATGTCGTATTTGTGCAAAAGCACAACATCAAGGTGGGGCGTATTGGAGGTGGATGAATATAGGGCTTTTGTGAGGCAGACAAGACGCTTGAAGGGAGGGATGGGAGTCCTACTCCAGGGGGCGAGCCCATTTGTGGTTAGTAGAAGTGAAGGGGGGTGAGGGGCATATTATAAGAGTGGATGGATGATGGATGGGCGAGCAAGTGGTGCTTGTGTGTGTGTGTATGCATCTGCGGAGAGTGATGCACGTCTGAAAGCAGATTGCATGAGGGATGAGCTCATTTATTATTTCCGTTCTTTACCACCTGTTGCTATTGTGGGGGGGGATTGGAATTGTGCTATTTGCAGGGCAGACGTTGAACTGTGTGGGGCAGGGCATTTTTCAACTATCCTAGGTGATCTTCCGACGTATTTGGGGGTGGGGCTTGGGCGGTGGAGCACACTTTTGTTAGACATGGATATGCGGCGAGGCTAGATCGGGTGTACGTCACAAAGCAGGTGAGAGTGGAGTCCATGCGTAAGGTGGAGGTGGAATATTCTGATCATAGGGCAGTTGTGGTTGACCTGGGGTGGGATGGGCTGGCCAGGAGGTGCAAGAGCTATTGGAAACTAAATACTAGGATCTTGGGTGATGAGGAGGGGCAGGGAGGATTCGAGGCATTGTGGGCAGAGCTCAGTAAGGAAAGGCGGGGTGTAGAGGATTTGTTGGGGTGGTGGGACGGGGTGGCTAAGGGACAAATACGTCAGTTTTGTATGAGGGAGGGGAAATGCATAATGCAACAATCGTATGGGCTCCTTCAGTACCTAGAGGGTAGGTTGAGGGATTGCTACAGAAGAGGTGGACACGGGGGAGTATATCCTGTGGAGGAGATAGAAACATTGAAGGGAAGGATTTGTGAGCTGCAAAATGAACGTTTTAATGCGGTGTGCATGTGCATGGGGAGGATTGAGGTGGTGGTGTGGGGCGATCGACTGTTGGCGTGTGTTTTATGGGGTCAGCAGCGCCGTCAGAAAGCCACTGAGGTTGGTAGGTTAGTCGTCCACTCTGAAGTGGGGGGTTATCGGGAGGGGCAAGTGTTGCGGACGACAGAGGGGATGAGTGGTTATGCGGATGCATAGTATGAGCAGTATTTGGGGAGTAATGGAGTGGGAGGTGAGGCTTTGCGTAGTGTCTGTGAGCTAGTGCCATGTTCATTGGGGCATAGTGATCAAGTAGCACTGGGTGGGGAGATAGATGAGGGCGAGGTTTGGCGGGCATTGGCGAGTATGCGTACGGGAAAGGCTCCAGGGATAGATGGATTGCCCTGTGAATTTCATCTGCAGAATTGGAAGTTGATACGTGGATTCCTTGTGGAGTTAATGAATATCATGAAGGAGAAGAGGGTGTTGGGGGAATTACAGGCCACAGCAATGTTCGGGACTGGATGAGTAGGATAGTGAGACGAGTGGGAGGGGGGGGCATACTGGTGTTGAGAGTGCTCGTTTTGGATGTGGGAGGGGTGCCAGAGAGTACACAACGAGCATTGGCATATTTAATGGTAGATTTTGTGTACATGTCGTGGGGTATATGTGGGAATGGGGATTGGGTTGCAAGGAAATGGGTAATGACAGCTATTTTCTATAGGACGGTTTGCAGGAATAGGGAAATATATGGATCGCGGTGGGAGGGAGCCTTCCCCACAGGTTATCGTGGTTTCACTGTTGGGATCTTACTAGCTTTGTAGTGGGGGCGTGGGGTTGTCATGGCTGGGGCAAGGATTGGGAATGTCATCAGGGGTTCCAATGGGCTTGCCGTCGTGAATGAGTGAGTGAGTGAGCGAGAGTGAGAAGTATGGGCGTATGGCTTAGACGTAAACAAGGGATGGTTCAGTGTGGTTAGTAGGTGTTAGGATGCAAGTGCGATGACAGCTGGAATAAAAGTGCGATCCAGTTTGGTTGTGGGGATTTTCGGTTTATACTTTTGCGTACATGTCCCACGGGATGATGACTGCATTACTCTATGTATATATAGCCTTGTACATGCTTGGTCACTTACCATCACACCTATCTTAGAGGGTGGAGGTATATATATATTTTTAAAGGTAATGTACACATGTATGCTGTAAGGATGCTTGGGTGAGGTTCGCAGTGATTGTGATACTGTCGCACTGTGACAGGTTATATGCTTATGTACGGCTAGAAGAATGTGTGACAGGGTCATGTGTAATGATGAAAGTGGGCGGTTGCCCAAATGGGGGGGGGGAAGAGAGGGGTAAGAAGTGTCAGAGTGACTGAATTTGCAACTTGATGGTGTCTTGTATACACCTTTGTTTTGCACATTGACTTTAGTGTAGTGAATAGGTTGTGATAGAGTAGTTTTTATTTATGTGTTCGCATTAGCTTATGGAAGCCAGTGCTGTGAACTTGATTTTGTTGGTAGCCCTTACTTTACATGATATATCAATATATGTGTACAACAATATGATAATTTAGTAATTGTGGCCAGTGTATTTGGCGGAGGTGTGTGTACCTCAGGCGGATACAGATACTTCTGTACGACTTACTCCCAAGAAAGTTTTTTTTTATTAGGAATGTGAGGTTTTTTGTACTTACACCTACATGAGTATGGTGTGATAATTTCAAGTGTTTTTCTTATATATACTGATACGTGGCTTGAGCGATGTATAGTGTGCTTGATGGTCTTTCTTTTTTGTTTTGTCTGTGACGGGTTTCTTCTCCTGTGTCCAACGTGTGTGTGTGTGTGTGTGTTAATTTATGTATGTACTTATTGTTCTCAACATTGTTATACTATAAATATGTATTATGTCTGTACAAGATATGCTCTCAATATTATTATTATAATCAAAAAGAAGCGCTAAGCCACAAGGACTATACAGCGCTGCAGGGCAGGAAGGAAGCGAGGGCATCAGGTGGCAAAAGGGAGATGGATGAGTAATAGGTTACGGGTAACAGCAGGGTAGTGGATGGTGAAAGGGTAAAGGGCAGCAAGAGACTGAACTAGAAAGGGCTGAGGGGAGAGCGAAAAGTATCATCAGAGTTTGTGGAGTAAATCAGTCGTTGTCAAGAAGTCAATGAGAGAGTCAGGATTAAAGGAGGGTCCATCAGCAAGAAGGGAAGGTAAAGAGAGAGTAGTAGAATGAAGACGACGTTGGAGGTAAATTCTGCGTGCTCGTTGATAGAGAGGGCAGTCTAACAGAATGTGGCTAATCGATACTGGAACTTGACACTGCTCACAGAGAGGAACAGGGTGCCTCTCCATGAGATACCCATGAGTAAGACGAGTGTGGCCAATGCGAAGGCGGGAGAGAGTGGTCTCCCAACCTCGGCACTGATGACAAGAAGACGGCCAGTAACCTATGCTCGGTTTAATAGAATGAAGTTTGTTACAGAACAGAGTTGACCAACGTTGTTGCCAACGGGTGCGAAGGTGGGTAGCTATTGCAGCAAAATAGTCCAGAAATGGAACACCTCGATAGGAAATTGGTAGGTCATGTACTGCTGACCGCGCAGCAGTGTCTGCCTGTTCATTGCCCTGTACGTCGACATGACCAGGGACCCAACAAAAAACAATATCTTTATGTTTGATAGAGATACGGCGTAGCCAAAGTTGGATACGGAGAACTAGGGGATGAGATGTATCAAATTTTCGTATAGCCTGTAGAGCACTAAGGGAGTCTGAGACTACTACAAATGATGACACAGGCATAGATGCGATACAAATAAGTGCTGCAAGAATGACATACAGTTCAGCAGTAAAAATGCTAGCTGAAGATAGTAAATGCCCCCGCACGACGCTGTCCGGAAACACTGGTGCGAATCCGACGCCGTCTGAAGACTTAGAGCCATCTGTGTACACAGTGGTGGCATGAGAATGGGAGTGGAAGTGATCAAGAAAAAGAGAGCGGGAAGCCACCGTAGGCAGTTGAGCTTTCGAGCAAGGGAGTGAGAAAGAACAGACCCGAACAGCTGGAACTTCCCAGGGGGGTAGGGAAAAGTGAGATGCTACATGAACATATAAAGGTGGTAACTGAAGGGAAGACAAGAGTGAATGTAGGCGAAGAGAAAAGGGACGGAGCAAACAGGGGCGGCGAACGAATAAAGAATGTCTACTAATATCGGTGACCATTCTATAAATGGAAGGATTGTGTAGATCGTGAGAGCGTACATAGTAGCGAAGGCAATGGGCATCACGGCGATCAGACAAGGATGGAACATTCGCTACTGTATAGAGGCTCTCAACAAGGGAAGAGCAAAAAGCACCAAGGCACAAACGTAATCCTTGGTGATGGATAGAGTTAAGGCTAGAGAGAGTAGCAGGAGAGGCCGCAGAATAAATCTGGTCACCATAATCGAGTTTCGATAAAACGAGGGCTGAATGAAGGCGAAGCAGAGTTCGACGATCAGCTCCCCAGGAAAGATGAGCAAGGGTTTTAAGAAGGTTTAGCCGGCTGTGACAAGTTGCCTTCAGAGAGGTAATGTGAGGTTTCCAGGATAACCTACGGTCAAAGAGAAGGCCTAGAAACCTGACTGTATCACGTTCGGGGATACGGGAGCCATAGAGATACAAAGGATGATTGGAGATAACAGAGCGTCTAGTGAAAGTAATTTGGTGAGTTTTGGTACTTGAAAATTTAAACCCATGCGTGGTGGCCCAAGTGGAAACACGGTCGACCGCATGCTGGAGAGAAACTGCAATAAGATGACAGTCAGCGCCTGCACAAGCAATAGCGAAGTCATCAACATAGAGTGATGACCAAATATTGGGTGGAAGAACAGAGGCCAAATCATTTATAGCAAGGAGAAAAAGTGTTGTGCTTAGAACACATCCCTGAGGGACACCTTCAGCTTGGACGAAGTCCGGGGAAAGAACATTATTGACTCGAACACGGAAATGTCTGTCAGTTAAAAAGTTCTTAAGGAAGGATGGTAGATTGCCTCGGAGGCCTAAGGAATGGGCCTGGGCCAAAATATTATACCTCCAAGTTGTGTCATATGCCTTCTCAAGGTCAAAAAATATGGCAATAACTGAGTAATTAATCGCAAGGCATTACGAACATACGTATCCAAGCGTAGTAAGGGGTCTATGGTAGAACGACCCTTACGAAAGCCATATTGACTAGCGGAGAGACTGTTGTGTGTCTCTAAATACCACATTAAACGTCGATTTACGAGACGTTTCATCACTTTGCAAACTGCACTAGTAAGAGCGATGGGACGATAGTGGGAGGCATCATGTCCTGTAGTACCCGGTTTGCGGAAAGGGAGAACAATGGCAGATTTCCAAGCTGGGGAAGAACTCCTTGTGCCCAAATAAGATTGAAGAGGTGTAAGAGGACTACAAGGGCTGACCGATGTAAATGTTGTAACATACGAATATGAATGTCGTCAGGCCCAGCTGCCGATGATCGGCAAGCTGAGAGCGTTGCCTCCAGTTCTTGAAGTGTAAAAGGCACATTATACTGTTCTTCTCTGAGAGAAGAAAAGTCCAAGGGTACTAACTCTCTGGCAGACTTTGAGGAAAGAAACGAGGGGCATAGATGGAGCCCTCGGGAAATACGGACCAGATGTGTGCCAAGTTCAATGGCAACGTCGAGAGGGTTTGCTACATCAACACCAGCGACCCGTAGAACAGGAGCCGGGTCAGGAGAGTATTTACCACTCAATTTCCTCACTTTTTTCCAGACTGCACTCATAGAAGAAGCAGAGGTGATGGTGGAAACATAGTCTCGCCAACAAGTGCGTTTAGCTTCACGGATGACACGGCGAGCGATCGCACGCTTCTGCTTAAAATCAAGAAGTCTCTCAGCGGTTCTATTGTACCGGTACCTGCCCCAAGCAGCACGTTTCAAATGTACTGCACGAGCACAAGCAGGAGACCACCAAGGCATGCACTTCTGAGAATGCCTGCCTGAGGTTTGGGGTATAGAATGAGAAGCTGCGGTATAAACTGACGTCGAGAAGATGTGTAGGAGCTCATCAATGGAGGATGAAGAAGGAACCTCACTAAAAGCAGTGAGGTGTGAGTAAAGATCCCAATTTGCCCGATCAAATTGCCAGTGAGGGCTACGGAAAGGTGGTGAATAGGAAGGAGAAGTAAGAATGATCGGAAAATGATCACTGTCATGTAAGTCCGGTAGAACAGACCAGGTGAAGTCTAGTGCAGTGGAGGAAGAGCAGACTGATAGATCGATGCAAGAGAGAGTATGAGTACGAGGATCAAAATGGGTGGGAGTACCCGTATTTAAAACATGGAGGGGGTGAGAGGCGAGAAAAGCCTCCAACTGGATGCCATGTGAGTCACAATGAGACCCCCCCCCCAGAGGAAATGGTGGGCATTAAAATCACCAAGTAACAGAAGTGGTGGTGGTAAGGATGAAACAAGAAAGGCAAAGTCTGGGATAGAAAATGCTCGAGAAGGAGAGAGATATAAAGAACATATTGTAAACCACTTATTCAAGTGGATACGGGCTGCAGTGTAATGCAGCGAGGTATGGACAAATAGTTGACAGTACGGAATATCATTGCGTAGAAGAAGGGCACTTTCATTAAAGGTCCCATCTGAGAAAGGATTCGAAGAATACAATAAATTATAGCCTGAGATAGGTTGGAAGACAGCAGAGTGTAATTTTGGTTCTTGTAAGCAAGCACCAGCAGGGGAAAACCTGGAAAGCAACATCTGAAGCTCACCCCGATTACCCCTGAGGCCGTGGATATTCTGCTGTAAATAGGCCATGATTGGCGATGAAGAAAATACCAGGAATCTGTAGGTAAAGGCACCTACGGACTAGAGGGGTTAGAAAAGTCAATGTGTGGTGGCATTGGAAGACGTTCAAGTAGCGAAGGAACGGAGCGTTGCGAAGATTGGGGTTGTGAAGATGGAGGAGAGGGAAGAGAAGGAACAGGAAGTGAATCAGTGTCCATTGAAGATTTAGTCTCTGCAATATATTCTGAAATGGCTTCAAGTGTTTCTGAATTCAAAGATGTATGGGAGACCATATTGGAGATAGAAGGAGGAGGGTGAGTAAAGATTGGGACAGTAATGGACTGTACCAAAGTAGAGGGGGAGGGAAGAGTGTAAGAAACTGGAGATGAAGTGTGGGGGGGGGACAGAAGAGGCAGAAACCTGGGAGGTGGCAGAAGAGGGAGAAACTTGGGAGGGGACGGGGGTGGAAGGCATAGTACGAGGAGGAGGGTGAATCTCTACACTTGTAATAGAGCCAGAGAGAGGGGAAGAACTAGGTACAGAGACTGGAAAGGTAAAGTGTGGAGGTGGAAGAAGGGAAGGAAGGGGCAAAGAAGATTTGAGCAATGTGGATTTTTTGGACTTCTGAGAAGTAGAGGGGCGATTGGTATTAGTTGTCGTACGAGGTCTTGTCGATACTGGGGCTTGTGAGGAAGGACGCGAAGATGTGAGAACAGACTGAGTTGTAGTCGGGACGTCAGAGCCAAGGACAGCAAAAGGATTAGATGCCGTAGTGGCTATGGGAGGGGTAACAACAGAGGAGGCTGCAGAAGATGGGACCCCAGAAGTGGGGGGATGTTTGGAAACATGAGAATAAGAAACACGGGGTAGTCTCCCTTGGAGGCGGAGATGAGTAACTGCCATAGCATAAGGAAGACCTTCTGCCTCTTTGAGGCAACGGATTTCACATTCATTTAAGTAGACCTGGCAACGGTGGGAGTACGAAGGGTGAGCTTCATTACAATTAAGGCAAGATGGAGGTTGACTGCAAGATGTATTAGAATGGTCGTCGGCACCACAGACTGGGCATTCGGCCATAGATCTGCAATATTTCGCTGGGTGACCAAAACGCCAGCAATTTCTACATTGTTGCGGTGTAGGTATCACCTTTCGAACTTGTAACCGATGTCCTGCGACATATACAGAGAACGGGAGTTCTCGGCTGTCAAAAGTTAAACTAGCCACATTGCAAGGGTAACGTCTCCGCCCCCGGGCAGGAAGGACATAAGTGTCTACTTTGAGGATTGGGAGATCCTGGAGTTCCAGCTGTTCAAAAATGTCATTGCCACATGACTGGAAATTCTGTTGGACTATGGTATGGGGCAGAATGACAGTACCACTACAAGAATTGAGAGAAAGATGTTTTTCAATAGTGATAGGAGTAGTATCGATATTCGAAAGAAGAGAAAGATCATGAGCTTGGGTAGCATTCTGGACAGTGACGATGCGCATACCGCTCTTGAGAGCATGAAATGAAATATCTCTACCAACATGACGCAGGAGAGCTTTGCCAATACTATGGTCAGAAAGGTAGGCAGAAGAAGAAGTCGGTCTTAAAGTAAAGAATTTAGTCCATTGTGTGGTCCGAAACTGAGCGTGGAGAGGGAGTGCTTGACGCGTCGGTCTTTTCCGAGTAGAATGGGAAGGTAACGAAGGAGCATCATCAGGAGATTGACATTGGCGTTTAGGAGTAGGACTGGAGTTGGTCCGGCGTGAAATGGGAGGGCGATTCGAAAATTGCCATACCGTAGAGGGAGAAACCGGAAGCATAGTCAAAGGAGAGCGGAGTTCAGACAAATCGAAGGAGTCAGTCGAAGCCCCGGTACCTGAAGCGGGTGAGGAAACAGCACCAGCAAGAGGTACAGGGGCATCAGGAGTGTCCGAAGATCTAAACACAAGGCAGGGTCAGAATGGGGTGCGGTATCAAGAAGGGGCCCGGGGGTAGTGGGTTCATGGACTAGGGCTGCCATGGTTAGGTTACTCCTTTGCTTTTTGTTTTTAAGAAAAAAAAGAAGAAAAGAAAATAAAAATAAAAAAAAAAGAATAAAAAAAGGGGGGAGCGGGGAGGAATAGTTCCCAGGAGGAATGAAAGGGCCAAAAATCTCCCTCTGCGCCCAAGAGGACCTCAACACCGCTAGTAGCGCAGATGCAGCATGGAACCCGTGCCATACCCTACCCTTCATGCCAGTAAACCAGCAATCCGGGATAGCAACCTCACATCTGCTGAGCTACCTCGGTGGACAAAAGAGAGGGCAGCCAGATATCCGCCACAAAGCATACCTCCTTCGGCCACCACCCCCGGAATCCGAAAGGTGGCTTCCAGAGATACATCCGTCGCCCGAAAGACACCCAAAGCTACTCCGGGATACCGGAGAGGGATCGGGACATCCCCAGGCAATCCAGATTCCACAGCAAACTACGCCACCGCCAAGAACCTCAATGGAATGGGATGGACCCCGGTGTCCTTTCCCCTACCTAGGAACTAGCACACCTGTGGGAGAAATCCCAAAGGCCAAAAAGAGGAAGGGCAAAAGGGAGGGGTGGGGAGGAGGAGGAGGAGGAATGGAAAAAGGGGAGGATGGGGAGGATGGGATAGGGGAGGGGAGAATGGGGGGTAATTAGGTTCGGTCTGAGGAAGAAGACCGACAGGGCTAATTCCTCAGACCAAGAGCCTCTTCACCACGCCAAGGAGCCCCCCTTGAAGAGGTATGCTCTCAATAAAATATAAAAAAAAATACTCCATAACCCAAACCCACTGCCTCAATGCACACGACTGGCATACTGCGGCATAAGTTGGTAATACCACAAAGTATTAGCTTTAAAGACTGTAAAGGAATCAGAAGAGGAATTTACAAATCATGTGGAAACTATCGAAATTTCAATAAAAATTTGGTAATATTGGACAGACCAGATTTAATTAAAATCAGAGGGACCAAAGAGACCAGTATCCTAAAATACACAAACACATTAAGGTAGGCGAAATTGCCGACCTGGAGAGTTTAAAATTAACTTTCACGGCACATGTACGATACAGCACCTGAATTACTGGGAACGGTTAAAGTCCCATGGTTTGTATTCCCTGGAACGCAGGCGAGATGTACATGATAATATACACTTTGAAAATCCTAGAGGGATTAGTATCAAACTTGCACTCGAAAAATCACTCCCTATGAAAGCAAGACACTGCAGGAGACCTGGAGTTTACCTGGAGAGAGTTCCGGGGGTCAACGCCCCAGCGGCCCGGTCTGTGACCAGGCCTCCTGGTGGATCAGAGCCTGATCAACCAGGCTGTTGCTGCTGGTCAGGAACCGACTTTAGGTGCTTGTCCAGTGCCAGCTTGAAGACTGCCAGGGGTCTGTTGGTAATCCCCCTTATGTATGCTGGGAGGCAGCTGAACAGTCTCGGGCCCCTGACACTTATTGTATGGTCTCTTAATGTGCTAGTGACACCCCTGCTTTTCATTGGGGAGATGTTGCATCGTCTGCCAAGTCTTTTGCTTTCGTAGTGAGTGATTTTCGTGTGCAAGTTCGGTACTAGTCCCTCTAGGATTTTCCAGGTGTATATAATCATGTATCTCTCCCTCCTGCATTCCAGGGAATACAGGTTTAGGAACCTCAAGTGCTCCCAGTAATTGAGGTGTTTTATCTCCGTTATGCGCGCCGTGAAGGTTCTCTGTACATTTTCTAGGTCAGCAATTTCACCTGCCTTGAAAGGTGCTGCAACATTCCTGCAATAAAAAGCAGGGGGCGCGACGCGTACAGAGAACAGTGTCAGGGGCCCCAAGACTGTTCAACTGCCTCTCAGCATACATAAGGGGGATTACCAACAGACCTCTGGCTGTCTTCAAGAAGGCACTGGACAAGCACCTAAAGTCAGTACGTGACCAACCGGGCTGTGCTTCGTAAGTCACTGTGTGCAGCCAGCAGTAACAGCTTGATTGATCAGACCCTGATCCACCACGAGACTTGGAGTAGTTGACCCCCGAAACCTCTCCAGGTATTCCTGCTCAGGCAAGCACCCTGTGGAAAAAGTGATGCCCCTCCCAGGCATAAACCACGCCACGGTAAGGTGATCCTGCGTCGGAAGGAAGATAAGTTGAACATTTTAATGTCTGATAGATCAGAAGGAACACCACGAGACAGTGGTATGGTACGTATAAATGCCGAATTTGCAAGTCTGAATTCCCATCAGGATTCACGAGGATAGGGTCCAAAAGTTCAGATAGCTAGAATAGTTAAAGATCTACTTCAGTCCGGTTAATTATTATAATCAAAACTAAATGCCAAACCCGCAAGGGCCACTCAGCACTGCAGGGTAGAATGGGCTGAAGAAGGAACATGCAAAGAAAGACCAGCAAAGGGAAGGAGTGTGCAAGAGGAAAAGTTGCATGGGTAATGCAGTGTGCTAAAGTGAAAATACGATCATTATGAAATAAGGTAGTTTGTGACGGTCAAAGGGGGAGTCTTGCATCAAAGGTGGTCCAGTCCTGTCGAATACGAATGCTTTAGAACACAAGTATAGATATCAATACTGGCGAGTACATGTATCTAGGGAAAAAAAACTAAAAGGAGTGACATACATGAGGTTTGTATACTTAATGGGGTTTTTCCTCTTCAAGGGGGGCTCCTCGGAGTGGTGAAGAGGCTCTTGGTCTGAGGAATTAGACCTGTCGGTCTCCTTCCTCATACCGAACCTAATTACCCCCCAATCCCCCCTTCCCTATCCCATCCTCCCCTTTTCCCTTTCCTCCTCCCCCTCCCCACCCCTCCCTTTTGCTCTTCCTCTTTTTGACCTTTGGGATTTTCCCACAGGTGCGCTAGTTCCTAGGTAGGGGAAAGGGTACCAGGGTCCATCCCATTCCGTTGAGGTTCTTGGCGGTGGCGTAGTTTGCTGTGGAATCTGGATCACCTGGGGATGTCCCGATCCCTCTCCTGTTTCCCGGAGAGTGGTTTTGGGTTTCTTTTGGGCGACGGGTGTATCTCTGGAAGCCACCTTTCGGATTCCGGGGGTGGTGGCCGAAGGAGGTATGCTTTGTGGTGGATATCCGGCTGCCCTCTCTTTTGTCCACCGAGGTAGCTCGGCAGATGTGAGGTTGCTATCCCGGATTGCTGGTTTACTGGCATGATGGGTAGGGTATGGCACGGGTACCATGCTGCATCTATGCTACTTGCGGTGCTGAGGTCCTCTTGGGCGCAGAGGGAGATTTCTGGCCCTTTCATTCCTCCTAGGAACTATCCCTCCCTGGTCCCCCCTTTTTTATTTTTTTTATTTTTCTTTTCTTTTCTTTTCTTTTTTTTTCTTAAAAACAAAAAGAAAGTAACCTACCCATGGCAGCCCCAGTCCATGAACCTGATACCCCCGGGCCCCTTCTTGATACCGCACCCCGTTCTGACCCCGCCTCATCTTTGGACCACTCTTCGGACACTCCTCATGCCTCTTGCCGGTGCTGTTTCCTCACCCGCTTCAAGTACTGAAGTCTCGACTGACTAATTCGATTTATCTGACCTCCACTCTCCTTTGACTATGCTTCCGGCCTCTCCCTCTAAGGTACGGCAATTTTCGAATCGCTGGCCCATTCCACGTCAGACCAACTCTGGTCCCATGCCTAAACGCCGAGGACAATTATCTGCTGATGATACTTCTCCACCTTCTTGTTCTTCCCAGAAAAGGTCGACACGTCCGGCACTCCCTTTCCATGCTCAGTTTCAGAATGCACAATGGACTAAATTCTTCACTTTACGACCGACTTCCTCTACTGCCTATTTTTCCGACCACAGTATTGGCAAGGCACTCCTACGCCATGTTGGTAAAGATATTTCTTTTCATGCTCTTAAGAGCAGTACGTGCATCATCACTGTACAGAATGCTACCCAAGCTCATGATCTCTCTCTTCTTTCCCATATCGATACTGTTCCTGTCACTATTGAAAAACATCATTCCCTCAATTCTTGTAGTGGTACCGTCATTCTGCCCCATACCATAGTTCAACACAATTTCCAGACATGTGGCAATGACATTCTTGAACAGCTGGAACTCCAAGATCTCCCAATCCTCAAGGTAGACACTTATGTTCTTCCTGTCAGCGGGCGGAGACGATACCCTACCAATGTGGCTCGTTTAACTTTTGACAGCCATGTACTCCCATCCTCAGTTTATGTAGCAGGACATCGGTTGCAAGTTTGAAAGGTGACCCCTACACCGCAACAGTGTAGAAATTGCTGGCGATTTGGCCATCCAGCGAAATATTGCAGTTCCATAGCCGAATGCCCAGTCTGTGGTGCCGATGACCATTCTAATGTGTCTTGCAATCGACCTCCCTCTTGCCTTAATTGTCATGAGGCTCACCCTTCGTACTCTCGCCGTTGCCAAGTCTACTTAAATGAGTGGGAAATCCGTTACCTCAAAGAGGCAGGTCTCCCTTATGCCATGGCAGTTTCTCATCTCCGCCTCCAAGGGAGACTACCTCGTGTTTCTTATTCCCATGTTTCAAAACGTCCCCCCCACTTCTGGGGTCCCATCTTCTGCAGCCTCCTCTGTGGTTACCTTTCCCATAGTCACTCCTGTATCTAATTCTTTTACTGTCCTAGGCTCAGACGTCCCTACTTCAACGGCTCAGTCTGTTCTCGCTTCTTCATGTTCTCTCTCACGAGACCTCGTACGACACCTCCTCCCAATCATCCCTCTACTTCTCAGAAGTCAAAAAAAGGCCCTTTAACCCCTCCTTCCCTTCTTTCACCTCCTCATTTTACCTTCCCTGTCTCTGTACCTGGTTCTTCCCCTCTCACTGGCTCTGTTACAAGTGTAGAGGTTCACCCTCCTCCTCATACTGTACCCTCCTCCCCTGTTCCCTCCTAACTACACGAATACCACCTGGTGGTTCACACTTACACTCACTGACTCATTTGACCATAAACAGAAATATTAATCTCAATATTAAAATAATGAATCCTGTGATACTCCAATACTGAAACTATGTACTGTGCCAAAACAAAAGCATTTACATTGCTAAACTCACAAACTAGTATTTAGTCACTTAGCCATAATACCAACTTACCTCATAATTTGTAATATTTTACAAATAAGAATAAAAGTAAGTCCGCCCGAAATGCCTAGCCATGCTAAGCGTTCTAGTGGTACACTCTGTAATCACTATTTTACTACATGTAAACCACACAATAACCAAATTTCTGTATACTCAGCATTGTAATCCTTATAGAGAATAAACTTTGAATTTTAATTTGAATTTGAATTTCAATTTCAATTTTCTGAAGTGTCTTGTTCGTGGCATTTAACCGTTCCAGTATACAGTCCCAAAGCACACAGAGTAAGGCCAATTCAAAATCTTCCAATTTTGATGCTAAGCTGGCTGCTTCGCTTCTTGTAGTTGCTAACCAACCATACCCCCGGCCGGGATTGAACCCACGGTCATAGAGTCTCAAAACTCCAGCCCGTCGCGTTAGCCACTAGACCAGCTAGCCACAATAAGATTCATCCAACTAGGTATATTTCTACACCATAGGAAGGTTAGCACAGGCACCACTGAATTCTGAAACACTTGAAGCAATCTCTGAATATATTGCAGAGACCAAACCATCAATGGACACTGATCCACCCTCTGTTCCTTCTCTCTCCTCTCCTCCATCTGCGCAACTCCTTTCTTCACAGCGCACCGTTCCTTTGCTGCTTGAATGTTTTCCGCTGCCTCCGCATGTGGACTTTTCTAACCCCTCTAGTCCACAGGAACCCTTACCTGCGGATTTCAGATATCTTTATCATTGCCAATCATGGCCTATTTACAGTGGAATATACGCGGCCTCAGGGGTAACCGGGGTGAGCTTCAGATGTTACTCTCCCAGTTTTTCCCTGTTGGTGTTTGCTTACAGGAACCAAAATTATGCTCTGCTGTTTTCTCTCCCATCTCAAGCTATAATTTATTGTATTCTTCAGATCCTTTTTCTGATGGGACCTTTAATGAAAGTGCCCTTCTACGCACTGATATTCCGTACCATCAGCCATTTGTTCGTACTTCGCTGCATTACACAGCAGCCCGTATCCACTTGCAAAGGTGGTATACGCTGTTCTTTATATCTCTCTCTCCTTCTCGGGCATTATCTATTCCGGATATTGCCTCACCACCGATTCTGTTACTCGGCGATTTTAATGCCCATCATTTCCTCTGGGGGGGTCTCACTGCAATTCCCGTGGCATTCAGTTAGAGGCTTTTCTTGCCACCCATCCCCTCCATGTTTTAAATACAGGTACTCACACCCATTTTGATCCTCTGACTCTCACTCTCTTGCATCGATCTCTCAGTCTGCTCTTCCTCCGCCGTATTAGACTTCACCTGGTCAGCGATCATTTCCCAATCATTCTTACTTCCTCTTCATATCCCACGCTGGCAATTTGATCAGGCAAACTGGAACTTTACTCACAACTAACTGTTTTTAGTGAGGTTCCTTCTTCGTCCTTCATTGATGAGCTTTTACACCTCTTCTCGTCCTCTGTTTTAACCGCAGCTTCTCATTCTATACTCAACTTCGGGCAGGCATTCTCAGAAATGCGTGCCTTGGTGGTCTCCTGCTTGTGCTCGTGCAGTACGTTTGAAACGCGCTGCCTGGGGCAGGTACCGGTACAATAGAACCACAGAGAGACTTCTTGATTTTAAGCAGAAGCATGCGATCGCTCGCCGTGTCATCCGAACACTAAACGCACTTGCTGGCGAGATTATGTCTCCACCATCACCTCTGCTTCCTCTATGAGTGCAGTCTGGAAAAAAGTAAGAAAACCGAGTGGTAAATATTCTCCTCACCCGGCTCATGTTCTGCGGGTTGCTGGTGTTGATATAGCAAACCCACTAGATGTTGCCAATGAAATTGGCAATCATCTGGTCCGTATTTCTCAGGGACTCCATCTATGCCCCTCGTTTCTTTCCTCAAAGTCTGCCAGAGAGTTAGCACCCTTGGACTTTTCTTCTCTCAGAGAAGAACAGTAGTTAGTTTAGTTAGTTTAATATGTTTATTATGCACCCCATACCCATCCTGTGGGCGGTAGTCAAAAGATTACAGAGGTAGTAGGTTGGTAGACAGCAACCACCCAGGGAAGTACTACCGTCCTGCCAGATGACTGTGAAACAGAAACCTGTAACTGTTTTGCATGATGGTAGGATTGCTGGTTTCTTTTTCTGTCTCATAAACACGCTAGATAACAGGGATATCTTGCTTCTCCTACTTACACTTTGGTCACACTTCACAGACACGCACATGCATATATATATACATACATCTAGGTTTTTCTCCTTTTTCTAAATAGCTCTTGTTCTTCTTTATTTCTTCTATTGTCCATGGGTAAGTGGAAAAGAATCTTTCCTCCGTAAGCCATGCGTGTCGTATGAGGCGACTAAAATGCCGGGAGCAATGGGCTAGTAACCCCTTCTCCTGTAGACACTTACTAAAAAAGAGAAGAAGAAAAACTTTATAAAACTGGGATGCTTAAATGTGCGTGGATGCAGTGCGGATGACAAGAAACAGATGATTGCTGATGTTATGAATGAAAAGAAGTTGGATGTCCTGGCCCTAAGCGAAACAAAGCTGAAGGGGGTAGGAGAGTTTCAGTGGGGGGAAATAAATGGGATTAAATCTGGAGTATCTGAGAGAGTTAGAGCAAAGGAAGGGGTAGCAGTAAGGTTAAATGATCAGTTATGGAAGGAGAAAAGAGAATATGAATGTGTAAATTCAAGAATTATGTGGATTAAAGAAAAGGTTGGATGTGAGAAGTGGGTCATAATAAGCGTGTATGCACCTGGAGAAGAGAGGAATGCAGAGGAGAGAGAGAGATTTTGGGAGATGTTAAGTGAATGTATAGGAGCCTTTGAACCAAGTGAGAGAGTAATTGTGGTAGGGGACCTGAATGCTAAAGTAGGAGAAACTTTTAGAGAGGGTGTGGTAGGTAAGTTTGGGGTGCCAGGTGTAAATGATAATGGGAGCCCTTTGATTGAACTTTGTATAGAAAGGGGTTTAGTTATAGGTAATACATATTTTAAGAAAAAGAGGATAAATAAGTATACAAGATATGATGTAGGGCGAAATGACAGTAGTTTGTTGGATTATGTATTAGTAGATAAAAGACTGTTGAGTAGACTTCAGGATGTACATGTTTATAGAGGGGCCACAGATATATCAGATCACTTTCTAGTTGTAGCTACACTGAGAGTAAAAGGTAGATGGGATACAAGGAGAATAGAAGCATCAGGGAAGAGAGAGGTGAAGGTTTATAAACTAAAAGAGGAGGCAGTTAGGGTAAGATATAAACAGCTATTGGAGGATAGATGGGCTAATGAGAGCATAGGCAATGGGGTCGAAGAGGTATGGGGTAGGTTTAAAAATGTAGTGTTAGAGTGTTCAGCAGAAGTTTGTGGTTACAGGAAAGTGGGTGCGGGAGGGAAGAGGAGCGATTGGTGGAATGATGATGTAAAGAGAGTAGTAAGGGAGAAAAAGTTAGCATATGAGAAGTTTTTACAAAGTAGAAGTGATGCAAGGAGGGAAGAGTATATGGAGAAAAAGAGAGAGGTTAAGAGAGTGGTGAAGCAATGTAAAAAGAGAGCAAATGAGAGAGTGGGTGAGATGTTATCAACAAATTTTGTTGAAAATAAGAAAAAGTTTTGGAGTGAGATTAACAAGTTAAGAAAGCCTAGAGAACAAATGGATTTGTCAGTTAAAAATAGGAGAGGAGAGTTATTAAATGGAGAGTTAGAGGTATTGGGAAGATGGAGGGAATATTTTGAGGAATTGTTAAATGTTGATGAAGATAGGGAAGCTGTGATTTCGTGTATAGGGCAAGGAGGAATAACATCTTGTAGGAGTGAGGAAGAGCCAGTTGTGAGTGTGGGGGAAGTTCGTGAGGCAGTAGGTAAAATGAAAGGGGGTAAGGCAGCCGGGATAGATGGGATAAAGATAGAAATGTTAAAAGCAGGTGGGGATATAGTTTTGGAGTGGTTGGTGCAATTATTTAATAAATGTATGGAAGAGGGTAAGGTACCTAGGGATTGGCAGAGAGCATGCATAGTTCCTTTGTATAAAGGCAAAGGGGATAAAAGAGAGTGCAAAAATTATAGGGGGATAAGTCTGCTGAGTATACCTGGCAAAGTGTATGGTAGAGTTATTATTGAAAGAATTAAGAGTAAGACGGAGAATAGGATAGCAGATGAACAAGGAGGCTTTAGGAAAGGTAGGGGGTGTGTGGACCAGGTGTTTACAGTGAAACATATAAGTAAACAGTATTTAGATAAGGCTAAAGAGGTCTTTGTGGCATTTATGGATTTGGAAAAGGCGTATGACAGGGTGGATAGGGGGGCAATGTGGCAGATGTTGCAAGTGTATGGTGTAGGAGGTAGGTTACTGAAAGCAGTGAAGAGTTTTTACGAGGATAGTGAGGCTCAAGTTAGAGTATGTAGGAAAGAGGGAAATTATTTCCCAGTAAAAGTAGGCCTTAGACAAGGATGTGTGATGTCACCGTGGTTGTTTAATATATTTATAGATGGGGTTGTAAGAGAAGTAAATGCGAGGGTCTTGACAAGAGGCGTGGAGTTAAAAGATAAAGAATCACACACAAAGTGGGAGTTGTCACAGCTGCTCTTTGCTGATGACACTGTGCTCTTGGGAGATTCTGAAGAGAAGTTGCAGAGATTGGTGGATGAATTTGGTAGGGTGTGCAAAAGAAGAAAATTAAAGGTGAATACAGGAAAGAGTAAGGTTATGAGGATAACAAAAAGATTAGGTGATGAAAGATTGAATATCAGATTGGAGGGAGAGAGTATGGAGGAGGTGAATGTATTCAGATATTTGGGAGTGGACGTGTCAGCGGATGGGTCTATGAAAGATGAGGTGAATCATAGAATTGATGAGGGAAAAAGAGTGAGTGGTGCACTTAGGAGTCTGTGGAGACAAAGAACTTTGTCCTTGGAGGCAAAGAGGGGAATGTATGAGAGTATAGTTTTACCAACGCTCTTATATGGGTGTGAAGCATGGGTGATGAATGTTGCAGCGAGGAGAAGGCTGGAGGCAGTGGAGATGTCATGTCTGAGGGCAATGTGTGGTGTGAATATAATGCAGAGAATTCGTAGTTTGGAAGTTAGGAGGAGGTGCGGGATTACCAAAACTGTTGTCCAGAGGGCTGAGGAAGGGTTGTTGAGGTGGTTCGGACATGTAGAGAGAATGGAGCGAAACAGAATGACTTCAAGAGTGTATCAGTCTGTAGTGGAAGGAAGGCGGGGTAGGGGTCGGCCTAGGAAAGGTTGGAGAGAGGGGGTAAAGGAGGTTTTGTGTGCGAGGGGCTTGGACTTCCAGCAGGTATGCATGAGCGTGTTTGATAGGAGTGAATGGAGACAAATGGTTTTTAATACTTGACGTGCTGTTGGAGTGTGAGCAAAGTAACATTTATGAAGGGGTTCAGGGAAACCGGCAGGCCGGACTTCAGTCCTGGAGATGGGAAGTACAGTGCCTGCACTCTGAAGGAGGGGTGTTAATGTTGCAGTTTAAAAACTGTAGTGTAAAGCACCCTTCTGGCAAGACAGTGATGGAGTGAATGATGGTGAAAGTTTTTCTTTTTCAGGCCACCCTGCCTTGGTGGGAATCGGCCAGTGTGATAATAATAAAAAAAATATTTGGTCCAGGGACTGGACTCCAAAGTTTTGATAGCTGAGCAAGTTACAGAGGTAATGAACTCACAATTTACAAAGGTAATGAACTCACAATTTACAAAGGTAATGAACTCACAATTTACAAAGGTAATGAACTCCAGGTAAGTCTGGTCACAATCATGACAAGTTACAAAGGTATTTACAGATTACAGAGGTACGTAATGGGTCCAGGGACTGGGCCCCCAAAGTTTTGATAGCTGAACTAGGTACAAAGGTAATGAGCTCACAAGTTACAAAGGTAATGAATTCTGTAGAATGGTTACTTACGTTTATACTTTGGCTACAATCATGAACAAATTATAGAGTAATGAGCAAGAAGAACAGTATAATGTGCCTTTTACACTTCAATAATTGGAGGCAACACACACTGCCTGCCGATCATCGGCAGCTGGGCCCAACGACATTCATATTCGTATGCTACAACATTTACATCAGTCAGCCCTTGCAGTCCTATTATGCCTTTTCAATCTTATTTGGTCACAAGGAGTTCTTCCACAGCAGTGGAAATTTGCCATTGTTCTCCCTTTCCGCAAACCAGGCACTACGGGACATGAAGCCTCCCACTATCGTCCCATTGCTCTTACCAGTGCAGTTTGCAAAGTGATGGAACACCTGGTAAACAGACGTTTAGTGTGGTATTTAGAGACAACAGTCTCTCCACTCGTCAATATGGCTTTCGTAAGGGACGTTCTACCATAGACCCCTTACTACGCTTGGATACGTATGTTCGTAATGCCTTTGTGAATAACCACTCAGTTATTGCCATATTTTTTGACCTTGAGAAGTCATATGACACAACTTGGAGGTATATTATTTTGGCCCAAGCCCACTCCTTAGGCCTCCGAGGCAATCTACCATCCTTCCTTAAGAACTTTTTAACTGATAAACATTTCCGTGTTCGGGTTAATAATGGGCTCTCCCCGGACTTTATCCAAGCTGAGGGTGTCCTTCAGGGATGTGTTCTGAGCACAACACTTTTTCTCCTTGCTATTAATGATTTGGCCTCTAGTCTTCCATCAAATATTTGGTCATCACTATGTTGATGACTTCGCTATTGCCTGTGCAGGCGCTGACTATAACCTCATTATAGTTTCTCTCCAGCATGCAGTTGACCGTGTTTCCAATTGGGCCACCACACATGGGTTTAAATTTTCCAGCACTAAAACCCACCAAATTACTTTCACTAGACGCTCTGTCATCTCCGATCATCCTTTGTACCTCTATGGCTCCCGTATCCCCGAACGTGATAGTCAAGTTTCTGGGCATCCTCTTTGACCGTAGGTTATCCTGGAAACCTCACATTACCTCTGAAGGCAACTTGTCACAGCCGGCTGAACCTTCTTAAAACCCTTGCTCATCTTTCATGGGGAGCTGATCGTCGAACCCTCCTTCGCCTACATTCCACCCTCATTTTATTGAAACTTGATTATGGTGACCAGATCTATTCAGCGACATCTCCTGCTACTCTCTCTAGCCTTAACCCCATTCATTACCAAGGATTACGTTTATGCCTTGGTGCTTTTCGCTCTTCCCCTGTCGAGAGCCTCTATGCAGAAGCGAACGTTCCATATTTATCCGATCGCCATGATGCCCATTGCCTTCGCTACTATGTATGCTCTCATGATCTCCGCAATCCTTCCATTTATAGAATGGTCACTGATATTATTAGACTATTGCTCGCCGCCCTTGTTTACTCCGTCCCTTCTCTCTTCGCCTTCATTCGCTCTTGTCTTCTCTTCAATTACCACCTTTCTATGTTCATGTAGCATCTCACTTTTCCCTACCCCCCTGGGAAGTTCCAGCTGTTCGAGTCTGTTCTTTCTCTCTCCCTTGCTCGAAAGCCCAACTGTCTATGGTTGCTTCCCGCTCTCTTTCTTGACTACTTCCACACTCATTCTCATGCCATTGCTGTGTACACAGATGGCTTTAAGTCTCCTGACGGTGAAGGATTCCCAGCAGCATTTCCGGACAGCGTCGCACGAGGGCATTTACTATCTTCGGCTAGTATTTTTACTGCTGAATTGTATGCCATTCTTGCAGCACTTATCCATATTGCATCTATGCCTGTGTCATCATTTGTGGTTGTCTCAGACTCCCTTAGTGCTTTACAGGCTATACAGAAATTTGATACACCTCGCCCCTTAGTCCTCCGTATCCAACTTTGGCTACACTGCATCTTTACCAAGCATAAAGATTTTTTTTTTGTTGGGTCCCTAGTCATTTTGACGTACAGGGCAATGAACAAGCAGACACTGCTGCGCAGAGCAGTACATGACCTACCAGTTTCATATAGAGGTATTCCATTTACGGACTATTTTGCTGCAATATCTTCCCACCTTTACACCCATTGGCAACAACGTTGGTCTACCCTGCTCGGTAACAAACTTCAATCTATTAAACCGAGTATAGGTTACTGGCTGTCTTCTTATCACCAGTGTCGAGGTTGGGAGACTACTCTCTCCCGTCTTCGCATTGGCCATACTCGTCTTACTCATGGATATCTCATGGAGAGGCCCCCTGCTCCTCTGAGAATTGCCAGGCTCCATTATCAGTCAGCCACATTCTGTTGGACTGTCCACTTTATCAACGAGCACGAAGAATTTACCTCCGTCGTCGTCGTCGTCCTTCTCTTCTCGCTGATGGACCCACCTTTCATCCGGACTCTCTCATTGACTTTTTGACAACAACTGACTGACTTCACAAATTCTGATACCTTCAGCCCTTTCTACCTCAATCTCTTGCTACCCTCTACCCAGGGCCGGATTAAGAAGTCTCCGGGCCCTAGGCTATTCAGATTGGCGGGGCCCCTTTGCGTTACGGGTAAGCGAAGCAACCCCTTCCAGCTTGGGGGTGGGGGGGTCGGTGTGAGCCTGTTTAAGGTCTAATTAAATACATTCTGGCTATTTAGATTAAATTTAATATTATTATTACAATCAAGGGGGAAGCGCTAAACCCGGAGGATTATACAGCGCCTGGGGGGGTATGTGGAAGGCATTCAGGCTTAATTTGGGGAACTGGAGCACAGATCCAATTCCCTAAATCAAGAGCCCCTCACCAACATCAATTAAATTTAATAGGGAAAGTACTTCAAGACAACCAAAACCATTTACCAACAGCCATTATAACTATCTTGTTAAATCATACATTTTAAAGAGAATCAACTCAAGACAGCATAGTATTACTAGATTAGGCTATTCAAATAATGACATCAAGTACCCATTATATTCAGCATAACCACTACAGCACTTGTTTTCCCTTTATAAATCACTGACCATTATTGTTATCATTGCATCATGCATAAGATTATCAAATCATATAAACTACAGAAAATTGGAGAGGAATCTCCCATAGTCACCCATTAGCGGGAAAACACAGCTGTTCTGATGTAAACAAAGGTGTGTTGAATGTTGCCATCTATGGTTAGGTTCATTTATTTTTATTTTATTATTATAATCAAAAAGAAGCGCTAAGCCACAAGGGCTATACAGTGCTGCAGGGTAGGGAAGAAAGCGAGGGTATTGGATGGCAGAAGGGAGGAGGGATGATCAGTAGGTTAAAGAAAACAGCAGGGCAGGGGATAGTACGGGGGTAGGGGGTAGCAAGAGATTGAAGTAGAAAGAGCTGAAGGTATCAGAATTTGTGAAGTAAGTTAGTTGGTCAAAAAGTCAATGAGAGAGTCTGGATGAAAGGTGGGTCCATCAGCGAGAAGGGAAGGTAAAGAGAGAGCAGCAGAGCGAAGACGACAACGGAGGTAAATTCTGCGTGCTCGTTGATAAAGTGGGCAGTCCAACAGAATGTGGCTGACTGATAATGGAACTTGGCAATTCTCACAGAGAGGAGCAGGGCGCCTCTCCATGAGATATCCATGAGTAAGACGAGTATGGCCAATGCGAAGACGGGAGAGAGTAGTCTCTCAACCTCGACACTGGTGATAAGAAGACGGCCAGTAACCTATACTCGGTTTAATAGATTGAAGTTTGTTGCCGAGCATAGTAGACCAACGTTGTTGCCAACGGGTGTGAAGTTGGGAAGATATTGCAGCAAAATAGTGCATAAATGGAATACCTCTACATGAAACTGGTAGGTCATGTACTGCTGACCGCGCAGCAGTGTCTGCCTGTTCATTGCCCTGTACGTCAACATGACCAGGGACCCAACAAAAAACAATATCTTTATGCTTGGTAAAGATGCGGCGTAGCCAAAGTCGGATACGGAGGACTAGGGGGTGAGGTGTATCAAATTTCTGTATAGCCTCTAAAGCACTAAGGGAGTCTGAGACAACCACAAATGATGACACAGGCATAGATGCAATACGGATAAGTGCTGTAAGGATGGCATACAATTCAGCAGTGAAAATACTAGCCGAAGATAGTAAATGCCCTTGTGCGATGCTGTCCGGAAACACTGCTGCGGATCCTTCGCTGTCAGAAGACTTAGAGCCATCTGTGTACACAGCAATGGCATGAGGATGAGAGTGAAAGTGGCCAAGAAAATGAGAGCGGGAAGCGACCGTAGACAGTTGGGCTTTCGAGCAAGGGAGAGAGAAAGAACAGACTCGAACAGCTGGAACTTCCCAGGGGGGTAGGGAAAAGTGAGATGCTACATGTACATAGAAAGGTGGTAATTGAAGAGAAGACGAGTGAATGAAGGCGAAGAGAGAAGGGACGGAGTAAACAGGGGCGGCGAACAAATAAAGAATGTCTACTAATATCAGTGACCATTCTATAAATGGAAGGATAGCGGAGATCATGAGAGCGTACATAGTAGCGCAGGCAATGGGCATCACGGCGGTTGGATAAGGATGGAACGTTCGCTTCTGCATAGAGGCTCTCGACAGGGGAAGAGCAAAAAGCACCAAGGCATAAACGTAATCCTTGGTGATAAATGGGGTTAAGGCTAGAGAGAGTAGCAGGAGACGCCGCTGAATAGATCTGGTCACCATAATCAAGTTTCGATAAGATAAGGGTGGAATGTAGGCAAAGGAGGGTTCGACGATCAGCTCCCCATGAAAGATGAGCAAGAGTTTTAAGAAGGTTCAGCCGGATGTGGCAAGTTGCCTTCAGAGAGGTAATGTGAGGTTTCCAGGATAGCCTACGATCAAAGAGGAGGCCCAGAAACTTGACTATCACGTTCAGGGATACGGGAGCCATAGAGGTACAAAGGATGATCAGAGATGACAGAGCGTCTAGTGAAAGTAATTTGGTGGGTTTAAGTGCTGGAAAATTTAAACCCACGTGTGGTGGCCCAATTGGAAACACGGTCAACTGCATGCTGGAGAGAAACTGTAATAAGGTGACAGTCAGCGCCTGCACAGGCAATAGCGAAGTCATCAACATAGAGTGATGACCAAATATTTGATGGAAGACTAGAGGCCAAATCATTAATAGCAAGAAGAAAAAGTGTTGTGCTCAGAACACATCCCTGAGGGACACCTTCAGCTTGGATAAAGTCCGGGGAGAGCACATTATTAACCCGAACACGGAAATGCCTGTCAGTTAAAAAGTTCTTAAGGAAGGATGGTAGATTGCCTCGAAGGCCTAAGGAGTGGGCTTGGGCTAAAATATTATACCTCCAAGTTGTGTCATATGCCTTCTCAAGGTCAAAAAAATATGGCAATAACTGAGTGGTTATTTGCAAAGGCGTTACAAACATACGTATCCAAGCGTAGTAAGGGGTCTATGGTAGAACGTCCCTTACGAAAGCCATATTGACGAGTGGAGAGACTGTTGTCTCTAAATACCACGCTAAACGTCTATTTACTAGGCGTTCCATCTCTTTGCAAACTGCACTGGTAAGAGCAATGGGGCGATAGTGGGAGGTTTCATGTCCTGTAGTGCCTGGTTTGCGGAAAGGGAGAACAATGGCGGATTTCCACAGCTGTGGAAGAACTCCTTGTGACCAAATAAGATTGTAAAGGAGTAATAGGACTGCAAGGGCTGACTGATGTAAATGTTGTAGCATACGAATACGAATGTCGTCGGGCCCAGCTGCCGATGATCAGTAAGCTGAGAGTGTTGCCTCCAGTTCTTCAAGTGTAAAAGGCACATTATACTGTTCTTCTCTGAGAGAAGAAAAGTCCAAGGGTGCTAACTCTCTGGCAGACTTTGAGGAAAGAAATGAGGGGCATAGATGGAGTCCCTGAGAAATATGGACCAGATGATTGCCAATTTCATTGGCAACATCTAGTGGGTTTGCTATATCAACACCGGCAACCCGCAGAACAGGAGCCAGGTCAGGAGAATATTTACCACTCAGTTTTCGTACTTTTTTCCAGACTGCACTCATAGAGGAGATGGTGGAGACATAATCTCGCCAGCAAGTGCATTTAGCATCACGGATGACACGGCGAGCGATCGCATGCTTCTGCTTAAATTCAAGAAGTCTCCCTGTGGTTCTATTGTACCGGTACCTGCCCCATGCAGCGCGTTTCAAACATACTGCACGAGCACAAGCAGGAGACCACCAAGGCACGCATTTCTGAGAATGCCTGCTCGAATTTTGGGGTATAGAATGAGAAGCTGTGGTTAAAACGGAGGACGAGGTGTAAAAGCTCATCGATGGAGGACGAAGAAGGAACCTCTCTAAAAACAGTTAGGTGTGAGTAAAGGTTCCAATTTGCCTGATCAAATTGCCAGCGTGGGATGCGAAGACGTGGTGAATATGAAGGGAAAGTAAGAATGATTGAGAAATGATCGCTGTCATGTAAGTCCGGAAGAACAGACCAAGTGAAGTCTAATGCGGCGGAGGAAGAGCAGACTGAGAGATCGATGCAAGAGAGAGTGTGAGTCCGAGGATCAAAATGGGTGTGAGTACCTGTATTTAAAACATGGAGGGGGTGGGTGGCAAGAAAAGCCTCTAACTGAATGCCACGGGAATCACAGTGAGCCCCCCCCCCCGAGGAAATGGTGGGCATTAAAATCACCAAGTAACAGAATCGGTGGTGGTAATGACGAAACAAGAAAGGCAATATCCGGAATAGATAATGCCCGAGAAGGAGAGAGATATAAAGAACAGAGCGTATACCACCTATGCAAGTGGATACGGGCTGCTGTGTAATGCAGCGAAGTACGAACAAATAGCTGATGGTACGGAATATTAGTGCGTAGAAGAAGGGCACTTTCATTAAAGGTCCCATCAGGAAAAGGATCTGAAGAATACAATAAATTATAGCCTGAGATGGGAGAGATAACAGCAGAGTGTAATTTTGGTTCATGTAAGCAAACACCAACAGGGGAAAACTGGGAGAGTAACATCTGAAGCTCACCCCGATTACCCCTGAGGCCACGTATATTCCACTGTAAATAGGCCATGATTGGCAATGATAAAGATACCTGAAATCCGCAGGTAAGGGTTCCTACAGACTAGAGGGCTTAGAAAATTCCACATGCGGAGGCAGTGGAAAACGTTCAAGCAGCGAAGGAACGGTGCGCTGTGAAGAAAGGAGTTGCGCAGATGGAGTAGAGGAGAGAGAAGGAGCGGAGGGTGGATCAGTGTCCATTGATGGTTTGGTCTCTGCAATATATTCAGAGATTGCTTCAAGTGTTTCAGAATTCAGAGACGTCGTATGGGAGACAATATTGGAAATGGTAGGGGGAGGATGAGTCAAGATTGGAACTGTAATGGACTGTACCAAGGTAGGGGGGTCAGAAGGGTGGAGGGAACTGGAGATGCGTGGAAGGGGACAGAAGAGGCAGAAACCTGGGAGGGAACAGGGGAGGAAGGTACAGTACGAGAAGGAGGGTGAACCTCTACACTTGTAACAGAGCCAGTGAGAGGGATAGAACCAGGTACAGAGACAGGGAAGGGAAAATGAGGCGGTGGAAGATGGGTAGGAGGTGTTAACGGACCTTTTTTTGACTTTTGAGAACTAGAGGGACGATTGGGAGGAGGAGGTGTCATACGAGATCTCGTCGCTACCGAGGCTTGTGAGAGAGAACACGAAGAAGCAAGATCAGACTGAGACGTTGAAGTAGGGACGTCTGAGCCGAGGACAGCAAAAGAATTAGCTACAGGAGTGACTATGGGAGAGGTAACCACAGAGGTGGGTGCAGAAGATAGGATACCAGAAGTGGGGGGGACGTTTTGAAACACGGGAATAAGAAACATGAGGTAGTCTCCCTTGGAGGCGGAGATGAGAAACTGCCATGGCATAAGGGAGACCTTCTGCCTCTTTGAGGTAATAGATTTCCCGCTTGTTTAAGTAGACTTGACAACGGCGAGAGTATGAAGGGTGAGCCTCATGACAATTAAGGCAAGAGGGAGGTTGATTGCAAGACGTATTAGAATGGTCATCAGCACCACAGACTGGCCATTCGGCGATAGATCTGCAATATTTCGCTGGATGGCCAAATCACCAGCAATTTCTACACTGTTGCGGTGTAGGGATCACCTTTCGAACTTGTAACCGATGTACTGCTACGTAAACTGAGGATGGGAGTTCACGGCTGTCAAAAGTTAAACGAGCCACATTGCTAGGGTATCGTCTCCTCCCGTGGGCAGGAAGAACGTAAGTGTGTACCTTGAGGATTGGGAGATCTTGGAGTTCCAGCTGTTCAAGAATGTCAGTGCCACATGTCTGGAAATTTTGTTGAACTATGGTATGGGGCAGAATGATGGTACCACTACAAGAATTGAGGGAATGATGCTTTTCAATAGTTACAGGAACAGTATCAATATGGGAAAGACGAGAAAGCTCATGAGCCTGGGTAGCATTCTGTACGGTGACGATGTGCGTACCGCTCTTAAGAGCATGAAAAGAAATATCTTTACCAACATGGCGTAGGAGTGCCTTGCCAATACTGTCGTCAGAAAGATAGGCAGTAGAGGAAGTCGGTCGTAAAGTGAAGAATTTAGTCCATTGTGCAGTCTGAAACTGAGCATGGAAGGGTAGTGAAGGATGTGTCGATCTTTTCTGAGAAGAACAAGAAAGTGGAGAAGTATCATCAGCAGGTAATTGTCGTTGTCGTTTAGGCGTGGGACCAGAGTTGGTCCGACGTGGAACGGGCCGGTGATTCGAAAATTGCCACACCATAGAGGGAGAGGCCGGAAGCATAGTCAGAGGAGAGCGAAGGTCGGATAAATCGAAGGAGTCAGTCGAGGCCTCAGTACCTGAAGCGGGTGAGGAAACAGCACCGGCAAGAGGTACAGAGGCATGAGGAGTGTCCGAAGAGTGGTCCAAAGACGAGGCGGGGTCAGAACGAGGTGCGGTATCAAGAAGGGGCCCGGGGATAGCAGGTTCATGGACTAGGGCTGCCATGGTTAGGTTACTTTCTTTTTGTTTTTAAGAAAAAAAAAGAAAGAAAATAAAAATAAAAAAAAGAATAAAAAAAGGGGGGACTGGGGAGGGATAGTTCCTAGGAGGAATGAAAGGGACAGAAATCTCCCTCTGCACCCAAGAGGACCTCAGCACCGCAAGTAGTGCAGATGCAGCATGGAACCCGTGCCATACCCTACCCATCATGCCAGTAAACCGGCAATCCGGGATAGCAACCTCACATCTGCCGAGCTACCTCGGTGGACAAAAGAGAGGGCAGCCAGAAATCTGCCACAAAGCATACCTCCTTCGGCCACCACCCCCGGAATCCGAAAGGTGGCTTCCAGAGATACACCCGTCGCCCGAGACACACCCAAAGCCACCCTCCGGGATACCGGAGAGGGATGAGGACATCCCCAGGCAATCCAGATTCCATGGCAAACTACGCCACCGCCAAGAACCTCAATGGAATGGGATGGACCCCGGTACCCTTTCCCCTACCTAGGAACTAGCGTGCCTGTGGAAAAAAAAAAAAAAAAAAAGGAAGGGCAAAAGGGAGGGGTGGGGAGGAGGAGGAGGAGGAGGAGGAGGAGGAGGAAAGGAAAAAGGGGAGGATGGGGAGGATTGGATAGGGAACGGGGGATTGGGGGGTAATTAGGTTTGGTCTGAGGAAGTAGACAGACAGGTCTAATTCCTCAGACCAAGAGCCTCTTCACCACACCAAGGAGCCCCCCTGGAAGAAGATTTTATTTTATTATTTATTTGTTTTGATTAATTTTTAAAAATCAATTTTACTCTCCAAACACTTGAACTTTTTAGGTAGCTACCCCTTTGCACTTGCACCATGTACGCAGTCTTGGACGAGCCCCTGAACCCCTTGGACCGCGGGGCCCTAGGCAAATGCCTAGTTTGCCTATGTGGTAATCCAGCCCTGCCTCTACCCCCGTACTATCCCCTGCCCCGCTGTTTTCTGTAACCTACTGATCCCTCCTCCCTTCTGCCGCCCAGTACCCTCACTTCCTTCCCTACCCTGCAGCGCTGTATAGCCCTTGTGGCTTAGTGATTCTTTTTGATGATAATAATAATAATAGGGTTTTTAAACTAATCTTTAAAGTTTTTTTTTTTTTTTTTAACATTTTGCTGTTATGCTAGTGAGGTTCCTTGATCAGAGGAACTGGACTTTCCCTTTCCTAGCTGTGTGTGTGTGTGTGTGTGTGTGAGAGAGAGAGAGAGAGAGAGAGAGAGAGAGAGAGAGAGAGAGAGAGAGAGAGAGAGAGAGAGAGAGAGAGAGAGAGAGAGAGAGAGAGAGAGAGAGAGAGAGAGAGAGAGCGAGAGAGAGCGAGAGAGAGCGAGAGAGAGAGAGAGAGAGCGAGAGAGAGAGAGAGAGAGAGCGAGAGAGAGAGCGAGAGAGAGAGAGAGAGAGAGAGAGAGAGAGCGAGAGAGAGAGCGAGAGCGAGAGCGAGAGAGAGAGAGAGCGAGAGCGAGAGCGAGAGAGAGCGAGAGAGCGAGAGAGAGAGAGAGAGAGAGAGAGAGAGAGAGAGAGCGAGAGAGAATCCCATGCATATGCAGACGACTGTACACTGACATTCACTTGTCCAAGAGAAGAAATGCCAACTGCACTAAGCTACATCAATCACCAGCTAAGAGCTATATCAGCTTGGGGAAATAGATGGCAAGTAACATTTGCACCTGAGAAAATGCAAATGATGGTCTCTAGGCACCATGATGGTAATGCTGGTAATGATGGTAAGGATGAATGGGAGGGTGTTGGCACCTGGAGAAGTTGATATCCTTGGGGTGAAATTTGACTCCAAACTTACCATGAAGAACCATGTAAATCTTGCAAACAAGGCAGCCAGGAAGCTTACAACACTTCGCCGTATCTTGCATCTGCTTGACAGCAGGGCTTGCAAGATTCTGTACAAGGCACAAGTACGCTCACACCTTGAGTATGCTTCACTTTCTTGGTTTGCCTGCCCCCCCCCTTCCCTCTCATCTGCGACTGCTTGACAGTAGAGAACAGAGCAAGACATCTCATCTCTCGCCTGGACCCATCCTGGATAGACCTGTCATTTCAGCAGAGCCTTCAACACAGGAGGGATGTGGGTGGTCTTACAGTTATGTACAATGTCAATATTGTCAAAGTACCACACTTGGATCCACTTCGAGGACAGTGTGAAACAAGCTTTTATGCCACAAGACGGACAGAAAGCAGCAACTTCACAAGGGCTATACAGCATTGTGGGGTAGGGAAGGAAGCGAGGGTATTGGGCAGCAGAAGGGAGGAGGGATGATCAGTAGGTTAGAGAGAACAGCGGGGCAGGGGATAGTGTGGGGGTAGAGGGCAGCAAGAGATTGAGGTAGAAAGGGCTGAAGGTATCGGTTTGTGAAGTCAGTCAGTTGCTGTTGTTGTTAAAAAGTCAATGAGAGTCCAGATGAAAGGTGGGTCCATCAGCAAGAAGGGAAGGTAAAGAGAGCAGCGGAGCGAAGACTACGACGGAGGTAAATTCTGCGTGCTCGTTGATAAAGTTGGCAGTAACAGAATGTGGCTGACTGATAATGGAACCTGACAATTCTCACAGAGGAACAGGGCGACTCTCCACGAGATATCCATGAGTAAGAGGAGTATGGCCAATGCGAAGATGGGAGAGAGTAGTCTCCCAACCTCAACACTGGTGACAAGAAGACGGCCAGTAACCTATACTCGGTTTAATAGATTGAAGTTTGTTGCCGAGCAGAGTAGACCAACGTTGTTGCCAATGGATGTGAAGGTGGGTAGCTATTGCAGCAAAATAGTCCATAAATGAAACTGGTAGGTCATGTACTGCTGACCGCACAGCAGTGTCTACCTGTTCATTGCCCTGTACGTCAACATGACCAGGGACCCAACAAAAAACAATATCTTTATGCTTGGTAAAGATGCGGCGTAACCCAAGTTGGATATGGAGGACTAAGGGGTGAGGTGCATCAAATTTCTGTATAGCTTGTAAAGCACTAAGGGAGTCTGAGACAACCATAAATGATGACACAGGCATAGATGCAATACAGGTAAGTGCTGCAAGAATGGCATACAATTCAGCAGTAAAAATACTAGCCGCAGATAGTAAATGCCCTCGTACGACGCTGTCCGGAAACACTGCCGCGAATCCTACGCCGTCAGAGGACTTAGAGCCATCTGTGTACATTGCAATGGCATGAGAATGAGAGTGGAAGTGGTCAAGAAAAAGAGCAGGAAGCGACCGTAGACAGTTGGGCTTTCGAGCAAGGGAGAGAGAAAGAACAGACTCCAACAGCTGGAACTTCCCAGGGGGGTAGGGAAAAGTGAGATGCTACATGAACATAGAAAGGTGGTAATTGAAGAGAAGACAAGAGCGAATGTAGGCGAAGGGACGGAGCAAACAGGGGCGGCGAACAAAAAGAATGTCTACTAATATCAGTGACCATTCTATAAATGGAAGGATTTCGGAGATCATGAGAGCGTACATAGTAGCGCAGGCAATGGGCATCACGGCGATCGGATAAGGATGGAACGTTCGCTTCTGCATAGAGGCTCTCCACAGGGGAAGAGCAAAAAGCACCAAGGCATAAACGTAATCCTTGGTGATGAATGGGGTTAAGGCTAGAGTAGCAGGAGAGGCCGCTGAATAGATCTGGTCACCATAATCAAGTTTCGATAAAATGAGGGCGGAATGTAGGCGAAGGAGAGTTTGACGATCAGCTCCCCATGAAAGATGAGCAAGGGTTTTAAGAAGGTTCAGCCGGCTGCGACAAGTTGCCTTCAGAGAAGTAATGTGAGGTTTCCAGGATAACCTACGGCCAAAGAGGCCTAGAAACCTGACTATCACGTTCAGGGATACGGGAGCCATAGAGGTACAAAGGATGATCGGAGATAACAGTCTAGTGAAAGTAATTTGGCGAGTTTCAGTACTGGAAAATTTAAACCCATGCATGGGGGCCCAATTGGAAACACGGTCTACTGCATGCTGGAGAGAAACTAACAAGGTGACAGTCTGCACCTGCACAAGCAATAGCGAAGTCATCAACAGTGATCTGCCATCCAATATTTGGTCATAAGAGGCCAAATCATTTATAGCAAGGAGTGTGTTGTGCTCACAACACATCCCTGGGGGACACCTTCAGCTTGGACAAAGTCCAGGGAGAGCATATTAACCCAAACATAGAAATGTCTGTCAGTTAAGAAGTTCTTAAGGAAGGATGGTAGATTGCCTCTGAGGCCTAAGGAGTGGGCTTGGGCCAAAATATTATACCTCCAAGTTGTGTCATATGCCTTCTCAAGATCAAAAAATATGGCAGTAACCGAGTGGTTATTTGCAAAGGCATTACGAACATACGTATCCAAGCGTAGTAAGGGGTCTATGGTAGAACGGCCCTTACGAAAGCCATATTGACTAGTGGTGTGTGTCTCTAGATAACACATTAAACGTCGGTTTACCAGACGTTCTATCACTTTGCAAACTGCACTACTAGGAGCAATGGGACGATAGTGGGAGGCATCATGTCCTGTAGTACCCAATTTGTGGAAAGGGAGAACAATGGCGGATTTCCACAGCTTGGGAAGAACTCCTTGTGACCAAATAAGATTGAAGAGTTGTAAGAGGACTGTAAGGGCTGACTGATGTAAATGTTGTAACATCTGAACACGAATGCCATCAGGCCCAGCTGCTGATGATCGGCAAGCCAAGAGTGTCGCCTCCAGTTCCAGAAGTGTAAAAGGCACACAAGATTCTTTGAAAGAAAAGTAAGGGTGCTAACTCTGGCAGACTGAGGAAAGAAACGAGGGGCATAGATGGAGCCCCTGAGAAATATAGACCAGATGATTGTCAATGTCAATGGCAACATCAAGAGGGTTTGCTATATCAACACCGCCAACTTGCAGAACAGGAGTCGTCAGGAGAGTATTTACCACTGCTTCTGTACTTTTTTCCAGACTGCACTCAGAGGAAGCCGAGGTGATGGTAGAAAATCTCGGCAGCAAGTGCGTTTAGCGTAACGGATAACACAGCGAGCAACCGCTCACTTCTGCTTAAAATCAAGAAGTCTCTCTGTAGTTCTACTGTACTGGTACCTGCCCCACGCAGCGCGTTTCAAACGTACTGCCTGAGCACAAGCAGGAATCCATGTCGCGCACTTCTGAGAATGCCTTCCCAAGGTTTGGGGTATAGAATGAGAAGTTGCGGTTAAAATTGACATCCAGATGTAAAAGCTCATCAATGGAGGATGAAGGAACCTCACTAAAAGCAGCGAGTTGCGAGTAAAGGTCCCAATTTGCTCGATCAAATTGCCAGTGAGGGCTACGGAGAGGTGGTGAATATGAAGCGAGAATGATTGGAAAATGATTGCTTTCATGCAAGTCCAGTAGAACAGACCAGGCGAAGTCTAGTGCAGCGGAGGAAGAGTAGACCGAAAGATCGATGCAAGAGTATGAAAATGAGGATCAAATGAGTGGGAGTACCCATATTTAAAACAGGGGGGTGAGAAGCGAGAAAAGCCTCCAATTGAATGCCACACGAGTCACAATGAGACCCCCCCCTAGGAAATGGTGGGCATTAAAATCGCAAAGTAACAAATGGTGGTGGTAAGGATGAAACAAAAAGGCAAAATCTGGGATAGATAATGCCCGAGAAGAGAGATACAAAGAGCATATTGTAAACCACTTATTCAAGTGGATACGGACTGCAGTGTAATGCAGCGAGGTATGAACGAATAGTTGACGGTATGGAATATCATTGCATAGAAGTGCACTTTCATTAAAGGTCCCATCAGAAAAAGGATTCGAAGAATTCAATAAATTATTCCACTGTAAATAGGCCATGATTGGCAACGAGGAAAATATCAGGAATCCACAGGTAAGGGCACCTAGGAACTAGAGGGGTTAGAAAAATTATTCTTGGTGGCATCGGAAAACGTTCAAGCATCAAAGGAATGGCGTGTTGTGAAGAAAGGAGTTGTGGAGATGGAAAGGGAAGAGAAGGAACAGGAGGTGGATCAGTGTCCATTGAAGGTTTAGTCTGCAATATATTCTGAAATAGCTTCAAGTGTTTCTGAATTCAAAGACGTTGCATGGGAGACAATATTGGAGATAGGAGGGTGAGTAAAGATTGGGACAGTAATGGACTGTACCAAAGTAGAGGGGGGGGACAAAAGTGTAGGGAACTGGAGAAGTATGGGAGGGGACAGAAGAGGCAGAAACCTGGGAGGTGGCAGAAGAGGGAGAAACTTGGGAGGGGACAGGGGAGGAAGGCACAGTACAAGGAGGATGAACCTCCACACTTGTAAGAGCCAGCGAGAGGGAAAGAACCAGGCACAGACTGGAAAGGTAAAATGTGGAGGTGGAAGAAAGGGGCAAAGAGTTGAGCAATTTTTTTTTTTTTTTTTTTTTTTTTTTTTTTTTTTTTTTTTTTTGGACTTGAGAAGTAGAGGGGCGATTGGTAGAAGGTGTCGTACGAGGTCTTGTCGATACTGGGGCTTGCGAGGGAGAATGTGAAGATGTGAGAACAGACTGAGGTGTTTAAGTATGGACGTCTGAGCCCAGGACAGCAAAATTAGATACAGGAGTGACTAAGGGAGGGGCAACCACAAAAGAGGCTACAGAAGATGGGACCCCCAGAAGTGGGGGGGGAAGTTTTGAAACACGAGAATAAGAAACACTGGGTAGTCTCCCTTGGAGGTGGAGACGATAAACTGCCATAGCACAAGGGAGACCTGCAAGATGTATTAGAATGATCATCAGATTATTATTATAATCAAGGGGGAAGCGCTAAACCCGGAGGATTACACAGCCCATGGGGGGGATGAGGAAGGCATTCAGGCTTAATTCGGGGAACTGGAGCACAGATCCAATTCTCTAAATCAAGAGCCCCTCACCAACATCAAGGAACCTTCCTTGAGGGGAATGGTCATCAGAACCACAGACTGGGCATTCAGCTATAGATCTGCAATATTTCGCTGGGTGACCAAATCGCCAGCAATTCCTACACTGTTGTGGTGTAGGGACCACCTTTCAGACTTAACCGATGTCCTGCTACAAATAGGATGGGAGTTCACGGCTGTCCAAAGTTAATCGAGCCACATTGCAAGGGTATTGTCTCTGCCCGCGAGCAGGGAAAAAGTGTCTACCTTGATTATTATTATAATCAAAAAGAAGCGCTAAGCCACAAGGGCTATACAGTGCTGCAGGGTAGGGAAGGAAGCGAGGGTATTGGATGGCAGAAGGGAGGAGGGATGATCAGCAGGTTACAGAAAACAGCAGGGCAGGGGATAGTACGGGGGTAGAGGGTAGCAAGAGATTGAAGTAGAAAGGGCTGAAGGTATCAGAATTTGTGAAGTCAGACAGTTGTCAAAAAGTCAATGAGAGTGTCTGGATGAAAGGTGGGTCCATCAGCGAGAAGGGAAGGTAAAGAGAGAGTAGCAGAGCGAAGACGACGACAGAGGTAAATTCTGCGTGCTCGTTGATAAAGTGGGCAGTCCTACAGAATGTGGCTGACTGATAATGGAGCTTGGCAATTCTCACAGAGAGGAACAGGACGCCTCTCCATGAGATATCCATGAGTAAGACGAGTATGGCCAATGTGAAGATGGGAGAGAGTAGTCTCCCAACCTCGACACTGGTGATAAGAAGACGGCCAGTAACCTATACTCGGTTTAATAGATTGAAGTTTGTTGCCGAGCATAGTAGACCAACGTTGTTGCCAATGGGTGTGAAGGTGGGAAGATATTGCAGCAAAATAGTCGGTAAATGGAATACCTCTATAAGAAACTGGTAGGTCATGTACTGCTGACCGCGCAGCAGTGTCTGCCTGTTCATTGCCCTGTACGTCAACATGACCAGGGACCCAACAAAAAACAATATCTTTATGCTTGGTAAAGCTGCGGCGTAGCCAAAGTTGGATACGGAGGACTAAGGGGTGAGGTGTATCAAATTTTTGTATAGCCTGTAAAGCACTAAGGGAGTCTGAGGCAACCACAAATGATGACACAGGCATAGATACAATACGGATAAGTGCTGTAAGGATGGCATACAATTCAGCAGTAAAAATACTAGCCAAAGATAGTAAATGCCCTTGTACAATGCTGTCCGGAAACACTGCTGCGAATCCTACGCCGTCAGAAGACTTAGAGCCATCTGTGTACACGGCAATGGCATGAGAATGAGAGTGAAAGTGGTCAAGAAAAAGAGAGCGGGAAGCGACCGTAGACAGTTGGGCTTTCGAGCAAGGGAGGGAGAAAGAACAGACTCGAACAGCTGGAACTTCCCAGGGGGGTAGGGAAAAGTGAGATGCTACATGTACATAGAAAGGTGGTAGTTGAAAAGAAGACAAGAGCGAATGAAGGCGAAGAGAGAAGGGACGGAGTAAACAGGGGCAGCGAACAAATAAAGAATGTGTACTAATATCAGTGACCATTCTATAAATGGAAGGATTTCGGAGATCATGAGAGCGTACATAGTAGCGCAGGCAATGGGCATCACGGCGATCGGATAAGGATGGAACGTTCGCTTCTGCATAGAGGCTCTCGACAGGGAAAGAGCGAAAAGCACAAAGACAAACGTAATCCTTGGTGATGAATGGGGTTAAGGCTAGAGAGAGTAGCAGGAGATGCCGCTGAATAGATCTGGTCACCATAATCAAGTTTCGATAAAATAAGGGTGGAATGTAGGCAGAGGAGGGTTCGACGATCAGCTCCCCATGAAAGATGAGCAAGGATTTTAAGAAGGTTCAGCCGGCTGTGACAAGTTGCCTTCAGAGAGGTAATGTGAGGTTTCCAGGATAACCTACGATCAAAGAGGAGGCCCAGAAACTTGACTATCACGTTCAGGGATACGGGAGCCATACAGGTACAAAGGATGATCGGAGATGACAGAGCGTCTAGTGAAAGTAATTTGGTGGGTTTTAGTGCTGGAAAATTTAAACCCACGTGTGGTGACCCAATTGGAAACACGGTCGACTGCATGTTGGAGAGAAACTGTAATGAGGTGACAGTCAGCGCCTGCACAGGCAATAGCGAAGTCATCAACATAGAGTGATGACCAAATATTTGATGGAAGACTAGAGGCCAAATCATTAATAGCAAGGAGAAAAAGTGTTGTGCTCAGAACACATCCCTGGGGGACACCTTCAGTTTGGATAAAGTCCGGGGAGAGCACATTATTAACCCAAACACGGAAATGCCTGTCAGTTAAAAAGTTCTTAAGGAAGGATGGTAGATTGCCTCGAAGGCCTAAGGAGTGGGCTTGGGCTAAAATATTATACCTCCAAGTTGTGTCATATGCCTTCTCAAGGTCAAAAAATATGGCAATAACTGAGTGGTTATTCGCAAAGGCATTACGAACATACGTATCCAAGCGTAGTAAGGGGTCTATGGTAGAACGTCCCTTACGAAAGCCATATTGACGAGTGGAGAGACTGTTGTGTCTCTCTAAATACCACACTAAACGTCTATTTACTAGGCGTTCCATTACTTTGCAAACTGCACTGGTAAGAGCAATGGGACGATAATGGGAGGTTTCATGTCCCGTAGTGCCTGGTTTACGGAAAGGGAGAACAATGGCGGATTTCCACAGCTGTGGAAGAACTCCTTGTGACCAAATAAGATTGTAAAGGCGTAATAGGACTGCAAGGGCTGACTGATGTAAATGTTGTAGCATACGAATATGAATGTCGTCAGGCCCAGCTGCCGATGATCGGCAAGCTGAGAGTGTTGCCTCCAGTTCTTGAAGTGTAAAAGGCACATTATACTGTTCTTCTCTGAGAGAAGAAAAGTCCAAGGGTGCTAACTCTCTGGCAGACTTTGAGGAAAGAAATGAGGGGCATAGATGGAGTCCCTGAGAAATACAGACCAGATGATTGCCAATTTCATTGGCAACATCTAGTGGGTTTGCTATATCAACACCAGCAACCCGCAGAACAGGAGCCGGGTCAGGAGAATATTTACCACTCAGTTTTCCTACTTTTTTCCATACTGCACTCAGAGGAAGCAGAGGTGATGGTGGAGACAATCTCGCCAGCAAGTGCGTTTAGCGTCACGGATGACATGGCAAGCGATCGCATGCTTCTGTTTAAAATCAAGGAGTCTCTCTGTGGTTCAATTGTACCGGTACCTGCCCCATGCAGCGCGTTTCAAACGTACTGCACGAGCACAAGCAGGAGACCACCAAGGCACGCATTTCTGAGAATGCCTGCCCGAAGTTTGGGGTATAGAATGAGAAGCTGCAGTTAAAACGGAGGACGAGAAGAGGTGTAAAAGCTCATCGATGGAGGACGAAGAAGGAACCTCTCTAAAAACAGTTAGGTGTGAGTAAAGGTTCCAATTTGCCAGATCAAGTTGCCAGCGTGGGATGCGAAGAGGTGGTGAATATGAAGGGAAAGTAAGAATGATTGGGAAATGATCGCTGTCATGTAAGTCCGGGAGAACAGACCAAGTGAAGTCTAATGCGGTGGAGGAAGAGCAGACTGAGAGATCGATGCAAGAGAGAGTATGAGTCCGAGGATCAAAATGGGTGAGAGTACCCGTATTTAAAACATGGAGGGGGTGGGTGGCAAGAAAAGCCTCTAACTGAATTCCACGGGAATGACAGTGAGACCCCACCCCCCAGAGGAAATGGTGGGCATTAAAATCACCAAGTAACAGAATCGGTGGCGGTAATGACGAAACAAGAAAGGCAATATCCGGAATAGATAATGCCCGAGAAGGAGAGAGATAAAGAACAGAGCGTATACCACCTATGCAAGTGGATACGGGCTGCTGTGTAATGCAGCGAAGTATGAACAAATAGCTGATGGTACGGAATATCAGTGCGTAGAAGAAGGGCACTTTCATTAAAGGTCCCATCAGGAAAAGGATCTGAAGAATACAATAAATTATAGCCTGAGATGGGAGAGATAACAGCAGAGTGTAATTTTGGTTCCTGTAAGCAAACACCAACAGGGGCAAACTGGGAGAGTAACATCTGAAGCTCACCCAGATTACCCCTGAGGCCGCGTACATTCCACTGTAAATAGGCCATGATTGGCAATGATAAAGATACTTGAAATCCGCAGGTAAGGGTTCCTACGGACTAGAAGGGTTAGAAAAGTCCACATGCGGAGGCAGTGGAAAATGTTCAAGCAGCGAAGGAACGGTGCGCTATGAAGAAAGGAGTTGCGCAGATGGAGCAGAGGAGAGAGAAAGAGCGGAAGGTGGATCAGTGTCCATTGATGGTTTGGTCTCTGCAATATATTCAGAGATTGCTTCAAGTGTTTCAGAATTCAGAGATGTCATATGGGAGACAATATTGGGAATGGTAGGGGGAGGATGAGTAAAGATTGGAACTGTATTGGACTGTACCAAGGTAGGGGGGGGTGAAAGGGTGGAGGGAACTGGAGAAGCATGGCAGGGGACAGAAGACGCAGGAACCTGGGAGGTGGCAGAAGAGGAAGAAACTTGGGAGGGAACAGGGGAGGAAGGTACATTACGAGGAGGAGGGTGAACCTCTGCACTTGTAACTGAGCCAGTGAGAGGGGAAGAACTAGGGACAGACAGGGAGGGTAAAATGAGGAGGTGGAAGATGGGTAGGAGGTGTTACCGGACTTTTTTTTGACTTTTGAGAAGTAGAGGGACGATTGGGAGGTGTCGTACGAGGTCTCGTCGATACTGAGGCTTGTGAGAGAGAACTCGAAGAAGCGAGATTAGACCGAGGCATTGAAGTAGGGACGTCTGAGCCGAGGACAGCAAAAGGATTAGATACAGGAGTGATTATGGGAGAGGTAACCACAGAGGTGGGTGTAGAAGATGGGATACTAGAAGTGGGGGGACGTTTTGAAACACGGGAATAAGAAACACGTGGGAGTCTCCCTTGGAGGCGGAGATGAGAAACTGCCATGGCATAAGGGAGACCTTCTGTCTCTTTGAGGTAACGGATTTCCCGCTCGTTTAAATAGACCTGACAACGGCGAGAGTACGAAGGGTGAGCCTCATGACAGTTAAGGCAAGAGGGAGATCGATTGAAAGATGTATTAGAATGGTCATCGGCACCACAGACTGGGCATTCGGCGATAGATCTGCAATATTTCGCTGGATGGCCAAATCGCCAGCAATTTCTACACTGTTGTGGTGTAGGGATCACCTTTCGAACTTGTAACCGATGTCCTGCTATATAAACTGAGGATGGGAGTTCTCGGCTGTCAAAAGTTAAACAAGCCACATTGCTAGGGTATCGTCTCCGCCCACGGGCAGGAAGAACGTAAGTGTCTACCTTGAGGATTGCGAGATCTTGGAGTTCCAGCTGTTCTAGAATGTCGGTGCCACATGTCTGGAAATTTTGTTGAACTATGGTATGGGGCAGAATGACGGTACCACTACAAGAATTGAGGGAATGTTTTTCAAGAGTGACAGGAACAGTATCGATATGGGAAAGACGAGAGAGCTCATGAGCCTGGGTAGCATTCTGTACGGTAATGATGCGCGTACCGCTCTTAAGAGCATGAAAAGAAATATCTTTACCAACATGGCATAGGAGTGCCTTGCCAATACTATGGTCAGAAAGATAGGCAGTAGAGGAAGTTGGTCGTAAAGTGAAGAATTTAGTCCACTGTTCAGTCTGAAACTGAGCGTGGAAAGGTAGTGAAGGACGTGTCGATCGTTTCTGAGAAGAACGAGAAGGTGGAGAAGTATCATCAGCAGGTAATTGTCATTGACGTTTAGGCGTGGGACCAGAGTTGGTCCGACGTGGAACGGGTCGGCGATTTGAAAATTGCTGCACCGTAGAGGGAGAGGCCGGAAGCATAGTCAGAGGAGAGTGAAGGTCCGATAAATCGAAGGAGTCAGTCGAGGCCTCAGTACCTGAAGCGGGTGAGGAAACAGCACCGGCAATAGGTACAGAGGCATGAGGAATGTCTGAAGAGTGGTCCAAAGACGAGGCGGGGTCAGAACGGGGTGCGGTATCAAGAAGGGGCCCGGGGGTACCAGGTTCATGGACTAGGGCTGCCATGGTTAGGTTACTTTTTATTGTTTTTAAGAAAAAAAGAAAGAAAAAAAAAAAGAAAAAAAAGAAAAAAAAGGGGGGGACCGGGGAGGGATAGGTCCTAGGAGGAATGAAAGGACCAGAAATCTCCCTCCGCGCCCAAGAGGACCTCAGCACCGCAAGTAGCGCAGATGCAGCATGGAACCCATGCCATACCCTACCCATCATGCTAGTAAACTAACAATCCGGGATAGCAACCTCACATCTGCCGAGCTACCTCGGTGGACAAAAGAGAGGGCGGCCGGATATCCGCCACAAAGCATACCTCCTTCGGCCACCACCCCCGGAATCCGAAAGGTGGCTTCCAGAGATACACTCGTCGCCCGAAAGACACCCAAAGCTACTCCGGGATACCGGAGAGGGATCGGGACATCCCCAGGCGATCCAGATTCCACGGCAAACTACGCCACCGCTAAGAACCTCAACGGAATGGGATGGACCCCGGTATCCTTTCTCCTACCTAGGAACTAGCGTGCCTGTGGGAGAAATCCCAAAGGACAAAAAGAGGAAGGGCAAAAGGGAGGAGTGGGGAGGAGGAGGAGGAAAGGAAAAAGGGGAGGATGGGGAGGATGGGATAGGGGAGGGGAGATTGGGGGTAATTAGGTTCGGTCTGAGGAAGAAGACCGATAGGTCTAATTCCTCAGACCAAGAGCCTCTTCACCACGCCAAGGAGCCCCCCTTGAAGAGGTTACCATATCTGAGTAATTGAAATTTCTCATCGTTGAACTTAATATTGTTTTCTGCAGCCCACTGAAAGATTCGGTTGATGTCCGCCTGGAGCCTTGCAGTGTCTGCAATGGAAGACACTCGTGCAGATTCGGGTGTCATCTGCAAAGGAAGACACGGTGCTGTGGCTGACATCCTTGTGTATGTCAGATATGAGGATGAGGAACAAGATGGGAGCGAGTACTGTGCCTTGTGGAACAGCTTTTCACTGTAGCTGCCTCGGACTTTACTCTGTTGACTACTCTGTTCTGTTAGTGATGAAATTATAGATCCATCGACAGACTTTTCCTGTTATTCCTTTAGCACGCATTTTGAGCGCTATTACGCCATGGTCACTTATCGAAGGCTTTTGCAAAGTCTGTATATATTACATCTACATTCTTTTTGTCTTCTAGTGCATTTAGGACCTTGTAGTGATCCAATAGTCGAGACAGACAGGAGCGACCTGTTCTAAACCCATGTTGCCCTGGGTTATGTAACCGATGGGTTTCTAGATGGGTGGTGATCTTGCTTCTTAGGACCCTTTCAAAGATTATTATATGGGATAATAGTGCTATCGGTCTAGTTCTTTGCTGTTGCTTTACTGCCCCCCTTTGTGGAGTGGGGCTGTGTTGTTTTTAGTAACTGTGGGACGACCCCCGTGTCCATGCTCCCTCTCCATAGGATGGAAAAGGCTCGTGATAGGGGCTTCTTGCAGTTCTTGATGAACACGGAGTTCCACGAGTCTGGCCCTGGGGCAGAGTGCATGGGCATGTCATTTATCGCCAGTTCGAAGTCATTTGGCGTCAGGATAACATCGGATAGGCTTGTGTTAACCAAATTCTGTGGCTCTCAAAATAATTCATTTTGATCTTCGACTCAGTCTGGTTAGTGGTTTGCTAAAAACAGTGATATTGGGACTTTAGTAGCTCAGTCATTTCCTTGCTGTCACCTGTGTAGGACCCATCTTGTTTAAGTAGGGGCCCAATACTGGACGTTGTTCTCGACTGATTTGGCATAGAAGAAATACTTTGGGTTTCTTTCGATTTCATTTATGGCTTTTAGTTCTTCCTGCGATTCCTGACTCCTATAAGATTCCTTTAGCTTAAGTTCGATGCTTGCTATTTCTCTGACCAGTGTCTCCCTACGCATTTCAGATATATTTACCTCTTTCAGCCACTCTTATTCTTTTCCGTCGCCTGTAAAGGGAGCGCCTGTATTTTACATTACTACTTTTTCTTAGAGGAATAAGCCTTGTGCATACATCGAGTGCCACCAAGTTAATCTGTTCTAGGCATAAGTTGGGGTCTGTGTTGCTTAGTATATCTTCCCAGCTTATATCAGTTAGGACTTGGTTTACTTGGTCCCACTGTTTTTGTTATTGAAGTTGAATTTGGTCAATGCTCCCTTGTGACTAGTCTCATTATGTCGGTCTGGGGCTCCACACATACACGTCTGAACCTCAATTATGTTGTGATCTGAGTATATTGTTTTTGATATGGCGACATTTCTTATCAGATCATTGTTAGTGAAGATGAGGTGTAGTGTATTCTCCAGTCTTGTAGGCTCTATTTGCTGGTTTAAATTGAATTTTGTGCAGATTCAAAAGCTCGTGCGAGTGAGTTTTCATCAGAGCTGCCTCCTGGTGTTATTACTGCAACAATATTATTTGCTATATTCCTCCATTTTAGGTGCCTTAAGTTGAAATCCCCCAGGAGCAAGATGTTGGGTGCAGGAGCTGGAAGATTTTCCAGACAATGGTCAATTTTTAACAGCTGTTCCTGGAATTGCTGGGATGTTCCATCAGGAGGCTTGTAGACTACCACAATGACTAGGTTTTGGTTCTCGACCTTTACTGCTAAAACTTCCACTACATCATTTGAGGCATTTAGCAGTTCTGTGCAAACAAGTGACTCTGCAATGTACAGGCCAACCCCCCCTTTTGCCTGTTCACTCTGTCACATCTGTATAGGTTGTAACCTGGGATCCATATTTCGTTGTCCATGTGATCCTTTATGTGGGTCTCAGTGAAAGCCACGAACATTGCCTTTGCCTCTGCAAGCAGTCCACGGATGAAAGGTATTTTGTCGTTTGTTGCTGGCTTTAGACCCTATATATTTGCAGAGAATGTCATCGTACTGCTGGTATTGTTGGTACTGGGGGGGGGGATTTTTTTTCCGGCATTAGTATCTGTTGGTTTGGAGTGGAGGCCATCGACTGTGGTTCCACTCCAGGAATGACTGGATTTGGTGTACGATTTCTGCCAGTTTTTTTCCTTCCTGGCACTAAAAAACCTCTCCCTCTTGAGTGGCTGTGGCTACCCAGGTTTTCCCATGGCCTGGATGTTTTGTACCCTTTAGATGGTGTGCCTGGCAATTTAAGTTATAGCACAGTCTTTCCTGTACTGAAGAGGTACACATTTCAGGGTGAAAAAGCTTACAGGAAAGGAGTTTGCATTTTCCTGTTGTCATATGGGCATGGCATTTTCTAGGGTGGTCATAGTTGCACGTCCCATCTGTTTTTCCAGATTTCCCACGTCTGCAGATGCCAAGTGCATAGTATGTGCACAGGCTTGGTTTCCGTTTGCCTTGGGTTTTTGTGACTATTCCCTGTTGGTGCACGTTTCCCTGTCTTATTCCTATCCTCTCTAGCACCAACAATGGAGCTCCCACCAGTTTGTTTTGGCAATATATCCTCACTATTGCTAGTGGAGTCCTCTCATTTGCTATTTCCTGTGGTATTTCTAGTTTGCAATATTGGTTTTATCTTTGACTACACTTGTTTCCCCACTACGGCTCCTGTCCCCTATGAGGTCATTTATATGTATTCCTTCCTGCGTATAATTCCCGACTACCTGGACAAAATCTCCAGCTTCACCATTACTGTCTCCCAGGACAGCACTATCAGCCCCACATTTACTGAGTACCAGGACATCACCTCCAGCCTTACAGTTTCTGACTACATTGCCAGTATCAAGGGCAATACCATTCAGCCCAGACTTTTTGTTCCCATCTGTTGTAGAAAGCTTCCAGGTTGTCTATGAAAGCAGCTTTGATGTTATCCTCTTTTAATACCCTTGTAATTTTAGTCCACAGATTTTCCTCATTTGGGCATACCCAAAAACACTTCCCTGTTTTAATACTGCTTGTAGCTAGTTCTTGGATATCTGCACAAGGGGCGTGACACCAATTTCCACAAAAATGACAATTTATCCATGTGGAAGCCCGTTTGTTTGATTTATTGCAGACTACACAGCTTCATAATGATTTGAATGGTTGATTTACTGTAATTCTACTAGCAACCTCTTGAATACTCTTAATAACCTCCTTAAATGAAGCTCGAGCTATTTGCATTTCTATTTCTAACTGTACTTGTATATTGGACAGCTTACCGTGTACGTTCCCGATTTATATTTATCGTTTTGTTTGATAAGGGCGCCTACAACCCCATCTGTTTACAGTCTGCTTTATTGTCCAACGAATCCGTTTGAAACCAGTCAAAGGTTCGGACCATCAAGGGTTCGGACCAGTCGATCTGATCAGTGGGTCACTTATTTAAAACATACTGGTCGGTGATTTGGGCTAACACATTAAGGATCTACTTTAAATTATATACCCGAGTAATATGTGATTTGATTGATACAAAAGTTTAACTTGCGTGTTTAAGAACCGGTGATTTCTGGCAGCTCCTACAATGACGAACGGTCGAACCTCAACCTTTGTTACAGTTACAGTGTTCCTTTAAGTTCTTATGAGGCGAACATTCTATTAGTGGGATGGATTTGTGAAAGACCTGCCTAGTATGGGCCAACAGGCCTCCGGCAGTGTTCCTCTATTCTTATTTCCTTAAGAAGGAAACTTCTGCTTTATTTTGGGTTAGGTTTGTTGTGAAAAACTTTGACAAATTTACTTCATTGAGTCGTCCTGGGTTAAGTCTACATAACGTTCGTGTGCATGCTCAAGACCATTAAAATTTTACATTATATACCCAAAGTTAATAAAATGGCATGTTTACGTAAACCTTAATAGCAGGTACAGCTTAGGAACTTGGTTATGTTGGCCCGCTGTTATCCCAATTTGCCTTTATAGAAAATGCTAGTTAAAATTGTGCTATAATTCACGTGCCTCTTCCAATTGCCTTCACTCTTCAGCGCAGATAATTTTGAATTTAATCTAAAAGCCCTAAACTTGCTAGGGCTACACAGCCGATTTTCATAAGCCTCTCAAAATTTGCAGTAGAAACCAATTTTATAATATTGGTCCCTCTGATAATTCCTTTCCAGTTTTATTTCAAAGATTTTTCTTAATGGACGAACTAGTTTTGTGCATGTCCTAATTTGCCTTTATTGGAATTGTGGAAACTGATTAGTTACCACGTGAGAATTCAGAATTTCTAATTTACTTTCACCCCTCAAGGAAGGTTCCTTGATGTTGGGGAGGGGCTCTTGATTTAGGGAATTGGATCTGTGCTCCAGTTCCCCGAATTTAGCCTGAATGCCTTCCACATTTCCCCCCCCCCCAGGCGCTGTATAATCCTCCGGGTTTAGCGCTTCCCCCTTTATTATAATTTACTTTCAGAGATGTTCTTCCTGCGTTAGAAACCAACATTTTGCACTAGCATTTTCGCTTTTATTGACTAACGACAGTCATTTAGCAACGACTGAAACTTTCGTAACCCTCCTGAAAATACTGGCACAGTTTTAACTATATGAAGTTATATTTTTATATATTTTCCGGGAGATGGCACCAGGAGTTTGCAGTAGCAAATTGCTGCATGAAGCACTTCAGGGATGAATTTATGCCATCGAGGGGAGGGGGGATGGGAAAGTATCTACGCAATTTGTAACCCTTCCCCTTCAAGCATTTATCCCCTAAATGTTTAGTGCTCCCGTTTATTATACTTTAGTTTATAAAGACAAGACCTTTAAAAGACAATAGAAACAGAAGTTACAACGAAGTTTATTAACAGTAAAATTAATTTTTACACTAGCAGTTTGAGACTAGGTCCTTGAAGTTCACCACGGGCTAATCGACCTGCACTCGTTAGCAGGTGGGAGAGTAGCTCTGTGGGTACAGTATCAAGTTAACTACTGACATACATTAATGCAAGTATGCACATTTCATATTTATGTACAGTTATTTTTCCTCTAGAAAAAAAAAGTCTCACCTTGCTGACAGAGAACTCTGGCTGGTAGTAGTCGTACACCACCACTGTTCCCGTTTTTATGTTCTCTACTTCAACTTCACGTATTACACGGAAGTCTACGCAAGTTCTGGTTGCAGTCAACTCGTTCATGTAGACAGATACCAAGCTTCCAGCTTCCTCGTATCTTTTAACAGTTGGGTTCATCTTAAGCGCTTCGAGATCATTTTTCTCTGGTATGTAGCCCGACATCATCCTTATTTCCATGACTGCCATGTTTGAGGCGCCATCAGCAAGTATATAGGCTACACAGGCAATAATTCGCTTTGTAATGCATGCCACATCAGGCTCTGTCTTAGTCTCTACTGTCAAGCTAAAAGCTTGACCGGAGTCTGGAATAGGAATGTTGTATCTAAGGACAGCCTGTTAAGGAAAAAAAATACTTGGTAAAAAATGAGGTTTGCAATTACCTTAAGAAATACTTTACCACTTAAAAAAAATTCTTACCTGCACAACAACACAACCTTGACCTTTGATGTCTATGGAGACGTTGGTAGGGAGGTTCGTAAGCTTCACCAATTGCTGTAAGAGTTTATTCGACTCCATTACTCTGAAATTATGATTAAACCCAACAGCGGTCACAGTCAAATCTACATTTAAAGGTCCCTGGTACTGGAGTGTCTGGTACACCGACAAAGCTTGTAGAGCTACCACTGTATCCTGAGGTAAACAAGCAAAAGAAACAAGTTAGATGTAAATTACAACAAATCAGCTTTACACTATTTTATATTAATCCTCATAGTTAGTTATATGTATATTTAGTACATCTCCGTATTAACTTACTTGCGTTGAATAAAATCCGCCTTGGCCATTCCTTTCAGCGGTGACCCACTTCACAACTTTTCTTGCTAGAAGATCAGATCTGCTTGCATTACGCATCATCGCGAGAATTGCGTAACCGGCAGTTTCTACTGCTAAACCCAGGCTACTACCTGAAGTACCAATTCATTAAAGTAAATTGTCAAGATCATATTTCTAGTTCATGAAGTTTTATCTAGGTCCACAGTTTATAGTTTAGAGCTAAAAAAAATATCAAGCCAAGTATGCTCAAGTTACGCAGCAATTTCTAAAATATGAACAAAGGGGGGTGGGAATCATTCACAAACAAGTATTGCCACTGGTGGCAAAGATTTAAGGAAGTCCACCAGGGCGAAAAATCCCCAAATGCATCATGTAAGTTTACAGTGTACATGGTCATTAAACTTAACGTTGGTTCACTAAAAAGAAAATGGCTAATAGTGAAGCTTAGTTTATTTTACCCAATGTGGCAAAGTAACTAAAATTTATTGCAAATAAGCACATTCACTATGTACATACCGGATTTGGCTGGAAATTTCCAAAAAAGTGTATCAGTCTTCATTACAGCTTGGTTCAGCAACTGTTGCAGTACCTTTGGAGTGTCCTGGTGTCTGGCGAGAGCCAAGGCATAGGCCTCGAGTGCCAGGACGTAAGGGTCAAGGGTATAAGAGCTACTCAAGATACACTCTAGTGCTCCAGAAACTTCTGGTTCCGAGGGACTGGTGCCAGCCTCCAGCAGAGATATAATTACGTACGCCGTCAACGGCACAGAAGTGTCATTACCGCTAATTCCACCCTGTGAAAAATTGCATTCAACAAACAAAGGCAAGCCTCTTAAGAATTTAAAGAATGTGCTAGTGGAGATTTTACATTTAATACACGTTCACATTGCAACATGGCAGAGTTTAGTGATTGGTAAAGGTATTCTTACCGCCATGTCCTTGTGGATGACTTTCCCAACAGACCTGTAACAACCATCATGATTTTGTTGCATCTTCAGCCATGCACTAGTCTCATTCAGACGAACGTCGTCAACCTGACAATTTCATGGCAATATTAACCTTACTGTCAACCAACTAATTTCCATAATTAGTCTCCGCTTTACTAGTCTAAAAATATTTATTAATTCAATATCTCAATGCGTATGCAAGAGTCCATATTCGACCCGTCATTTTCTTCCACTACAAATTCAGTTCACATTACACAACCTTCTGGAAACATTAAATTATGTAATGCAGCTAGGTCGTTTACAACTCTTACTAGTATGTATTTGCGAGCCTGCGCAAAGGACTTTAGAACGAAAGCAGTCAGCCATGTTGAGCCAGAAGGATCAGCATTACCGAAGGCACTGTAAGATCCATCAGCACGTCGGTACAGAAGCTCGTGTTGGTAGCCTATGAAATAGACTAAATTTACTATCCAGGTTTCAATTTTAAATTTTAGTGTATACTTGCCACTACTACACTTGTCCTGATACACAGCGTAATCTGGAACTGACCTAAGTTTTGAACAAGGGTGACCGAGTGAATGCACTCTTCAAGGATAATTTCATGCTGGACACCTGTCCAGGTCATTGGCGTTCCTGGGCATGTCCCAATGTAGGATTTCATTCATTCCATTTTTATCTAACATTTCCATACCAATACATATATGTACATTTCAAGGAAAAAAAAAACCATTTCGCGAATGTAAAATTTTATCACACAGTATGAAGATTGTATTATGCATTTTATCGATTAAAAAAATACAAGTCCAAACTTAGGAAGCGTGTACATTGTGGGCAACTGCTCAAACTAAATCCTCGAGGTTGAAAGTGCTTTTTTATATTTTTGACAATCCCTATTTGGTAGTCTCATTCTTTGTGACCATAGCTTCCTCTTTCAACTCTGATATGCAGATGACCGGGACAATCATACAGGAGGAAAACGCCCTTCAAACTGTCAAACTATTTACTACAGTTTAATAGTGATTCCTGAACATTATTTCTTCAGAAGATCAGCAAAGTAAAATTCCTTGGATAAAAACCCCCGTGACGGTTTATACCCTGGTAGGGTGAAAACTTTGACGAAGTCAAACTTAAGCCAAAAAAATCCAATTAAGACTGGCACGCGTGCTTAGATTGTCAGCTACTACGTTCGCCACAATCATGTCAGGTATATACATTCCTTCACCTTCCTCCCCTTCCATTTAGTGGAGCTATTGCTAGAAAAAATGCAAGCTATGCAACAAATTTAGTTTTATGCCCTTCAGCTAACTTCACTGAAGCGTTAGCTGAAAGGCAGTTTGTAATCTGCCGATACATAAGGCTATCATTTCCAGCCTTTCATTTTCTTTTTACTATATGAAAGTTGGTTGTCAAGGCTTTGGAGGAAGAAGACTGTCTGCACTTCTGATAACCATGCTAAATGAAGAGGAACAGTAGTATTAATCTAACTCCCCACCCCCTTCGTAAATTTCCCATTTTGCATGTAGAAATGAAGCGAAGTTTCGATACAAAGGATAGTTTCGACAAGCAGTTAATTTAATGTTTATTATGCACCCACATGCCCATCCTGTGGGTGGTAGTCACCAGATTACAGAGGTACATAATGGGTCCAGGGACTGGAACCATGCAAATTCTATTTTTACAGTGAATGGTCTTTTGGCGCCAATTTTAATCTTCACTAGATATGGTTTCCGCTAACCATCCAGGTCAAGCTAAGTTTGCGAAATTGTGTATTAAAGTTTAATTACACTACAGACGAGTAGCACTTTCACTACAGACTAGTTCCGAAGGAATATTAAGCCAAGGATATCTTTACCTTAAGCTGTAGCTCAAGTCCAGCTTTCACAGGATTGTACCAACTGACCTATTCAGTTACACGACCAGGGGTAGCTAAAATGATCACAATTACCAGTTTGGCGGAATATTTACTTCACCAGTTAAAGCGAAATTAAAGGTAGTTGCGTTCATGCAGAAAAACTATTTAACTTGAATCACTATGGGTCACGTTTTAAGTGGCTAGTTTATGTTTAGCTTTAATTTTATACACCCAATACCTGAAACTGCTTGTTAAGCTTTAAAAGTTATTAATAAAAGGCTAATCTAAAGAGGTTCACATACCAGTATCCATAAACTGCAAAAGCTTCTGGCGTAGTTCAGGAGTAGTCTGTCTAGATGCGTCCAAGTATTCCAGGATGAAGATATTGGGGGCCAGGTTGATCATGTTCTGTTCTCCGCATCCATACGGCATGCGGATCAGCGAGCCAAGATTCTCCAGAAAAAAGTGTCAATCAGGAGCTTCACGGGCAGTCTTATTGTCACTAGTTTTAGACTTAAGCTATGGTATACTAAGCGGGGGTCAACTTTAGAGTCATCAGTTAGCCGAATTAGCTAAATTAGGAGAAAGTACGTAGTCAATTCAAAATATTAAATTGAGGGAAATTTAAATTAAATTAGATTAGAGTTGAACAGTACATTTATCACTCATTACTTTGAATAATCAAAAGGTTCAGCAAGCTTCAAACATTCAGTAGTTAAATTTACACTAACAATACAAACTTGACTAACGACAGTTACGATTTTAACATCACAACGCAAGAAAGATGCAAACACTTTACAATCTGTAATCCATATCTAAATCTTTCTACATCAGGAGCGTGAGTAAATTTACCAAGATTTCCAACCAATAATATATATAAAAAAAAAAGGGGGGGGGGGTCAAAGGCTAAGCTAAACCGCTCAAACTTCCACGGCATGACGACCACAGTATATGCTGTTTAGCTATTAAAGGATTCTGCCTTTTTGTTTTTCCATTTAACTAATGCCCCTCTGCACTAAATTTACTACGAGTAATGGGAAAGTAAAATATGAGAGGCCTGTATCTTTCCAAACTACAGGAAATTAAATGCATTTGCAGTTGCCAAGTGACTAGGTCGCCATTAACTGCCATAAGCAATAATCAGAAGGTCCGAGTTTAATTTTAAAATACCAAACTTATGGGCGTGTCTTCCCCTCCTGGCCTCTACTCAACCTATTAAAAATAGCCTTTTTAATTAATTAGAAAAATTCCTGCTAGAATGCCAACAGCTTAAGTATCTGGCAAAAAAGGCATCTTGCAAAGCCCTGTATGTAATTCAGAACACACAGCATGCATAGCTAGACTAGCAGCAGTCACTAGAATTCCATTATGCGTCTTTGCCAGACCACGAAGGAGCCAAGAAATTTCAACTTCAAACTACCACTAATGATTTTTAAGCCTTTTCCTTCAGATGGAAATCCTGGATGCACCATTGGCCAAGACATTTAAAGTGAAATCACACTAGCGCGACTCAGTCTCGTTACCCACCTAGTAACCATTAAAGGATCTATGGATAGTTTACCCCCCCTCCCCCGGAACAGTTTGTCGATCCCTGGAGACTAAAAAGGAAATCGAATTCTTACCCCCCCTCCCTCTTACATCCACACGTATACCTGAAGGTTTCGGGGGCGAGCGCCCCCGTTGTTACTGCTGGCTGCACGTAAACTGACATATTATAATCAAAAAGAAGCACTAAGCCACAAGGGCTATACAGCGCTGCAGGGTAGGGAAGGAAGCGAGGGTATTGGATGGCAGAAGGGAGGGGGGATGATCAGCAGGTTACAGAAAACAGCAGGACGGGGGTAGAGGGTAGCAAGAGATTGAAGTAGAAAGGGCTGAAGGTATCAAAATTTGTGAAGTCAGTTGTCAAAAAGTCAATGAGAGAGTCCAGATGAAAGGTGGGTCCATCAGCGAGAAGGGAAGGTAAAGAGTAGCGGAGCGACGACGACAGGTAAATTCTGCGTGCTCGTTGATAAAGCGGGTAGTCCAACAGAATGTGGCCGACTGATAATGGAGCTTGGCAATTCTCAGAGGAGCAGGGCGCCTCTCCATGAGATATCCACGAGCAAGACTAGTATGGCCAATGCGAAGACGGGAGAGAGTAGTCTCCCAACCTCGACACTGGTGATAAGAAGACTGCCAGTAACCTACACTCTGTTTAATAGATTGAAGTTTGTTGCCGAGCATAGTAGACCAACGTTGTTGCCAACGGGTGTAAAGGTGGGAAGATATTGTAGTAAAATAGTCCGTAAATGGAATACCTCTAAGAAACTGGTAGGTCATGTACTGCTGACCGCGCAGCAGTGTCTGCCTGTTCATTGCCCTGTACGTCAACATGACCAGGGACCCAACAAAAAACAATATCTATGCTTGGTAAAGATGCGGCGTAGCCAAAGTTGGATACGGAAGACTAAGGAGTGAGGTATCAAATTTTTGTATAGCCTGTAAAGCACTAAGGGAGTCTGAGACAACCACAAATGATGACAGGCATAGATGCAATACAGGTAAGTGCTGTAAGGATGGCATACAATTCATCAGTAAAAAATACTAGCCGAAGATAGTAAATGCCCTTGTATGATGCTGTCCGGAAACACTGCTGCGAATCCTACGCCATCAGAAGACAGAGCCATCTGTGTACACGGCAATGGCATGAGAGAGTGAAAGTGGTCAAGAGAAAGAGCGGGAAGTGACCATAGACAGTTGGGCTTTCGAGCAAGGGAGGGAGAAAGAACAGACTAACAGCTGGAACTTCCCAGGGGGGTAGGGAAAAGCGAAATGCTACATGTACATAGAAAGGTGGTAGTTGGAGAAGATGAGCGAATGAAGGCGAAGAGAGAAGGGACGGAGTAAACAAGGGCGGCGAACAAATAAACAATGTCTACTAATATAAATGGAAGGATTGCGGAGATCACAAGAGCGTACATAGTAGCGCAGGCAATGGGCATCACGGCGATCAGATAAGGATGGAACGTTCGCTTTTGTATAGAGGCTCTCGACAGGGGAAGAGCGAAAAGCACCAAGGCAAACGTAATCCTTGGTGATGAATGGGGTTAAGGCTAGAGAGTAGCAGATGCCGCTGAATAGATCTGGTCACCATAATCAAGTTTCAATAAAATAAGGGTGGAATGTAGGCGGAGGAGGGTTCGACGATCAGCTCCCCATGAAAGACGAGCAAGGGTTTTAAGAAGGTTCAGCCGGCTGCGACAAGTTGCCTTCAGAGAGGTAATGCGAGGTTTCCAGGATAACCTACGATCAAAGAGGAGGCCCAGAAACTTTACTGTATCACGTTCAGGGATACGGAAGCCATAGAGGTACAAAGGATGATCGGAGATGACAGAGCGTCTAGTGAAAGTAACTTGGTGGGTTTTAGTGCTGGAAAATTTAAACCCACGTGTGGTGGCCCCAATTGGAAACGCTGTCGACTGCATGTGGGAGAGAAACTGTAATGAGGTGACAGTCAGCGCCTGCACAAGCAATAGCGAAGTCATCAACAGAGTGATGACCAAATATTTGATGGAAGACTAGAGGCCAAATCATTAATAGCAAGAGAAAAAGCGTGCTCAGAACACATCCCTGGGGGACACCTTCAGCTTGGATAAAGTCCGGGGAGAGCACATTATTAACCCGAACACGGAAATGCCTGTCAGTTAAAAAGTTCTTAAGGAAGGATGGTAGATTGCCTCGAAGGCCTAAGGAGTGGGCTTGGGCTAAAATATTTTACCTCCAAGTTGTGTCATATGCCTTCTCAAGGTCAAAAAATATGGCAATAACCGAGTGGTTATTCGCAAAGGCATTACGAACATACGTATCCAAGCGTAGTAAGGGGTCTATGGTAGAACGTCCCTTACGAAAGCCATATTGACGAGTGGAGGGACTTAAGAGTCTAAATATCACACTAAACGTCTGTTTACTAGGCATTCCATTACTTTGCAAACTACACTGGTAAGAGCAATGGGACGATAGTGGGAGGTTTCATGTCCCGTAGTGCCTGGTTTGCGGATAGGGAGAACAATGGCGGATTTCCACAGCTGTGGAAGAACTCCTTGTGACCAAATAAGATTGTAAAGGCATAATAGGACTGCAAGGGCTGACTGATGTAAATGTTGTAGCATACGAATATGAATGTCGTCGGGCCCAGCTGCCGATGATCAGCAAGCTGAGAGTGTTGCCTCCAGTTCAAGTGTAAAAGGCACATTATACTGTTCTTCTCTGAGAGAAGAAAAGTCCAAGGGTGCTAACTCTGGCAGACTTTGAGGAAAGAAATCAGGGGCATAGATGGAGTCCCTGAGAAATACGGACCAGATGATTGCCAATTTCATTGGCAACATCTAGTGGGTTTGCTATATCAACACCAGCAACCCGACTGCACTCAGAGGAAGCAGAGGTGATGGTGGAGACAATCTCGCCAGCAAGTGCGTTTAGCGTCACGGATGACATGGCAAGCGATCGCACGCTTCTGTTTAAAATCAAGGAGTCTGGTTCTATTGTACCGGTACCTGCCCCATGCAGCGCGTTTCAAACGTACTGCACAAGCAGGAGACCACCAAGGCACGCATTTCTGAGAATGCCTGCTCGAAGTTTGGGGTACAGAATGAGAAGCTGCGGTTAAAACCGAGGACGAGGAGAGGTGTAAAAGCTCATCGATGGAGGACGAAGAAGGAACCTCTAAAAACAGTTAGGTGCGAGTAAAGGTTCCAATATGCCTGATCAAATTGCCAGCGTGGGATGCAAAGAGGTGGTGAAGTAAGAATGATTGGGAAATGATCGCTGTCATGCAAGTCCGGGAGAACAGACCAAGTGAAGTCTAATGCGGTGGAGGAAGAGCAGACAGATCGATGCAAGAGTACGAGTCCGAGGATCAAAATGGGTATGCGTACCTGTATTTAAAACATGGAGGGGGTGGGTGGCAAGAAAAGCCTTTAACTGAATTCCATGGGAATCACAATGAGACCCCCCCCCCCCAGAGGAAATGGTGGGCATTAAAATCACCAAGCAAGAGAATCGGTGGCGGTAATGACAAAACAAGAAAGTCAATATCCGGAATAGAAAATGCCCGAGAAGGAGAGAGATATAAAGAACAGAGCGTATACCACCTATGGAAGTGGATACTGGCTGCTGTGTAATGCAGCGAATTATGAATAAATAGCTGATGGTACGGAATATCAGTGCGTAGAAGAAGGGCACTTTCATTAAAGGTCCCATCAGGAAAAGGATCTGAAGAATACAATTATAGCCTGAGATGGGAGAGTTAACAGCAGAGTGTAATTTTGGTTCCTGTAAGCAAACACCAACAGGGGCAAACTGGGAGAGTAACATCTGAAGCTCACTCCGATTACCCGAGGCCGCGTATATTCCACTGCAAATAGGCCACGATTTGCAATGATAAAGATACTTGAAATCCGCAGGTAAGGGTTCCTACAGACTAGAGGGGTTAGAAAAGTCCACATGCGGAGGTAGTGGAAAACGTTCAAGCAGCGAAGGAACGGTGCGCTGTGAAGAAAGGAGTTGCGCAGATGGAGGAGAGGAGAGAGAAGGAACAGAGGGTGGATCAGTGTCCATTGATGGTTTGGTCTCTGCAATACATTCAGAGATTGCTTCAAGTGTTTCGGAATTCAGAGACGTTGTATGGGAGACAATATTGGAAATGGTAGGGGGAGGATGAGTAAAGATTGGAACTGTATTTGACTGTACCAAGGTAGGGGGGGGGGGACGAAAGGGTGGAGCGAACTGGAGAAGCATGGAAGGGGGACAGAAGAGGCAGAAACCTGGGAGGTGGCAGAAGAGGCAGAAACCTGGGAGGTGGCAGAAGAGGAAGAAACCTGGGAGCGAACAGGGGAGGAAGGTACAGTACGAGGAGGGTGAACCTCTACACTTGTAACAGAGCCAGTGAGGGGGGGAGAACCAGGGACAGATAGGGAGGGTAAAATGAGGAGGTGGAAGATGGGTAGGTGTTACAGACTTTTTTTGACTGAGAAGTCGAGGGACGATTGGGAGGTGGTGTCATACGAGATCTCGTCGTTACTGAGGCTTGCGAGAGAGAACACAAAGAAGTGAGATTAGACCGAGGCGTTGAAGTAGGGATGTCTGAGCCGAGGACAGCAAAAGGATTGGATACAGGAGTGACTATGGGAGAGGTATTATTATTATAATCAAAAAGAAGCGCTAAGCCACAAGGGCTATACAGCGCTGCAGGGTAGGGAAGGAAGCAAGGGAATTGGATGGCAGAAGGGAGGGGGGATGATCAGCAGGTTACAGAAAACAGCGGGGCAGGGGATAGTACGGGGGTAGAGGGTAGCAAGAGATACAAGTAGAAAGGGCTGAACGTATCAAAATTTGTGGAGTAAGTCAGTCGTTGTCAAAAAGTCAATGAGAGAGTCCGGATGAAAGGTGGGTCCATCAGCGAGAAGGGAAGGTAAAGAGAGAGCAGCGGGGCGAAGACGACGACAGAGGTAAATTCTGCGTGCTCGTTGATAAAGTGGGCAGTCCAACAGAATGTGGCTGACTGATAATGGAGCTTGGCAATTCTCACAGAGAGGAGCAAGACGCCTCTCCATGAGATATCCATGAGTAAGACGAGTATGGCCAATGCGAAGACGGGAGAGAGCAGTCTCCCAACCTCGACACTGGTGATAAGAAGACGGCCAGTAACCTATACTCGGTTTAATAGACTGAAGTTTGTTGCCGAGCATAGTAGACCAACGTTGTTGCCAACGGGTGTGAAGGTGGGAAGATATTACAGCAAAATAGTCCGTACATGGAATACCTCTATAAGAAACTGGTAGGTCATGTACTGCTGACCGCGCAGCAGTGTCTGCCTGTTCATTGCCCTGTACGTCAACATGACCAGGGACCCAACAAAAAACAATATCTTTATGCTTAGTAAAGATGCGGCGTAGCCAAAGTTGGATACGGAGGACTAAGGGGTGAGGTGTATCAAATTTTTGTATAGCCTGTAAAGCACTAAGGGAGTCTGAGACAACCACAAATGATGACACAGGCATAGATGCAATACGGATAAGTGCTGTAAGGATGGCATATAATTCAGCAGTAAAAATACTAGCTGAAGATAGTAAATGCCCTTGTACGACGCTGTCCGGAAACACTGCTGCGAATCCTACGCCGTCAGAAGACTTAGAGCCATCTGTGTACACAGCAATGGCATGAGAATGAGAGTGAAAGTGGTCAAGAAAAAGAGAGCGGGAAGCGACCGTAGACAGTTGGGCTTTCGAGCAAGGGAGGGAGAAAGAACAGACTCGAACAGCTGGAACTTCCCAGGGGGGTAGGGAAAAGTGAGATGCTACATGTACATAGAAAGGTGGTAGTTGAAGAGAAGACAAGAGCGAATGAAGGCGAAGAGAGAAGGGACGGAGTAAGCAGGGGCGGCGAACAAATAAAGAATGTCTACTAATATCAGTGACCATTCTATAAATGGAAGGATTGCGGAGATCATGAGAGCGTACATAGTAGCGCAAGCAATGGGCATCACGGCGATCGGATAAGGATGGAACGTTCGCTTCTGCATAGAGGCTTTCGACAGGGGAAGAGCGAAAAGCACCAAGACATAAACGTAATCCTTGGTGATGAATGGGGTTAAGGCTAGAGAGAGTAGCAGGAGATGCCGCTGAATAGATCTGGTCACCATAATCAAGTTTCGATAAAATAAGGGTGGAATGTAGGTGAAGGAGGGTTCGACGATCAGCTCCCCACGAAAGATGAGCAAGGGTTTTAAGAAGGTTCAGCCGGCTGTGACAAGTTGCCTTCAGAGAGGTAATGTGAGGTTTCCAGGATAACCTACGATCAAAGAGGAGGCCCAGAAACTTGACTGTATCACGTTCAGGGATACGTGAGCCATAGAGGTACAAAGGATGATCAGAGATGACAGAGCGTCTAGTGAAAGTGATTTGGTGGGTTTTAGTGCTGGAAAATTTAAACCCATGTGTGGTGGCCCAATTGGAAACACGGTCGACTGCATGCTGGAGAGAAACTGTAAGGAGGTGACAGTCAGCGCCTGCACAGGCAATAGCGAAGTCATCAACATAGAGTGATGACCAAATATTTGATGGAAGACTAGAGGCCAAATCATTAATAGCAAGGAGAAAAAGTGTTGTGCTCAGAACACATCCCTGGGGGACACCTTCAGCTTGGATAAAGTCCGGGGAGAGCACATTATTAACCCGAACACGGAAATGCCTGTCAGTTAAAAAGTTCTTAAGGAAGGATGGTAGATTGCCTCGAAGGCCTAAGGAGTGGGCTTGGGCTAAAATATTATACCTCCAAGTTGTGTCATATGCCTTCTCAAGATCAAAAAATATGGCAATAACTGAGTGGTTATTCGCAAAGGCATTACGAACATACGTATCCAAGCGCAGTAAGGGGTCTATGGTAGAACGTCCCTTACGAAAGCCATATTGACGAGTGGAGAGACTGTTGTGTGTCTCTAAATACCACACTAAACGTCTATTTACTAGACGTTCCATTACTTTGCAAACTGCACTGGTAAGAGCAATGGGACGATAGTGGGAGGTTTCATGTCCCGTAGTGCCTGGTTTGCGGAAAGGGAGAACAATGGCGGATTTCCACAGCTGTGGAAGAACTCCTTGTGACCAAATAAGATTGTAAAGGCGTAATAGGACTGCAAGGGCTGACTGATGTAAATGTTGTAGCATACGAATATGAATGTCGTCGGGCCCAGCTGCCGATGATCGACAAGCTGAGAGTGTTGCCTCCAGTTCTTGAAGTGTAAAAGGCACATTATACTGTTCTTCTCTGAGAGAAGAAAAGTCCAAAGGTGCTAACTCTCTGGCAGACTTTGAGGAAAGAAATGAGGGGCATAGATGGAGTCCCTGAGAAATACGGACCAGATGATTGCCAATTTCATTGGCAACATCTAGTGGGTTTGCTATATCAACACCGGCAACCCGCAGAACAGGAGCCGGGTCAGGAGAATATTTACCACTCAGTTTTCGTACTTTTTTCCAGACTGCACTCATAGAGGAAGCAGAGGTGATGGTGGAGACATAATCTCGCCAGCAAGTGCGTTTAGCGTCACGGATGACACGGCGAGCGATCGCACGCTTCTGTTTAAAATCAAGGAGTCGCTCTGTGGTTCTATTGTACCGGTACCTGCCCCATGCAGCGCGTTTCAAACGTACTGCACGAGCACAAGCAGGAGACCACCAAGGCACGCATTTCTGAGAATGCCTGCCCGAAGTTTGGGGTATAGAATGAGAAGCTGCGGTGAAAACGGAGGACGAGAAGAGGTGTAAAAGCTCATCGATGGAGGACGAAGAAGGAACCTCTTTAAAAACAGTCAGGTGTGAGTAAAGGTTCCAATTTGCCCGATTAAATTGCCAGCGTGGGGTGCGAAGAGGTGGCGAATATGAAGGGGAAGTAAGAATGATTGGGAAATGATCACTGTCATGTAAGTCCGGGAGAACAGACCAAGTAAAGTCTAATGCGGCGGAGGAAGAGCAAACTGAGAGATCTATGCAAGAGAGAGTATGAGTCCGAGGATCAAAATGGGTGTGAGTACCTGTATTTAAAACATGGAGGGGGTGGGTGGCAAGAAAAGCCTCTAACTGAATTCCACGGGAATCACAGTGAGACCCTCCCCAGAGGAAATGGTGGGCATTAAAATCACCAAGTAACAGAATCGGTGGCGGTAATGACGAAACAAGGAAGGCAAAATCCGGAATAGATAATGCCCGAGAAGGAGAGAGATATAAAGAACAGAGCGTATACCACCTATGTAAGTGGATACGGGCTGCTGTGTAATGCAGCGAAGTATGAATAAATAGCTGATGGTACGGAATATCAGTGCGGAGAAGAAGGGCACTTTCATTAAAGGTCCCATCAGGAAAAGGATCTGAAGAATACAATAAATTATAGCCTGAGATGTGAGAAATAACAGCAGAGTGTAATTTTGGTTCCTGTAAGCAAACACCAACAGGGGCAAACTGGGAGAGTAACATCTGAAGCTCACCCCGATTACCCCTGAGGCCGCGTATATTCCACTGTAAAAAGGCCATGATTGGCAATGATAAAGATACTTGAAATCCGCAGGTAAGGGTTCCTACGGACTAGAAGGGTTAGAAAAGTCCACATGCGGAGGCAGTGGAAAATGTTCAAGCAGCGAAGGAACGGTGCGCTGTGAAGAAAGGAGTTGCGCAGATGGAGCAGAGGAGAGAGAAAGAGCGGAAGGTGGATCAGTGTCCATTGATGGTTTGGTCTCTGCAATATATTCAGAGATTGCTTCAAGTGTTTCGGAATTCAAAGATGTCGTATGGGAGACAATATTGGGAATGGTAGGGGGAGGATGAGTAAAGATTGGAACTGTATTGGACTGTACCAAGGTAGGGGGGGGCGAAAGGGTGGAGGGAACTGGAGAAGCGTGGCAGGGGACAGAAGAGACAGGAACCTGGGAGGTGGCACAAGAGGAAGAAACTTGGGAGGGAACAGGGGAGGAAGGTACATTACGAGGAGGAGGGTGAACCTCTGCACTTGTAACTGAGCCAGTGAGAGGGGAAGAACTAGGGACAGAGACAGGGAGGGTAAAATGAGGAGGTGGAAGATGGGTAGGAGGTGTTACCGGACCTTTTTTTGACTTTTGAGAAGTAGAGGGACGATTGGGAAGAGGTGTCGTACGAGGTCTCGTCGATACTGAGGCTTGTAAGAGAGAACTCGAAGAAGCGAGATTAGACTGAGGCGTTGAAGTAGGGACGTCTGAGCCGAGGACAGCAAAAGGATTAGATACAGGAGTGATTATGGGAGAGGTAACCACAGAGGTGGGTGTAGAAGATGGGATACCAGAAGTGGGGGGACGTTTTGAAACACGGGAATAAGAAACACGTGGGAGTCTCCCTTGGAGGCGGAGATGAGAAACTGCCATGGCATAAGGGAGACCTTCTGTCTCTTTGAGGTAACGGATTTCCCGCTCGTTTAAATAGACCTGACAACGGCGAGAGTACGAAGGGTGAGCCTCATGACAGTTAAGGCAAGAGGGAGATCGATTGCAAGACGTATTAGAATGGTCATCGGCACCACAGACTGGGCATTCGGCGATAGATCTGCAATATTTCGCTGGATGGCCAAATCGCCAGCAATTTCTACACTGTTGTGGTGTAGGGATCACCTTTCGAACTTGTAACCGATGTCCTGCTATATAAACGGAGGATGGGAGTTCTCGGCTGTCAAAAGTTAAACGAGCCACATTGCTAGGGTATCGTCTCCGCCCACGGGCAGGAAGAACGTAAGTGTCTACCTTGAGGATTGGGAGATCTTGGAGTTCCAGCTGTTCTAGAATGTCGGTGCCACATGTCTGGAAATTTTGTTGAACTATGGTATGGGGCAGAATAACGGTACCACTACAAGAATTGAGGGAATGATGTTTTTCAAGGGTGACAGGAACAGTATCTATATGGGAAAGACGAGAGAGCTCACGAGCCTGGGTAGCATTCTGTACGGTAATGATGCGCGTACCGCTCTTAAGAGCATGAAAAGAAATATCTTTACCAACATGGCGTAGGAGTGCCTTGCCAATACTATGGTCAGAAAGATAGGCAGTAGAGGAAGTTGGTCGTAAAGTGAAGAATTTAGTCCACTGTTCAGTCTGAAACTGAGCGTGGAAAGGTAGTGAAGGACGTGTCGATCGTTTCTGAGAAGAACGAGAAGGTGAAGGTGGAGAAGTATCATCAGCAGGTAATTGTCGTTGACGTTTAGGCGTGGGACCAGAGTTGGTCCGACGTGGAACGGGTCGGCGATTTGAAAATTGCCGCACCGTAGAGGGAGAGGCCGGAAGCATAGTCAGAGGAGAGCGAAGGTCTGATAAATCGAAGGAGTCAGTCGAGGCCTCAGTACCTGAAGCGGGTGAGGAAACAGCACCGGCAATAGGTACAGAGGCATGAGGAATGTCTGAAGAGTGGTCCAAAGACGAGGCGGGGTCAGAACGGGGTGCGGTATCAAGAAGGGGCCCGGGGGTACCAGGTTCATGGACTAGGGCTGCCATGGTTAGGTTACTTCTTTCTTTTTGTTTTTAAGAAAAAAAAAGAAAGAAGAAAAGAAAATAAAAATAAAAAGAAAAAAAAAAGGGGGGACCGGGGAGGGATAGTTCCTAGGAGGAATGAAAGGGCCAGAAATCTCCCTCCGCGCCCAAGAGGACTCGACACCGCTAGTAGCGCAGATGCAGCATGGAACCCGTGCCATACCCTACCCTTCATGCCAGTAAACCAGCAATCTGGGATAGCAACCTCACATCTGCCGAGCGACCTCGGTGGACAAAAGAGAGGGCGGCCGGATATCCGCCACAAAGCATACCTCCTTCAGCCACCACCCCCGGAATCCGAAAGGTGGCTTCCAGAGATACACCCGTCGCCCAAAAGACACCCAAAGCTACTCCGGGATACCGGAGAGGGATCGGGACATCCCTAGGCAATCCAGATTCCACGGCAAACTACGCCACCGCCAAGAAACCTCAACGGAATGGGATCGACCCCGGTGTCCTTTCCTCTACCTAGGAACTAGCGTGCCTGTGGGAGAAATCCCAAAGGACAAAAAGAGGAAGGGCAAAAGGGAGGAGTGGGGAGGAGGAGGAGGAAAGGAAAAAGGGGAGGATGGGGAGGATGGGATAGGGGAGGGGAGATTGGGGGGTAATTAGGTTCGGTCTGAGGAAGAAGACCGATAGGTCTAATTCCTCAGACCAAGAGCCTCTTCACCACGCCAAGGAGCCCCCCTTGAAGAGGTATGGGAGAGGTAACCACAGAGGTGGGTGTAGAAGATGGGATACCAGAAGTGGGGGGGGGGGGACGTTTTGAAACATGGGAATAAGAAACACGTGGGAGTCTCCCTCGGAGGTGGAGATGAGAAACTGCCATGGCATAAGGGAGACCTTCTGTCTGAGGTAACGGATTTCCCGCTCGTTTAAATAGACTTGACAATGGCGAGAGTACGAAGGGTGAGCCTCATGACAGTTAAGGCAAGAGGGAGATCGATTGCAAGACGTATGAGAATGGTCATCGGCACCACAGACTGGGCATTCGGCGATATATCTGCAATATTTCGCTGGATGGCCAAATCGCCAGCAATTTCTACACTGTTGCAGTGTAGGGATCACCTTTCGGACTTGTAACCGATGTCCTGCTATATAAACTGATGGGAGTTCTCGGCTGTCAAAAGTTAAACGAGCCACATTGCTAGGGTATCGTCTCTGCCCACGGGCAGGAAGAACATAAGTGTCTACCTTGAGGATTGGAGATCTTGGAGTTCCAGCTGTTCAAGAATGTCAGTGCCACACGTCTGGAAATTTTGTTGAACTATGGTATGGGGCAGAATGACTACCACTACAAGAATTGAGGGAATGATGTTTTTCAAGAGTGACAGGAACAGTATCGATATGGGAAAGACTAGAGAGCTCATGAGCCTGGGTAGCATTCTGTACGGTGATGCGCGTACCGCTCTTAAGAGCATGAAAAGAAATATCTTTACCAACATGGCGTTACTGTGGTCAGAAAGATAGGCAGTAGAGGAAGTCTGTCGTAAAGTGAAGAATTTAGTCCATTGTTCAGTCTGAAACCGAGCGTGGAAAGGTAGTGAAGGACGTGTCGATCGTTTGAGAAGAACGAGAAGGTGGAGAAGTATCATCAGCAGGTAACTGTCGTTGGCATTTAGGCGTGGGACCAGAGTTGGTCCTACGTGGAATGGGTCGGCGATTTGAAAATTGCCGCACCGTAGAGGGAGAGGCCGGAAGCATAGTCAGAGGAGAGTGAAGGTCCAATAAATCGAAGGAGTCAGTCGAGGCCTCAGTACCTGAAGCAGGTGTGGAAACGGCACCGGCAAGAGGTACAGAGGCATGAGGAGTGTCTGAAGAGTGGTCCAAAGATGAGGCGGGGTCAGAACGGGGTGCGGTATCAAGAAGGGGCCCGGGGGTAGGAGGTTCATGGACTAGGGCTGCCATGGTTAGGTTACTTTCTTTTTTTTCTTAAAAACAAAAAGAAAATAAAGAAAAAAGGGGGGACCGGGGAGGGATAGTTCCTAGGAGGAATGAAAGGGCCAGAAATCTCCCTCCGCACCCAAGAGGACCTCAGTACCGCAAGTAGCGCAGATGCAGCATGGAACCCGTGCCATACCCTACCCATCATGCTAGTAAACTAACAATCCGGGATAGCAACCTCACATCTGCCGAGCTACCTCGGTGGACAAAAGAGGGCGGCCGGATATCCGCCACAAAGCATACCTCCTTCGGCCACCACCCCCGGAATCCGAAAGGTGGCTTCCAGAGATACACCAGTCGCCCGAAAGACACCCAAAGCTACTCCGGGATACCGGAGAGGGATCGGGACATCCCCAGGCGATCCAGATTCACGGCAAACTACGCCACCGCCAAGAACCTCGACGGAATGGGATGGACCCCGGTATCCTTTCCCCTACCTAGGAACTAGCGTGCCTGTGGGAGAAATCCCAAAGGCCGAAAAGAGGAAGGGCAAAAGGGAGGGGTGGGGGAGGAGGAGGAGGAAAGGGGAGGATGGGATAGGGGAGGCGAGATTGGGGGGTAATTAGGTTCGCTCTGAGGAAGAAGACCGACAGGTCTAATTCCTCAGACCAAGAGACTTCACCACGCCAAGGAGCCCCCCCTCGAAGAGGTAAACTGACCTATAAACCACAGCCAGGCTGATCAGGCATTTACTGTAGGTGCCTGGCCAGTGCCTTCTTGAAGACAGCCAAGAGTATGGTAATCCCCCTCGCGTATGCTGGGAGGCAGTTAGTCTTGGGGCCCCCGACACTTTTATGATCAGTGTACACGTGGCGCCCCCCCCCCCTCCCTCAGTTTTCCGTTAGGGAAATCTTGCATTTCCTGGCATCTTGCTTTAGTAAGAAGTGATTTCCGTGTACAAGTTTAGTACTCCTCCCTCTAGGATTTTCAAATATATTATGCATCTTTCTCGCTTGCGTTCCAGGGAATAAATCGACGGACTTCAACTTATCAGTAATTTAAGTTCTCTATCGTACTTGTGTACCGTGAAAATCCTCCAACTAGGAAACTAGCTCAAGAGATTGGCGGCACAATTTTTTTTTTTACCAGTAAGACTAACTATTTAAACTTTCGCCTTTGGTAAGGAGGGAAGAGTTAAACCCTTTGCGAGAAGTATTTATGAGCTTAACTCTCAAATACTTCATTTAAGTTACTATGAAAAATCTTTATACAGAAATAGTCACCTCTAGTGTTTGACCTAAGAGGTCTCCTACTACAGATACCCAGGCTCTTTCCGAACCTGGGACAGTAACTGATGGTGGAGCTATTTCCCACTGTTCTAGTGAATCTTCAGCGGCCAACTCTGGGGGAGGAAAAAAAAAAATAGGAATCACACTGAAGCAATGTTACTAGATATTTGGGAGAATAATTGAAGGAATTTGAAAATATCAGGGGGGGGAGGGGGAGAGAAATGAACCAACTACTATTGCCTGCCAAGTCACCCTTCGCCAGACACTAAGTTCTTCGGGTGACTTACCCCCGCCACCTCCCCACTAACAAGCTAAACCTATGAAGAATTTCTTTAACCACATTAACTATTAAAGCTGGTTAAAATACCACCAATAATCACCACCGCTGATCACCATTAATAAAAAAAAAGGGGGGGTGGAGGGGTAAACTTGCCCTAGTTCCACTATCTTGGCTCATGAGTCACAATTTGCACTTTCTACCCAGTTTAAGATCAAATTGAAGATTAAGATTTACTTTTTAGAAGATTTAAAAAAATTAAAGAGCCAGTAGTCTCACCAACCTTTTGGACAGGCGTATTTATTCCAAGTCTTTTCTTTTGGAAAGCCCTCTGCTTCTACTTTCATGGCCTTAATTAAAGCATCACTGGAAAAAAAAAAAATATATAGTTATCACGAGTTCAGCAAGTGTCAAATTTGCTTAAGTAGTATTATTCTCTCATTACCTTCTACTGGTGTTAAGTTGTCCTCCACAAGGCAGAACACTGGCGTGGTCTACAGAAGCAAACACGGTGATGTTTACATCACCTAGTACAAGGAAGTCTATCTTCACAGTGTTTACAACTTTATCCTTCGCCGCCACACAGGCAGTCACTCGTCCAGGTAATCCATAGTTAATTGGTTCCAGGATTTTGTAGTCTGAACTTTCCTGCAGTGTCACAGTCACCTAAAGATTATTATAAATCATACTGTAGACATTAAATTTTAACCATCACCAATGGCGTTTTGCAATTAAAATTTTTCACCGCTTAAACTTCGTATGGTTCATGCATTAGAGAGAACAAAAAAAAAAAAAAAAAAAAAAAAAAAAAAAAAAAAAAAAAAAAAAAAAAAAAAAAAAAAAAAAAAAAAAAAACACACACCCAAGTCGCCAGCAAATTTGGTAGCACGGATATTTACAAAAAATCAAGTATAGCTTAGGACAGGACTCTTACTAACATTTGTAACTAGGTTTACATCGGTCGTTGCACGAGCTGAAAGGTATCCCGTATTACCTAACACCAGTACCTTGTGCTTCAAGGAATTGTGAGGCACGAGTTTATAATGCATTTTTGAAACTAATGAAGTTTAAAAAGATTATACAGCTTGGATCCTATTCATAGTTGTCAAGCCAAAAACCATTACCATAAACTACGCAAGTACATTAAGCTTTAAGCTGCTGGGGAGTTTTACCGAGAAAAAAAAGCTTTGAAGGGTTGAAGGTAATCTCAGTAGACAAAATCTATTTTCTCCCAGTTGAGAGAGAGAAAAAAAAAAAAAACTTACAGGAAGCTGTGCTAGCTTAGTACACAACTTGCAAATTTTGCACACTGGTTTGTTGAGCACAACCTTTTAGGAGTCTAAGAACAGTTACTTTGATCAACGAAAATTACCAAATATTCAAATTAGACTTTAGACGCTATTTTGATTAATGGTACTAAATTTCTACAGCCAAGCCACTTTCCTTATAGAAAATAAACAGTAGTAAGTTTAAAGCTACCCAATACATTTTCCAGCTATTGCACAATACAACAAAATGTGCCGTAGCAGAAAACTGTATTCACTTCCTAAGAAAATTAACCATTTAGGTTTTATACAGTTTAAATTTTTTAATTAGAGGAAAGCGCTAAGACGTAGGGGATGGGGATAAGGTCAAACAGCGCCCGTGGCATAGGAGCCCTAATGGATTTAATGGGCAAAGCCAATTTTCTCAATTAGACCTCGAGGGATACTATCTAGCTCCTGTAGCTAACAATGCTAAGGATATCCTCTTTCAAAATTACAAGAGGACTAATCGGTATTAAAGCAAATTTTTTTGACTAGCCCCTTAACAGTATAAAGGTAAAAATAATGAAACGTGGTAAAGTACTAAAGTACTATAGCATTCAGACGGAAGGGAGGGGGGCCACCTATACCATTAAATATATCAACTAGGTGGATAAAAGTGTAAATTCTGAAGGCTATCAAAGCCCAGTCTCTACCCATCAACAATTTGAGAATGGTCTATATAGCAGTGTGCATAAGACACCTACGCATTCAAGTAGTACCACGAATCTTAAAGCCAATGAAATGAGAAAAGATGAGAAAATAAAGTAGTTTGACAGTTATGAAAACGAAGTTTCCCCCCCTCGTTAAACTAGTCAAAAGATAACTTACTTTATTCAAAGTACTTTACAATCTTAAATTTGCTTAAGATAAAGGAACATTTAGGTTTTGAAGATTAACAGAAGATGCGTTTCCTGAAGCTTTGAAATTTAAATTAACGGCATAAAGTAACATTTTAATAAAGGTCCAGCAATGGTACATACCAAGCTCAACAGCAAAGGCATGTATATTAATCAGACATGATTCAAAGTTAATTTCAGAATCTGTACCTGGTAATGTATGGGGCATTCTTATAGAACGAATCTAATTTTTTTTAAGCTACTGGAAAAATGCATCAAGTTGGACATGCAACCCACCGGCAGCAAGAACCTTTCATTCTTGCTGATACAGTGATGAAATTATGAAGTATCAGACTTTCTCCAGTTATGGCATGGATTCCAAAGTTCTTACCAAGATTTCCGCTCACCCAAAATAGGTAATATTCTGGACCCAAGATTCATCAGCCATTAAATACTGAAGCCTTTCAGAAAAAGTTTCATTTATGCACCTACACATTTGAATGACTTGCGAATGTTTCAACCTACTTCAGTGAGGACTTTGAAAGTTATCAGCAGTCCAAAATTGAAAGCTTTCAACAACTTGGGTCTTAGTGCACGTGAACATGCCGAGTGCTCCAGGAACTTAGACCTTGTTACTGCAAAAGTTTAAAATCTGTAGCCAACTGAACGAGCTATGATAAACTTCTGAAAGGGGTGGAAAAGTAAGGTACTTAAAAACGGTACCCCCTTTAGAGGTATGTAACAATTAACAAAACTAAAACTCTAAACATACTAAAATTATCAATTTAAAATAATTTAAAAAAAACTTACAATTACGGGAGAGCCTTAAAAGCTGGCAATTTTGGAAGGCATGGGAAAGCCACAGTTGATGGTTTTCTAAATTAGGCAAGCAAATTAAAAGTATCGGAAGGGAGAGGGGGGGGGCCATTCTCAAAGGAGGCCTCTATCCTTAGAGCATAGACTACAGTGTTAAAGGAAGAGTAGGGGGAAAGCATGGGCTACTGCCACTTCACGTGCTACAACTACCTCATTTAAGAGCCAGAGCGCAACGAACAAAATGCAAACTCTGGCATTGAGATTCAGCATAAACATACAGGCAAATGGCGATCCAGGTAATTGAAAAGCGATATCTTCACGGGGAGGATTTCTCCACGTTTGACTGAAGGCGGCAGTGTGAGGTCTAGGAAGAAAGGAGTGAAGGTGACTAGGGAAGAGTTTCGAGATATACCCACGCCTTTTTCAGGGTGAACACACACTGCCTTACCAACCCAGTCAGTTATGGTATCTGGTACTTTTAGATGCTGCTCAGTCACTCCCGACAACCTGTAATTATACCAGTTTTATACATTAGTGACCAACTTGTAACCAATGGAGTACTGAAATTTATGTAATGCAGAGAAACTTGGGGGAAGAGCAAAGATTGTATATATACTGACGGTTGCAAGATAAGGCTCCACAACCAGGTCTCTGGGAAGTTTGTTCTAGGAGTAACTGGGCCCTGGCTGCTCTCCTGGATGGACTTGCTAGTTTGTGCTAACAAGTTTGCTGCCACGTCGGGTCTAGCGTCTGCGAAGAACCTGATTGGCTGTCGCGCTATAGAAAATAAAAAATTAGGAAGTTACTCCAACTTAAATTGGGGTATTTAATCAGTTTCGAAGTATAGTTTCACATTTTCAAATTTCAACCAATAATTATCCTTGTGGGTGTAGTGCTTATTCATTAGTTATAATGCAATTACCAATAATCTGGATACATTTCAGGTCATGCATATCTGGTATTAATCTCGTGTGCTAGATATGATTTAGTCTAAGTTCCCTGAAAGGAGGTTCCTTTATTCTGGGGAAGGAGGGAAGAGCTTTAAATGAATATTTCATAGAACTATCTCCCATTCCCAGGATTGAGAACCTATAGGCTTAGCGATCATTTAATATTACCTATTTAAATTTAATGACAACCAATCACGATATTAAATTTAAAGAACCGACAATTTAATGTTTAGATTATAGATACAAGTTATTGCTTTAAATTTTAAATTGCTTCATAAATGTACTCTTCAAAGTTGGGAGCAGTTAAAAAGCATAAAGCTTTTTAGATAAATTTTTGAAATTTTTAAATATTTTGCAATCTACTTCGCCAACACGAAGTTAATGGTATGAATCATTAATGGAAAAAAGACATACCTTCCTTTTCACATGGTCTTGTTTCAATCTTCAAATCTGTGAAGACGTAGAGTCCAGATTCCTGAAATAAATTATGGTAATAACTTCAGTGACTGATGAGCCGATTATGCCTTTTTATATTAAACTTGAATCTTTAAATACTTACATCGAACATCTTAAGGGCATCCACATAATTTGTATAGTAGACTGGGAATGGAAACCGCGGAAATAAATTCTCTTCTCCATCTGGAAGAAATTTTCCCACTTATTGATGGGAAGCAACAAGGTACACAAAACATTTAATTCTTAGGTATTAGAACTAACATCTTTAGAATCTAGAACTTAAGATCAGTGATGCAAACCAAGCTAATCTGGCTCATTCTGTTACCAATGAACTTTTCTTTTTTACCAAACTTGCTCTGTAATCTAAGTTGGAATTTTTTTTTTTTATCAATACATTAACAAGCAAACGGGTACTAAAAATTAGAGATTAATTATTCATCAGAAAACTTTCTGCAAACAGCAGACTGTTGAGAGTCCTGACTGAAGATCTGTACATGACCTAGAATACAAGGCTCGTGAAAAAATTATAGTACATTATAGTGACAATCCACTAACTTTCTTTACTAGGTACTCAAGGTCTAGTCTTCATCCATTATCACTCTTTTGCCCTTTGTGTTTTATACATTAATTACTAGCTATTTCATTGTGCAAGCCCTCAAATTTAATACCAAAGGAAAAAAAATCCTTAAACATGCCAACACCCATAGTATTTACATAATCTATCAGTGAAAGATTCTGTATTCTCCAAAGCCACTAAATCTACCTCAGATTAGTTAAGGATTGTGTGAAAGTAGCGCACCAGCGACTTATCTATAGTTCGGGAGGGGGGCCTCTGCTCAAATAATTTTAGCCAGCATGATAGTTTATTTAAGCAAGACATGCCACACCTGTTTAAACCGACTAAAAATTACCTTTCGTAGGAAGGTAAGACGTTCCTTCCAATTGTTTCCTACAATATTCGTAGTCATTAACTTGGCTGTTGAGCCAAGGATATATTTTGAAGTTTTCAACGTAGCTAAATAATGTATCCAATGTGATGGGGTCTGGTGCATCCGACAGCAGTTCGGTGCTTTTGTCTACAACACCTGTAGAAAAAGCATTAAACCTTTTCACATGAAAACTTCATTTAGCTGAAAATAGTTAAAATTAAATTAGCAGCACGTAAACAATTTAATTAAATCTAGATATATTTTGGCTCACTAGTACTGTGTACATTAACTTAAAAGTTATATTGATGGGGCACCGAACTCACCCAGACTGCACAAAGAATTAGGTTCAGCGGATAGAGTAAACATTGTGAGGTCACCGGGTTGAACTTGTGGCACCTGCCAAGTCAGAGCGACAGGGTAAGCCAAACATTTTTCAATTTTGAGTTCCCGTGCGTCAGAAACCACTTCTCCGTCCATCCTTGTGTACCAAGCTATCACCTGCACAATTACAAAAGACAAGTCAACTTTCACTAGCTGCATTTGGTTTTAATCACAGTACCGTTAATACAACTAAAAAAATGGCGTGGAAGTTAAAGCCTGTCTATATGGATGTATCTTTCTAGTTAAGTAATCGCCATACTTGGATTTTTAGAAAATAGTTTAATGCTAGACCTTAGCACAAGGTGTACGTTATGAAGCTAATTTTTTTTTTTGGTAAAACGTTCAACTGCAAGAATTATGAATTTCACTAAACCATTAGTCTTATTTTTTTTTTCAGAGCAAAATTTAATACTAGTTAAGCGTGATAACTGGTTAGTTAGTTTAATGTTTATTATGCACCCCATACCCATCCTGTGGGCGGTAGTCAAAAGATTACAGAGGTACACAATTGGTCCAGGGACTGGACTCCAAAGTTTTGATAGCTGAGCAAGTTACAGAGGCAATGAACTCACAATTTACAAAGGTAATGAACTCCAGGTAAGTCTGGTCACAATCATGACAAGTTACAAAGGTATGAAGTGGTATTTGCAAATTTGAGGGAGATAAATTAATCCCGAATACCATGAACCTTCCAGTACACTAGCTCCATAATTTATGCAGACCTGAAGGGGCATTGTCCTATTATCAGACTGATCTTGTGTTGGCAGATTTATACATAAAGCCTTAACTTGAAAGATTAATCCATTAAAAAATGTAGTTCACACTGTTTAAGGGACAGGTAGAAGTTTCAGTAAAATATTTTAAGCTGATAGGAAAACATTCTTGGCTGTACCCATTGGGAATAAGAGTTACTGGTTCATGAATATTCTCACGGCCATGGTAAACAGTTTTGTACGATGGCTAACCATGGCAGTTGGAGAAACCATTGGAGGTAGATCAATAGCAATACTTAGGAAGCCTCTTATAATCTCGCTTGGGGGATGGGGAAGATCATCCACGAGGCTCTCCATTCTAACAGGCAGCTCCTCTTCCACTAGATGGTATTCTTTAACTTGCCAGTATTGGATCTGTCCACGCGATACCACCTGTCCACACAATCTTAATAAATACCATGGCTGGAAAAAGCTAATTATCTAGAAAAATAAAGCTATGGGTAATGGTCCATTATCTCTTAGTTCTATATCAAAAGCAGTAATAAATTGTGGATGTGTACCACTACATTCATAATTTAAAAATAAGGGGGGGGGGAGCCTTGCCTGTAGGTGGATTTCTGCTGTAGGCTGGGATGCAGAATACCACAGTGTGAGCATATGTTGCCTAGGATGACCATCAGCACAGGGCAATTGACCATCTGGTGCACTGATTAGAAGGGAAGAGTTCGAAGGAGAGTAGTAATGTTCAATGGCCTTGTAGAAGGTGCCTTCATCCATGCCGGCACGACAGTCCAAAGCTTTCATCTGGATAATTACATCGAGGGGTACGAGGTAAAACGTTAATAAAACTTTTGTGCAAGCTTTTCCAACGCCTGCACACCTTTCAGATCAATAACAATTAAGGCTACTAAAAAGTGATCGTTTAAAATAGGTACATTATAATCAAGGGGAAAGCGCTAAACCCGTAGGATTATACAGCGCCTGTAGAAGGTATTCAGGTTTAATTCAAGGAACTGGAGCACAGATCCAATTCCCTATATCAAGAGCCCCTCAGCAGCATCAAGGATGCTTCATTGAGGGGATATGTATATAGTTCTTTTGTAGGTCATCTAAATTCTTCAGTTTTAAGGGAGACGGAGCAGCATCAGTTAAATATTTGCCAAAGTACCTTTAAAAAAAGTTCAGTTCATTAAGATTTATTCAAAATATTTTTAGCTAAAAATACATTGCTCAACCTTAAAGGTTGAAATTTATTAATTAATCTCGGCACGGTTTTACGAAGGGGCGTTCGTCTTAGGAATTTATTTTCACCAAGGTATTTGAAGAGGTAAATCATGGTATTGAACGATAATGTATATGGACTTAAGGCTTTCTATAGTTCCACACAAGAGGCTCTTGGGGGAAACCAGAGGCACACGGAATAGAAATTTTTCCTGGGTAGAGGCACGGTTGACAAATAGGCAGCAGAGTTTGCATAAAGGGGAGAAATCAGAATGAGGGGAAGTCACAAGCGGTGTTCCTCAGGGGTCAGTGTTGGGCCCCTTGTTCACAATTTACATAAAAGACTAGGGGGGGGGGAATTTGCAGACACCAAAATAGACTTTCCAATTCATTCTAACGAGGACAGCACTCCAGGAGGATTTGAATAAACTGATGCAGTGGTGGGAGACGTGGCAGATGCAGTTTAATAGACAAATTCAAAGTTCTAAATGTTGGACAGGAAAATAACCATGCCAAACAATATAGATCTTAATATTAAGGATTGCGAAAGTAAGAGTGTTAGTAGTAATCTGAAACCAAGAGCGCAAAAGTGTTCGCAATAAAACTAAATCGTTGGCTTCATATAAGTATAAATAATAGAAGTCCGCAGGCCTCATTAGATTTTGCTGCACAGTTCTGGTCACCGTTACAGAATGGATATAAATGCACTGGAAAACTTATAAAGGAGGATGACAAAGTTGATCCTACGTATCAAATCTTCCCTATGATTATCGACCGAGGACCCTGAATATACACTCTAGAAAGGCGTAGAATTAGGGGGGATATGACTGGTGTATATAAATGGTGAACAGGAATTAATAAAGGCAGGTTCATGAGCTGTTCCGGGGTTTGTACAGAGGGGAGGATCTAAGGGAGTGTGAGGCAGCGTTACGGGTGATGGCTTTGGTTCGAGACTAAAGGAAGGTTAGGGTGAGGGTTTTACAAAGTGCGATGGGGAGGCTTGAGGCGCAGGTGGGGGGGGGGGGAGAGGAGCTCTACCCAATTTACGATTGGGCATCTATCTGGGAGAGGTTCAGGAGGTTGAGGTTGCAACCACGGGTGAGGGAGGTCATGTTTCCGTTTTTTTCGTCTGCGTACTTTAATTGTATACCATACCCCCGGCCGGGATTGAACCCGCGGTCATAGAGTCTCAAAACTCCAGCCCGTCGCGCTAACCACTAGACCAGCTAGCCACAATAAGATTCATCCAACTAGGTATATTTCTACACCATACATTCGGGGGAAGGGGGGGTTAGTTACTATCTGGGAGACTAGGAGTTTTAAAATGCTGTACTTACCGAGAGCCTTTTGGTCGAGTATGACGGGAGGACTATTGTTAACAAACCATCTTCAGGAACCACCATCACTGTACACTTGTTTGAAGCACACAGCTCCACTGCTACCCCTGAGGCAGCAGATTTGTCTGGTAGCTCTGCTCTTACCTGAAGAGATGAACTAAATACATTGTCTAAGCTTAAGTGTTACTTTCACTTTCAAAGATCTCGCAAAATTCGTACTTTATATAGTTTGGGAAAGCTCTCGAGATCAGCGGAGAATACAGCCTTCAATATTTTGGTTAATTAGAAGTGTTCAGCGGCCAGTTTTGTTTAAAGAAAAACTGATGACAAAGCGACTTGCCTGGACGGTGTATGGAAGGTAATGCTTCATGTATGTATCCTCATTCACAGATCTGAAAGTTACTTCAGTGTGGAAGACACTTATGACTGCCTCGCCTGAGAGCTCCACCCCAGTGCCTTCCTCAGTGACCCTGGCCACTGCTAGTAGAGTGTACACCTGGCAGTCTATTACTTGCAATTCAGCCGCACTGAACACGAAATCTTGGCACTCAAATATCTGTACCAGGTGAAACATTAAATTTATAGAGGCATACTCTTCCCCTCAATTTAACATTCGAGGGGAATGTTAAGTGTACAGTAAGCATGCATTTTAAATATGCTAATAGCTTCAATGTATTGAAGATTACAAGAGTGAATATCCATCAGCCTTTACATTCTGACCGGGGGGGGGGGGGATTTTGATGCACGTCTGGAAAAATAGACTAAAAGAGGTCCAATACAGTATGTTAAACAATTTACTATAATTTATGTAAACTAAGACTATTTAGATGGTACAATACTGCTAACTGCTGCGGTAGTTTTGCTGCAAGAAAGACTTGCGAGTTTCCTGGAATTTGAAGTGCAGCAATAGTGATTGCGAAGTATTCATACCTAAAACTGTTACTCGAAACTGGCACCACCTCTATAAAGGCAGATGTTACTCGGTAAGTAGCCCATCGCAAAAGAACCGTCGCTGACACTTAGTATCTGCAGTCATTAACTTAAACTCTTACAATGGAAGCAAGGAAGCCCAGTTTAGTTTTGGCTTAAATAGTTATGCATTTTAAAGAATTCCTCAATTTATGGCGATAGTTTAACTCCTCACGGAAAGAGCCACGTTTTAACCAGTTTTAGTTTGCTTGCTTTATTTGGGTAATGAAATTATGCTGTCTATACACTAGACCTGTATATTTTGGTGCATTTTCCCAAAACGAATTAAAAAAAAAGGGGGGGGGGGAGGTTAGAGTTAATTTACAAGGTATTAGTTTAAAATGGGAGTGTAAGGTAATTCAACTAGGGTTGCCAGTATACATTTTAAAATAAATTAAAAATGTTTCTGCATGTAAAAATGGGAAGACATTTTATGGTCAGACTAACAGTGTTTTCCTTGGTGACGTTTGATAAGCATTGTCTACTTTGCCCATTGTTCACCTCTATCCTCGCCGTGCCGTTCACTGGTTGACCAAACGTGTATCTGGGAAAAAAAAAAAAAAAGCCATGAGCGCCAGCTTTATTTATTAACACTGCATTAACTAAGTCAGTGTCCTACCTTGCACAGACGTTAATTGTAAAGTGGTTATCCGTGATCAGAACGTATTTTGTGGCCATCACCGTCACTTCAAAGCGTGGCAGAACGTACTGTTCTACTTTAAAAGTCATCGTCCTCTTGCTCTCGGTAGATTCTACGTGGATTGTGTATGTACCCTACAAAAGAGGTGGCAATTCACTTAATTTGTTTTAAGACTAATGCTAAAGATAATTTAGATTAATTAGACTAGGGTACTGTACCTGCTCAAGTTCATCAGCCAGTTGAAACGAGAGATGGACCAAACCATTACAATTGTCAACGTTGAGCCACTGTGCTACGCGGGTATCAGAGGTAGTAGTTATCCACACGAGAGAGTACTGCGGAAATGTTAGATTAAGATAATTTTGGTTTAATTTATTTTTCTCGGCAGAGCATTTAAACTAGTAGATTTTTCATCCTTTCCCCCTCCCCCTCACTGGTTAGTCATTGCTGCTTTTACACAAATAACCCGCACATAAAAGAGAAGCTTACGACGACGTTTCGGTCCGACTTGGACCATTGAGTGACTGTCAATGGTCCAAGTCGGACCGAAACGTCGTAAGCTTCTCTTATGTGCGGGGGGGGTGGGTGGGGGTGTGTGGGTGGGTGTGTGTGTGTGTGTGTGTGTGTGTGTGTGTGTGTGTGTGTGTGTGTGTGTGTGTGTGTGTGTGAGTGTGTGTGTGTATCGTTCCAGTCACGGTATTGTGCCTTTTTGTTATTTATTGCTGCTTTTAATCTGGTACTAAGGCAGCCAAAAATTAAATAACTACGCATACCGTGTCAGTGTAAAGTATTTAGACCGTGCCTTACCAGAAGGCAACGGAAGAGCACTGATGAGACTTGGATAATCTCAAAGTAAAAGAAAAATACCCTAACTGCAGTTTAAACTACCAAACTTGTACAAGTTTATGCCACGAGTCTTCCATATTGGTAGTGGTACCTGCAAAGTGGCGGCTTAAACATTGCTGATTAAACATCCTGATTAAATAGGGGGCGAACACGTCCAAAAAGTAGGATTTTTTCCGAAAAGCTAACCGTACACCTGCTACTGGACAGAAAAGGCACATCAGGCGAGCACCATGTACTCTTAGCCTCTATTTTAGTCCCTTTCCCCAGAAAGGCATTCATCCAAGAAAAAAAGATGGAATACTTTAACTAAAAATTTAAATTAAAAAAAAAATCAAAAATTATCGAAACTAGTGGAACTTTCACGTGAGTAAATACAATGAGACTTGTTGCTTGGGTAGTACTTAGTACCATTCATCTACAATAAAGTACTTATTCTGTTAGTGGGTTAGATTTGTGAAGGACCTGACTAGTATGGGCCAACAGGCGTACTGCAGCGTTTCTCCTTTAAGTTATCTTAGTGAAGTAGCAAAGCGAAAGTCACTGGAAAATTAAATTGTTCGTCAGCATCATATATACACAGGTAAAGGGCCTGGAGCACCTGGCAACAAGCGAATTGTGTGCCAGAGCCTCCAGCAACATTCGAAAAAGGATTTTTGATAAAGGGACGCAAGCCCATGGTCTGCCGGAAATACCAGGCTTTGACTTAAGAGGGAAGGGTGTGTAGGATATTTTCTGTATTGCAGACATTTGTGCAACATGGGAATCTTTATTGAAGAAACTTCTCGCCAATACAGATCGGAAAGTTGTATGGAGAAGAGCGAGGTACTCAGTCCTTCAGCCTGGAGTCTTCAGTCCAGTCTTGTAGGGTCAGCCATACAAAGGCTCCACGATTGCTCTTACATAATTAACTGCCGCCCGTGGTATGGTTTATTAACTGCAAGAGTCTTATTTGAAATGTTAGAAGCACTACTAGTATGGCACAGCTGTCAACTGAAAAGATGTCCAGCAGCTACCAGACATGTTACTAGGTGGTTTAAGTTCCACCTTTGGGGAATTACAGGTCACCTTAGTACTGCAAATAAGTTAATTGTTAGAGCTAAATACCGAGGTCATGCATTGTAGTCTCGTTTGTCTAAAAGGTCTAGCCTTTGGTAGGAAAAACTTATAGACATTGGGCCAAAAGCAAACATACGCAAATGGGGGGGGGGGAAGGGGGGAATTTTTTTTACCATGTAGGTCTAGTCAGTAAATCCAGTTTAAAGTTTCCCACGTCTAAGATGAGCTTTCCCAGATGATTGCACGACCCTTGTCTGTTTAGCACTTTTTATAATTTTCCCCAGAGGGAGGCTGGATAAAGTCAATCTTTCGCCCTTCACTAATGCACAAAGTACAAAGTGGATGGTATTTACTAAATTTAATAAAGGACAGGCAGAGCAGCAGAACATGTGGATCTGGTTAGCAATCAGATATTACAGTGGACAAAATATGATAATCTAAGATTTGCCACAATGGGCAAGATTCATAGTAAATATGAGAAAGAAAAAAATGCTAATCCTATAAAAACTAGTCATTCAGCAGTGAGCATTTAATGAATATATACGTAGACTAAAAGGCGGCCAGGATTCGAGGTGAAAGCTTACACTGGTCAAGGTAAATTTTTTTTTTTTGAATCCTGAATTCAAATTAAGAGGCTAGTCCAACATTTACGGACTTAAACAGAACCCTTAGGGAATGATTTAACCAATAAGGGAGAATATCAAACCTTAACCCGTAAACTGTCCAAACTTTTATATAAGTTTTTTCAACACTTGAAAACTTAAAGTAGATTTTTTTTACAGGTTAATCTTCGACTGCAGACTACTGCTGGACAATGGTGAGGAGAGGGTAATGCAGAACAGTGAAGCCTGAAGACTTAAATTTAAGACTAATGCAAATTAGTAGTGTATATAATTTGTGTTAAAGTTGGCGCTGTATGCACCACTATCCAGGCATTACAGACCTAGAGTACAAAACTTTCGCGGCACACAAGTACGATAATACACCTAAATTACTGGGAACTGTTGAAGGTCCTTTATCTGTATTCCCCGGAACGCAGGCGAAAGATACACTTTGAATGTCTTTGGGATGGGGGTAGTATTGGTACCAAACCTACACACGAAAATCTCCATGAAAGCGAAAGATGGCAGGAGATGAAACATTTTCCCGATGAAAAGCAGGGGCGCCACAAGCAAATAGAACACTAAGTGTCCGTGGCCACAAGACTTCAACCTCCTCCCAGCATACACAAGGGGGATTACCAATAGACCCCTGGCTGTTCAAGAAGGCACTAGACAGGCACCTAGTCGGTACCTGATCTACCGGGCTATGGTTCGTACGTCAGCTTGCGTGCGGCCAGTAGTAACAGCCTGGATGATCAGACCCTGATCCACCATGAGGCCTAGTCTCGGACCGAGCAGCGGGGGCGTCGACCCCCGAAACCCTCTCCAAATAAACTCCAGGTAAGTAACGTTAAATCTTTAATAGGCCAAGTCTTTTATACAAGTCTTAAAAAAATTAAGTTTTACTAAAATCAATTAGTGATAGGCATTAAGATAATTAATGCCTATCACTAATTGATAAAGGAACAAAAGTTATAATTTTTACAAAAAAAAAAAAAAAAAAAAAAAAAAAAAAAAGCAAAAGTTCCAGTCATTTCAGGGAACCCATTCATTAAATCTAAATTTAGACTTCCGGCCCTTCGTGCTCTTAAAACGGAAATTTGTACATTTACGATGGCGATACCAGTATCTGTAGTAGTCAAATGCAGTGATCACAAGTTAGATACGAGTTAGATATTAGTCAAAAAGTGAAAGCTTTTAAATAACAGCAATTTTCTGGTTTTGGCATTTTAATTAGAGAAAAATGCTATAAAATTCTAACAATAGGAAGTACACGTAGTGTTTACTTTCTTACCTTTTGGGTAGAGATGTGCATGTAAGGCCCGGACAGTGTGAGAATTCTGAACTGAACTATCTGGCCTGGTAGGTAGAGGGACTTGTCAGTTTGAATGAAAATCATCGGGGAAATGGGTCTAAGGCTGAGAGGGGCAGTGTGGTTGAAGTGTGTCCCGTGCAGTTGACCCGTCAGTTCCACTATGCCACTAGTGTACGTAGTTTTTGGCACAACTATTTCTTCACACCAAGCTCCTTTACCTGCAAAAGAGTAAAATTTTTCATGCTGGTCATAAACTGGATCGTAAACATTACTACAGACTAATGCGTATACTTGCTAATTAGATAACGGAGAGTGAAATTGAAGTGGCTATGTACCGTTTTGCCCACTTTAGGGGCGGAAAGTTAAACTGTCGAGTAATAAAATTTAAGACTAGTACTTTATTAAGGACTAATACTGCATGGGTAATTCAAGTAGGAGAAACTTTTAGAGGGTGTGGTAGGCAAGTTTGGGGTGCCAGGTGTAAATGATAATGGGAGCCCTTTGAACTTTGTATAGAAAGGTGTTTAGTTATAGGTAATACATTAAGAAAAAGAGGATAAGTATAAAAGATATGATGTAGGGCGAAATGACAGTAGTCTGTTGGATTATGTATTGGTAGATAAAAGACTTTAGTAGACTTCAGGATGTACATGTTGATATAGGGGCAACATATCAGACCACTTTCTAGTTGTAGCTACACAGTAAAAGGTAGATGGGATAAAAGGAGAATAGAAGCATCAGGGAAGGGAGGTGAAGGTTTATAAAATAAAGAGGAGGCAGTTAGGGTAAGATAAACAGCTACTGGAGGATAGATGGGCTAAAGAGCATAGGAAATGGGGTCGAAGAGGTATGGGATAGGTTTAAAAATGTCGTGTTAGAGTGTTCAGCAGAAGTTTGTGGTTACAGGAAAGTGGGTGCGGGAAGGAAGAGCGATTGGTGGAATGATGTAAAGAGTAGTAAGGGAGAAAAAGTTAGCATATGAAGTTTTTACAAAGAAGTGATGCAAGGAGGGAAGAGTATATGGAGAAAAAGGTTAAGAGTGAAGCAATGTAAAAAGAGCAAACGAGAAAGTGGGTGAGATAAACAAATTTTGTTGAAAATAAGGTTTTGGAGTGAGATTAACAAGTTAAGGAAGCCTAGAGATCAAATGGATTTGTCGGTTAAAAATAGGAGAGGAGAGTTATTAAATGGAGAGTTAGAGGTATTGGGAAGATGGAGGGAATATTTTGAGGAATTGTTAAATGTTGATGAAGATTGGGAAGGTGTGACCGTGTATAGGGCAAGGAGGAATAACATCTTTGAGTGAGGAAGAGCCAGTTGAGAGTGTGGGGGAAGTTCGTGAGGTAGTAGGTAAAATGAAAGGGGGTAAGGCAGCGGGGATTGATGGGATAAAGATAGAAATGTTAAAAGCAGGTGGGGATATAGTTTTGGAGTGGTTGGTGCAATTATTTAATAAATGTATGGAAAAGGGTAAGGTACCTAGGGATTGGCAGAGAGCATGCATAGTTCCTTTGTATAAAGGCAAAGGGGACAAAAAGAGTGCAAAAATTATAGGGGGATAAGTCTGTTGAGTATACCTGGTAAATTGTATGGTAGAGTTATTATTGAAAGAATTAAGAGTAAGACAGAATATGATAGCAGATGAACAAGGAGGCTTTAGAAAAGGGATGTGTGGACCAGGTGTTTACAGTGAAACATAAGTGAACAGTAGTATTTAGACAAGGCTAAAGGTCTTTGTGGCATTTATGGATTTGGAAAAGGCGTATGATAGGGTGGATAGGGGGGGGGGGCCAATGTGGCAGGTGTATGGTGTAGGAGGTAGGTTACTGAAAGCAGTGAAGAGCTTTTACGAGGATAGTGAGGCTCAAGTTAGAGTATGTAGGAAAGAGGGAAATTATTTCCCAGTAAAAGTAGGCCTTAGACAAGGATGTGTGATGTCACCGTGGTTGTTTAATATATTTATAGATGGGGTTGTAAGAGAAGTAAATGCGAGGGTCTTGGCAAGAGGCGAGAGTTAAAAGATAAAGAATCACAAAGTGGGAGATGTCACAGTTGCTCTTTGCTGATGAGACTGCTCTTGGGAGATTCTGAAGAGAAGCTGCAGAGGTTGGTGGATGAATTTGGTAGGGTGTGCAAAAGAAAATTAAAAGTGAATACAGGAAAGAGTAAGGTAATGAGGATAAAAAGATTAGGTGATGAAAGATTGGATATCAGATTGGAGGGAGAGAGTATGGAGAAGGTGAATGTATTCAGGTATTTGGGAGTGGAAGTGTCAGCGGATGGGTCGCTGAAAGACTAGGTGAATCAGAATTGATGAGGGGAAAAGGGCGAGTGGTGCACTTAGGAGTCTCTGGAGACAAAGAACTTTGTCCTTGGAGGACAAGAGGGGAATATATGAGAGTATAGTTTTACCAACGCTCTTATATGGGTGTGAAGCATGGGTGATGAATGTTGCAGCGAGGAGAAGGCTGGAGGCAGTGGAGATGTCATGTCTGAGGGCAATGTGTGGTGTGAATATAATGCAGAGAATTCGTAGTTTGGAAGTTAGGAGGAGGTGCGGGATTACCAAAACTGTTGTCCACAGGGCTGAGGAAGAGTTGAGGTGGTTCGGACAAGTAGAGAGAATGGAGCGAAACTGACTTCGAGAGTATCAGTCTGTAGTGGAAGGCAGGGTAGGGGTCGGCCTAGGAAAGGTTGGAGGGAGGGGGTAAATGAGGTTGTGCGCGAGAGGGGCTTTGACTTCCAGCAGGCATGCGCGAGCGTGTTTGATAGGAGTGAATGGAGACAAGTGGTTTTTAATACTTTACATGCTGTTGGAGTGTGAGCAAAGTAACATTTATGCAGGGGTTCAGGGAAACCGGCAGGCCGGACTAGTCCTGGAGATGGGAAGTACAGTGCCTGCACTCTGAAGGAGGGGTGTTAATGTTGCAGTTTAAAAACTGTAGTGTAAAGCACCCTTCTGGCAAGACAGTGATGGAGTGAATGATGGTGAAAGTTTTTTTCGGGCCACCCTGCCTTGGTGGGAATAAGCCTGTGTGATTAATTCATCTCATGGCCAGAATAGTTTCACTTTCGTGTTGTCAAATTTGTCAAGGCTATAAACAATTAGAATTTATCAATGGACTTTTTTTTCCAAAGAATTTTAAAATAAATTTTTGAATTGGTTAAAATTTCACCTGCCGAGTAACCTTCCTTAAAATATTGCATGGTGTGGTGCCCTAGTAGGGTTACCGTCATTGTGCGTTATCTAATGTCAGCTTTCATAATTTCAAAGCTGCTCATCCGATCAGTTTAAAATTTTGAACCGTGACCAGCTGTTGCTAGGGGAAGTGCCGAGGACAACTGACAGGTGCAGGTGCTATGCTCAGTTTTAGAGTACTCCCTAATTTTATTTTCACGAAAGATTAAAGTGATCATTTGACCTTCAAAATTTCAGGCTTCGGCTGATTTTACATTTCAGGATGGTGCGTTGATGGGAGCCGAGACTAAAGATTCATGCCCAAATATCCGTATGCGTGTTATTTAAGCAAGACTAGTGGATTGAACATTTAAATTAACTTTTACAATACATTCACATGCTGTTTTATAAGTATAAGTGCATGTGCATATTTACACTTTCATATTGTACGTAAATTTGTATGCGCGAGCAGGTTTACACCAAGGCGTGTGCCAGCATGAAGTTAATGTATACTTCATGCATGCATGCATGCATGTGTAATTATAGATACATACATTCCTAGGAATGAACGCGTACGCACAAACTTTACAAGTTTTGGTGCAATGGAATATTACGACTATCTTCCACTATGCAGTTTGGTGTATTGTGGGGGGGAAGGAGGAGAGACTGGGCTCTTGAATTAAGAGATCATTTTCCCCGGTTGCACAGTGATCCAAAATCAGTAATGCTTTAAAGAAATTAACTTTTAGGCCTACGTAATTATTTTTCATGCACAAACTAGAAAAATACTGCAGTTCTCCGTAAGGTTTTCCAGAAGTTCTACGGCTCGTGCAGTTTAAAAAGAGGGTTTATGGCCTGTGTACCAAGCACTAAGAACAGCCTACATTCAACTCTGGAATCGAGTTTCACAATATACTATATACCTTGTTTGGGTTTAATTTAAAACTGCCTACCTACAGATTTTGCCACTTACCTGCAGGGAAATTTAACAGAGCCTCAGTTATTTGTACATTTTCCTGGGTGAAGGGATAGTTGTAGCTCACGAGATTGACTTTGATAACTACTGGTACACGACTAGTGGTGAAGAGGCACACTTTATTAGGCTCCTCCGCAGTCCACTGCCGGGGCGTGGTGATCATGTAGCTTCTGCAGAAGCAAAATACTATTAAACTTCATAATTAAGTCTGCTTCTGCCAACCAGTTTAACGACATCGGTTAGGGAAAACTAGGGGTTTCCAGTACAGGTTATGATGGGAGCACTGAAAGACGTGCTTAAGTAAATTATCTGGTCGAGTGCCATTGGTGGGTCATAAGAGCGACCATTCGCTTATTTGTGGTAGAATCTATTCAGTACTTTAAGTAGTAATCCAAAGAATTTAGAAAATTTTTCTAGAACCCATGTAGTATTTTCAAGTGCCAGAAGTTTGACTTCAATATTTTTTTTTTTTTTTTCCAATGCGGCAATTTGGCAAGTGTTCGCTAGATAAACTGGACAGCCAGAGTATAAAGTCCTCAGGATCAGAATTAATAACTGGTTATTTTAGCAACAAAGTAGGTAACTGGGTAATTAAATTAAACTAATTAGATTATACTAAGAGAAAAGCATGATAAATTAAAGACTTAAGAAAGTGACCGCCTTTTTAACAAATCTCCAATATTAGGAGTTTGCTACATTCGTTTTCACCTCTTTCCAGTCCTTCATACCAGGAACCGAAACAAGAGGTAGTCTAACCATTTAGATTTTTCTTTAATAAAACTAAGGGATAAAATGTTTGGAACCCAAAATGGGTTGGTAGGGGCCTAGTCTGATCAAATTTAGAGAAAAGATGACCCAGCGTAGGAGATGGAATCATTTAATCCATAGGAGAGCGCCAAGAGAAAGATCAATTTAGAATAAAGAGCACCTCTTTCCTGGTTGAAGATACCGTCAAAGCATAAATGCTACCCCTACTCTTCCATCTTAAAGAGGAAGATGTCGGGGGGATGGGGGAGAGGGATCTATCCAAAGATAACAAGCTACCCTTTCTTTAATAAAACAGAGCATCTGGAAAATGTTGGGTTAACATTCTAATGGAGCAAGCACTTCCCAGTAGTGCTATATTTAAAGGCAGCAGGAAAACCGAATGCTATATCCCAAGTACTGTCATCTGCATCCAAATAACCGTGTACTTAGAGCCCCATTAGAGTATCAATTTATGGTACAAATTAGTTTCAGCCAGAACTTAAGTTTCATACTATTTATCAAATTTCTGCTACTTAAATCGCTATTTAAAAAAGTTAATTGCACAAGTCAAGATCCCGCTAGAAAGCATGCATATAAAAATTCGCAACACTAAGTCCAGGCAATTACAATACATCGTAAAAATTATCTGAAGAGGTGCTTATACCTGTAGGGATTCCACAGCGCCTGGAAGGGGGGGGGGTGGAATTTAAGGTATTCTGCCTGTTCAGGATCTGGAGTCCCTCACCAGCAGGTTAAATCACCACCACCAGATGTAGACCAAACGAAATGTAAACTTTGCCAGATGGATTATTGTCACGCCCTGCGTCATTATGTACTGGAGTGTGATAAAATGAATTTAGAAACAACTCACTCAGAAGTGTTCAAGAAATGGCTAAGTATTTTATCCACAGTGGTATATTGCAGACCATTCTGGAGAAATACCCTGACTTTGCTAGCTGTAAATAAAGCATTACCACATATGTGCATGTGTGTGTGTGTGTGTGTGTGTGTGTGTGTGTGTGTGTGTGTGTGTGTGTGTGTGTGTGTGTCTCAACAATCAATATTTGCACCAATAACTCACTACAGTTGTGACCGGGTGTGGAAGTGTGAATTGCTCATTGATTAATGTGTTTATGATTCATTACCTTTGCAATTATTCATGAGTGTGACCAGCTCTACCTGGAGCTCATTACCTTTGTAACTTGGTCATGATTATGACCAGATCTAGTTCATTACCTTTGTAACTTGCTCAGCTATCAAAACTTTGGAGTCCAGTCCCTGGACCCATTATGTACCTCTGTAATCTTTTGACTACCGCCCACTGGATGGGTATGGGGTGCATAATAAACATATTAAACTAACTAACCTCACCAGCGTCAAGGAACTTCACTAAGGAGACTGCTACATATAGGTTACTATAGAGATTTGGAGTTAACCAAAAGCGCTCTCTCTTATCAAGTGTGTGAACGTTAATATCTAAAATTACCCGATTACCAAGACAGTTATAATTACCGTCGTGTAGGTACGTGCAAGAAGTTAACTTTCATATCCCCCCCCCCCTTCCTGTAACTAATACCCTCGGAACTAAATGGCTAAAAGAAAAAAAAAAACTAAGCGAAGTTTCGTTTAAAAGAAAAGTTAAAAACAATGGAATGTTTCCCTTTCATTACATATACCTGAAGTTGTTTGAAGGTTATTTCACCTTTCTAAAAGTATGAACAAGACTACCGATCAGATTGATTTTTAACGCTCGTGTAATTTAATTAGGGAAAGGTAACAAAGCGAGAAAAAAGAAACTGGGAAAGTTCACCCAGTTTCTGTGCGATAACTACATTAGTTTAAAAATTTTCAATCTCTGATGCAGCTTCAAGCGAGTTTCTTGAAGTAATATAGGAAAGAGGGGAAGTCATCAAACTAGGCTGAATTGCTTCAAGCCTAGAGGGGATTTATACCCTGATGAAATGACAAGTTCAAACATTTCTTCTGGTCCTCTTCAAATTTAGTGTTAACGAGCGTCGACACTGAGCTAGGCAAGAGTCTTGGTTTTATTCACAAAGATTTTACCTTCCAGCAAATGGAGAGCCTAGTACAGCAATTCCATTCGCGCTCACGCTAATACATTGTAGTTTATTTTCTTGATCTTTATGCCTAAATTTGCCAACATACGCAGTTAAATTTTGCAGTTTTCGGGATCAAAGTACGATAACTGGAAAAGTCTTTCTGCTTCAAAATTTGAGGAAAATATGGAGTAAGTTAATTTTCCCAGTGTTAAATGATCACTGAAAAAAAAAGTTAAGATACTTATTAGGCAAGTCAAGTCAATTTAACAATTTAGTTGAAATTAAACATAACTAGTTAAAAATGAAAGTGTTCTAACGGGACAAGAGAATTTAAAGCTCACGTGATTAGTTTCCATGAAGGATTTTACAGCACAAGTTCCACACAGGTATTCATTTGCATGCACGCAAATTTTACTGCATTGTAAGTTCTATGATGGCTCTGCAGTTATCTTTAGTGTATTAAGATAGAGGGCTCTGGGCTACATTTTTGATCTCTCAGCTACCAGAACTGGTTAAATTAAAGTTTCATGCAGCTGTAGTCAGGTAGGTTTCAATGCAAGGATGCCAGAGCCATTGGGCATTTTTTCAAATCAGTTTTGTTCCGTAAAGAATTCAAATAACACAAGACAGGAGCAACTTGTACGGGCCTAGAGCACAGTGGTCAACAGCCTTCCTCTATAGCTAGTAAAAGAAGTCTACCACTTGGGTTATGTACAAAATTAAGTAGAAAGACGCAGGTTAGCCCATGAATTTTATCCAAAAATTTCAGGAGTGCCTATTTTAAAATGTAGAGTACAATAGACTATCTTAACTGAGCTACTTATATTTTCAATTTATTAACTAATACGAAGCTACTGTCAACATAAGGAAACTTATTTGGTAGCACTAGGATTTGCCATACAGTAACGGTGCTATTTCTGAAGTTTACACTATGAACTTCACTGCTGTTATAGTGTGCGTCTAAAGTAGCTCTATATATACATATAATCATAAGCCATGTTATACTTATGGCAAAAAACAGATGTCATTTCGACAATATTTACCCATAGCAAGATCCAATTATAGAGACTACACACGACACTTGGAGGAATAACACATGAAGTCGCTCCATGACAACAGACGGACACCAACTGATTGGTAGGTTACAGTTCTTGTTGGGAAGAAGGGTTGGTTCAGCGAGCTTGTTAATGGGGTCTAAAGCCTGTCAACTACACGAGGGTCATTAAGGCTGTATGTAATATGCTCACCACCAGACAAGAACACTAATCCCTAAGAAGGGGAGGGATGGGTCTGTTGGATCTCCGGAAAAGGGTTAAATGTGTTTTTATAAGGCGTGAGGTGTTGGGTAGGGGAATTCCGGGGGGGGGGGGGGGGAAGTTGGGAAAGGTTCATGAGCTGTTGCGGGGTTTGTACAGGATCTAAGGGAGTGTGAGGCAGCGTTACGGGTGATGGCTTTGGCTCGAGACGTAAGGAAGGTTAGGGTGAGGGTTTTACAAAGGGCGATGGGGAGGCTTGAGGCGCAGGTGGGGAAGGAGCTCTACCCAATTTACGATTGGGCATCTATCTGGGAGAGGTTCAGGAGGTTGAGGTTGCAACCACGGGTGAGGGAGGTCATGTTCCGATTTTTGCACAGGATTTTGCCTTCTAGTGTGGTTTTGCTAGATAGGAGGGGGGGGAGGTTCGTTGTGGGTTGTGTGGGAGGAGGACACGGCTCTCCATGCTGTTTTTGCACTGCTGGCCTTGCTACTGGCAAGTCACAGTCGCTCCTCAAGTAGTGTCCCTGCGATCCCCGTTGGGGAGGGGAACCTCTACCTCACCGATTACCCACATCAAGATCTCAAGATGAGTTACTCCAACAGAGTCAAGATTAAACCTACAAGTGGTTTGATCAACGACTCCACCAAGCTTGCCCTTGCTGTAACTGTCAGGGGCTTGAACATCAAGGTCAACACGATCCTTTCCCTCCAAGAATCCTTCATCATCGTCTGTGAGGACGATGTGGAGGCCGAGAAACTGCTGACTGGAACTGCCCTGACTACACTACAAGAACGTGGCTACAGAATCATGTCCTCTCCAGCCTTAAGGGCCTAGAGGACTGTCTTTCTGAAGCGCCTGGACAAGCTGATCACTTCTCAGACCATCGAAGACCTCAAACAATCTGTCGAAGACCAGAACCCTTGGGCCACCGTGGAAAACATTAACAAGATTCCCACGGCCTCTTCAATGCTCAAGATCACCTTTACTGACGTCACAATGGCTTCCCAAGCCATGGCTGAGGGACTAGCCATCTACTATTATTTTATCAACGCCTGCAACATTGAAGCTGAACGTTACCACCACGTCTCTCAATGCTGGACCTGTTTCTCTTACCTCCACTCAACAAAAGACTGCCCTACAAAAGACAAGAAATTCTGTTCCACCTGTGGTAATGAGGGCCACGACTCTAGGACATGCTCTTCCACCGCTACTCTCAAGTGTCTAAACTGCAAGAATAACCACCACACTCTCGCAGCAAAATGTCCTACCCGTCGTGATATCATCAAAAAGAACATAGAAGCAAATCAGAAGAAGTCTCCATTAAGATCACCCACGTATGCAGCTATCACAAAACTGCAGGCCGACACCACCAAACTCCTGAAATCATCCCAGCTCTCCACCACCAGTATCTCCACTCCAGCATGAGACTCAACAAAAATACAGTACTGCTTACTGTATGCTCACATGCACAACATGGCAGCACCAGGCTCCTTCAACACTACCATCAACGAACTCTTCAGACTAAATAACATGCCGGTATTCACCTTCCCAAACTCTCCACCTTCTGCTGACATAATCAAGCTCACCCAAGCACCAGTAAACATTACCACTCCAATAACCACAACACAAGATACAACGCAAGATACATCAACAACAACAACAAACTCCACCGCAGCCACCGACCAATCAGCAGCCTCACCTGATCTACCCGAGACCGCCGCCACCTCTGCCGACCTACCCATTCCATCGGAATGGGAAAAAGAACAAATAGAGCCCAGCCACCGTGGAGAGAAGACGTTGTCGTTCCTGCTCTTCAGTTGAGCAACTCTGAACACTGTTGCTTGAGATTTTTCTTGGGTTATCCTGAGTAGTTCTTCACCAGAGCTGAGAGGAAACTTGCTTGCAGTCACTTCGAGCCCCATCCCATCAAGAGGGTAAGGCGGTGACTTGCTTGCTTGTTCACCCCTCTCATTCCCATCCTCCCCTCACCCAAACATCAACACTGGCCCACACACTAACACACTACATACATTGCTATCCTTCTGACTTTCCTATCTTCTTCTTTTTCGGCAACTTCGCTTTGGCGAGTTAACACAAGGCATTTTGACCATCCGGTAGCCCGTGTGGTTTTTTTAAAATCCGGCCGATCTTTGCCTTAGGCCCTTTCCCCCTCACCACTCCAGGGTAGGCTATCTTAGGGGCTGACCTTCATAAGTCAGCTGAAATAGGATGCTAGAATAACATTAAGGAAAGATCCCTTTTTGTTAAGAAACTCCTCTGCCAGATGTTCCTTCCTAGACATCATGGCGAGGATACGAGTAAGATTACGTGTTGATGGAAACCAAAAGTCGATGAAAGAAATTCTAGCATGTATTTGCTCGAACTCATCTGTTGCTCCAGTGGATGTTTTTCAAACCCACGCTGGAGCAGTACTTCTCCTCTCTTCGGAAGAAGAGTTACTTCAACTGCTGAAGCATGATGTCCTCGAAAAACTGAAGACTTCTGGTGTTATCCCAGTTGCACCTGAGAGCTATCAAGCTCAGAGGACTGTGTTTGTTGCCAGAATTAACAGTTTCATGAGACATAGCACAGTGAATGAAATTGTTGAGGACTTTAATACAGAGAATTCTGAATTTAGGGCTGTCGAAGCACATAAATTCTCTGAACCTAACAACAACAAGGTAACCTTAAAGTTAATACTTGAGACATCTGATGAGGCCAAACTTGTGTGTCAAAACGGCTTCAAATGTTTTGGCACCAGATGTACACCTGACCAAATCTCTCTTGAACGATTTGTCAGTGTGACACAATGTTTTAAATGTTATGCCTTTGGTCATAACACCAACAAATGCAGTACTCAAGGGCAAATTTGTAGCATTTGCTCTGGCCAACATTCTTATCGAGATTGTAATAATAAAAATACACCCAAATGTGTCCTCTGCAACGGAAAACATCATGCTGTTTCTGCTATTTGTCCTGAAAGGAAAAAGGAAATGCAGAAAATTATTGAAGCCAAGAAACTGTCCACTTCTAAGAAGACCACTCCCCAGGCACCGCCAACGATGTCCCAAACTTCCTTCCCAGCTCTGCCTGGATCAAGTGGGACTCCTCAGGTCTCTACCAATGGTTCCAATGTTTGGAATTCTGCCCCTCTTGGAGCGCCCCAATCTAACCCTCACCTACAACATACACAAACGCAACAAGAAGGTTCAGTCTCATCTCCTATGTCTCAGGTATCCACAGCCGGGGATATGACGAGAGCACAACTAATGTATGTGATGGCCAAAGACATAGCAGGTGGTGACATTCAACTCTGCTCTCAGGTTTTAAATGATCTGTTAATGGCTAATGGGATCACTCTCATCACTATCCCAGAAAATGTGAAGGCTATTATGACCCAGCCTTCTCATAACAAGAAGTATGTACCCTACTCTACATCTAAAAATAAGCCTAAGTCATCCCTAGCCCAGGGATCGCCCACCTCGCATACCCAGGTTGTCAACACCCCTCAACCCGATAAGTCAACACCTGAACATAACAATGCCCCAGAAATTGGTGCCTACTCTCCCGCTATTGAAGCTGATCCTGTTGAACAGGAACTTTCTCAGGGTAACTCACCTTGCCTACCTAATTTTCCCTTGGAGCCTCCACAGTCTCCCATTAACTCTCACGAGCCTCTGCTTCCTGTAACTGGGAATATCATACCTCAGTTTTCTGATGATTACTCTAACAATTCTAATGAGTCTTAATATTACCCGTAGTGATACTGCTCCTGTGGGGAGCAGCAGCAGGGTAATACTGCACCACCTCTCGGGGCCCTTAACTACAACAACAGTTTGGTGTGTGTCATGGGCGCCAACACATGGTGTGTGATTCTCTTCTCTTCTATCCCTATATTAGTGATGCAGATTACATGGTGAGTTTAAATATGTGGCCTGTAGTTATAACTTTTCTCTTGACATATGCAAGACATCACCATCCCTGTAGAAGCCGTTATTAGATGTACTAGTCATTATATTTTGTTGTTGCAGAAGTACTATGAAGATTCTATGTTCAATAAAGCCTAGAGATAAGGCCTGTGTTTCTATCACAACATTACCACCTCTAGTGAAGATGATGGTATTTTTAATACACAAGCAATTACGCAGAAGTTCCCTCCTCCCCTTGACGAGTCCAGCAGGGATAGTGTGGATACCAAACATGACATTACTTGCAGGCGTTCAGACCGCAGTACACGAGCGAAGTGCAAGAAATAATGGGGATTACAATTTTCCAACTTAATGTTCAACATTTCTTTAATAACCGTTACCTCCTTGAGGTTGAACTACATAATTACAATCCCGATGTTATACTCTTGAACGAGACAACTGCAAGAGTTGATCAACATATTAAATTACGTGGTTACTCTACTGTGGAGAAATCGAGAGGACCCTTTAGTGGTGTAGCCATCTTAGTTAAATTAGGCTATACATTTAAAAATATTCATGTTGATGAAGATAACATTCTTGCAATAGAAATGACAACTTCTCATGGACAACTAGTGATAGGAACTGGATATTTTCCCCCGAGACAACAATATATAGAGTCAATTCCTCTACATAGGATATTAAGCAGAAATATTCCAACAATTCTAACGGGAGATTTTAATGCTCATCACCCTGCCCTCTTCAACTGTGGAGCTGGTATTCCACTGGGTGACTTAAAAGGAAAACAACTATTTAATATGACAGCTAGAAACTTGTCATTTCAAGGCCCATTCTTTAAATCGTACATTGGACCTCATCCAGGGACACCAGATATAGTACTGACAAACAGAGACTGTGACATCTTTCACTGTCGTATATCTCCTGGTGGAAACGTAGGATCTGACCATATCCCTGTTATAATACAACTACAAACTTCTCCATTTAGAATACCTGTAACTCCTAAACCTAATCTTAACACCCTAGGATTTGACCCCTTCAGGGCATATCTGGGTGAGGATGAAATTGTCATTGGAAAATCTACCTTCCACTGCAATTGATGATGCAATCAGGTCCCTGCATAATCGAATAATTGAAGCTACTAATGCAACTTGTCAATTAGCTTTCACAAAGATATACCAACAATATAAACCTACTAGGGAAATTAGAGACAATTTAAGAAATTATCAAGCAGAATGTCGAAGGCATCTTCAAACGCGACAACCACCAGTAGCTACACTGCAGCGATTAAGGCAAGAATTAATTAACATGATTAGTCATCACAAACGGGACTTATGGAAATTGTTAGTTCTTCAAGCTAATCAATATAAACGTGAACCAGCAAAATTTTGGAGTAAGATCCCACAACTTTTAGGGGTAAAGCACAAGGCTCCTAACTACCTAGTTCATACCGTCACTGATGAGGATGATGAAAATGTTGTACATTCGTCTCTCGACCTGCGGGGAGAGAGGACGCTTCTACAGGTTCTCTTGCACGCCACCTGGTGAGGAAACATAGCATTAGCACCAAGATGGCGGACCGACTGTACCGGCGCATAAATACTGTCTGCATTGAGCTGGTTAGAGGATCTTTAAGCAACGCCACGATGAACGTTCTCCTGCCAAACATTATCAGGGACTGTTATGGCATCCCCAATGAAGAGCTGTATGGTGTGGCACTGAATGGTATGTCAAGGGTCTTCGTGAAGTTCATGAGGGCTGACTTCTATTCTACCATCGTCGACGAATTTCAAGAAAGGCGGATGAGTATCAATACGGCAGTGGAAGTATGCTTGCATGATGTGTCTAAGTATTTTACTTGGGTGAAGGTAAGGAATATACCTTTTGAGGCAACAGCCTACAGCCTACAAGATGTGTTCAGTGGTTATGGGACTGTACGATGGAAATAAATGGTATAAAATACCGACACAGTGGAAATATAAACACAAATGCAGTATAATGTGATCCTTTATTGACAACGTTTCACCCACACAGTGGGCTTTTTCAAGTCACACACGGATCCGTGTGTGACTTGAAAAAGCCCACTGTGTGGGTGAAACGTTGTCAATAAAGGATCACATTATACTGCATTTGTGTTTATATTTCCAATGGGACTGTACACTCGACGAGCATGGGAATGTGGAGGGACGGCCCTTATGAGGGGATGCCGGAAGGATCCTTCACACTGAAAATGACCCTGAGAAGGCCGATACCATCATATGTTACATTGCATAACCATAGAACACAGGTTTTTGTACACTATGCGGGGCAGAGGAAGACGTGCCGTTTATGTGACTCTTATGAGCACATGGTGGCACAATGCCCCAGGAGACAGGGCCCTAGGCGTCAGGAGACAGCTTCTGTGGATACGCCATTAGAAGCCGCGGACGTTATGACGGGTGAAGTGGAAAGCCGGGGTACAGGCCTATGGAGTGAGGAGGTCGACAGGGCAGGTGGTTTTGGAGACGTGTGTTACACTACCAGTGGAAACGGGGGGAGAGGGAATATCGTTGTCAGACAGACCGTTAGATAATGCAGAGTCAGCTCAGGACGGGATTTTGGAGGCTGTGCTGAAGGATTTTTTGGAAGAGTCGGAGCATGGTGTGGAAAGTGATGTGAGGTCAGGTGATGACAAGGTGATGGATGAACAGAAGCAGGGTAAGGAAGACTTGAGTGAGGTTTGAAAGGAGAGCAATGTGGTGGTGGAGGTCCATCAAGAAGATGTGGTTGCAGAAGAAATGTGTGTAGAGGGTAGCTCCCGCAAGAGATCAGCGGGGGCATCAGACATGGACGAAGTTCTCACACCAGCGCAGAGGCCTGGGAAGAAGATGTGGGCAGCTGTGGTAGCAAAGGCAAGTCCGGGAGGAGGGGGGGGGGCAATGGGAAGCTAGGTGGGAAGGGACAGGGAGGGGTTGGAGGGCAGGAACGAGGGATTGATAGAGAAGAACCGAGACCTATGAAAGGAGGACCAAGTAAGCCTCAGCGGCACAGGGGTAAGCCGCCATTCTTGTAAAATTCAGGTGTGTAACTTTCAATGTAAACGGTCTTAAAACCGAGGTCAAGAGGGTATGGTTAGAGTGGGTTTTGAGGAGATTTAGTATTGATGTCTGTTTTTTGCAGAAACATAACCATAGGTTAGGATGTGAGTTGTTGAAAGGTTATAGGTTGTTTACATGTGATGCTTTGAGGTTGAAAGGAGGTGTGGCTGTGGCGGTAAAGACCAGTCCTTTGCATATCCTGGGTTGGGAGGAGGGGAGGGTGGGAGTGTTGTCAGGGTGGATGGGTTTTGGGGGGCCAGGAGGGTTAGTTTTGTAGGTGTGTACATGCCAGCAACTAGTAACACTAAAGTGAAGATGGATTTTGTACGCGAGGTTCTGGTATATCACTTGAGAGGTTTACCTGCTTTTACGGTGATTGGTGGGGATTGGAATTGTGTCATTAGGAAGGGTGATGTGGTTCCAAGGGGGGCGGGTTGTGTTTTGGGGGTTCTGCGGGATGTTTTGCGAGATGTTGGAGTGGTAGATGTGGTGGGAAGTAGGGGGATATGGAGTGGAGCACACTTTTATTCGTAGGGAATATGAGGCACGGTTAGATAGGATTTATGTTCGGCAGGGCATAGGTGTGGAGAGGGTGAGGACTATCGATGTGGGTTTTTCTGATCATCGTGCTGTTATAGCAGATTTGAGGGTAGATGGCATAGTGAGAGTTTATGCAGGATACTGGAAATTAAATGTGAGGCTACTTAGGGACGAGGGTGACCCTACGAGGTTTGAAGATTTGTGGAAGTCCTTTTGGGAGACTAGGAATATGGAAATGGATTTGCTGGATTGGTGGGAAATGAGGGCTAAAGTTGAAATTGCAAAATTTTTTAAAGTACGGGGTAAGGAGATGGCTAGGTGGAGCTATGGCCTACAAAATTATCTTGAGGGTCAGTTAAATGACTGTTATGCAGAGGAACGGGTGGGGCGGAGTGAGGACATGGAACGTTTGCGAAATAGGTTGGCGGAAATTCACAATGAAAAGTTTGAGGCAATTCGAGTTAGGGCAGGGTTGGAGGATGTCTTAAGGGGAGATAGGCCATCGGGTTTTGTATTAAGGAGGTTTAAGGAACGGCAGGCGAAGACCACCTTGGCGTATATTGAGGCAGGTACAGGGGGGGGGTGGCTTTGAGGAGGGTCAAGGCCTATCCACCACGGAAAATATTAGTTTGTATGCAGATTTTTGGTTTAGGGAGAAGTGGAGGTGGGTTGGAGGGGGAGTGGGTGAGGGACGGTTTGGGGTTGAAGGGTTTAATAGGGTATTAAGTGAGCAGGACAGTGACAGAATCGAGGGTAGTATTAATGTAGAGGAGGTGGAGGAGGCAGTTTTTGGGATGTGCCAGGGTAAAACCCCAGGCATAGACAGAATACCAAACGATTTTTATAGGTATCATTGGGGGAGTGTACGGCATTGTCTGGTGGGGGTTTTGAGTTGTATGTTAAGTAGTGGGAGG